>NC_133827.1:12434242-12737272 GCF_047830755.1 Zonotrichia albicollis
TTATCAAACTAGGTGTGCCAGGGAAGACTCATGCAGACAAGATGCACTCTCTTCTAATCCAGTGGAGATGAGTAGAGAAATATGAATAAATAAAAATTAACAGCTCTACTTGCTGCCACTTATCAAAGTGGGTATTTAACCTCTCATGTTCGCAATATGTAAACACACATCCGTGGGATAAGACCATGACCTCTCACCTGTCTAAATAATTCACAACATTGGGACTCCTATACCTCTTCATGATCGTTATTTCATTAAAGGTTAGCTCCTTCCTCCTCACTCCTTGAAGATTTATTTGTTTTATTGCCACCTAAAATGACATTGAAAATCAGTAACTTGAGAGGTTGGTGGCACAAGACCACAAGACACATGGAGGGAGTGATTTTGCAATGACACAGCTGAGCTGTGCCAAACTGCCTTGTGATTTGGCACTGCAGTAATTAGGAACTGACATTCCAACAGCCCATTTCTCTGCTCCCTCGGGAGCCAGTTAAAGGACACGTGGGGCCACTGACATTTTGCCTTGACCACTTGGTAACAGCGGTGTCTCAGCTATCGCCCACAAACCTCTGACCACACTCTCTGCTGCTTTGTTTGGGACTCAGAAGAAGGAATCCATGCCTTGATACTCTGTGGATACATCTTGTGATATGGGCAGGGCTTAGGGCTTTCAGGGACGCCTTGCAGGTCTCTCCCTATGTGCAGTTCCCAAGTGCAGCACTGCAGGTGGCTAAGGAACGACCAGTAACTTTCAGATGGATTTGATGGCAGCCAGAAATTAGAATTCAGGACTCTGAAGCTGTAGCACCAAAGAGCAGTGAGGTGCTCAAAGGCACCACCTTTGTTTTAGCAATGGAGAGCGAGTGAGCGCGTCCTTCTGTGAAAGGAACCGCTGCCCTCCGTGCCTTCCTTCCGGCAGCTGAGGAGGACAAAGTCCCAAATGTGTTTTGTGGGCTGGCACCGGTCTGTGCTTCTTGTGCCTTTTCAGCACAGCTCTGCCCAAAGCTCCAGCCACAGCTCACACCAGAGGGGAAAGCCCTCGAGTGCAGCAGAGTCTGCAGGGGCTGTTGACATTTACCTCTCCTCCTGTGGAAGTATCGAGTGCTCTATAAACATCTCCATAACCCCTAGAAACAAAGCAGAAACAGAGAAAGGAGAAGCTGTTTAGATCTTGCAGTGAAAGCCAGCCCACACAGGAGATCTCTGCTGGAAGTGTCAAAACCTGCGGGATGCAGGAGGGCTCTGCCAGAAGGCAGATGATGCATTTTCCTCTCAAGTGCATGGGCACTGGGCCTGTTCCTGAAGCACTGGGGTTCAATTTCTAAAGGGAGGTTAGTCTTTCCTCTTGGGTTTCAGTGTCTAAATGGTGTGGTTCCTATCCTGACCACAGAGTGTTTCCTTCTTCAAACCAGGGGAAAGAAGTGTTCCTGGGAACTGTTATCTCACAGCTTTGATAGAGCGTAGGTTGCTCTTTCAGGCAAGCAAGTTTCTTCTCTTTTCATTAGTGTGCCAGTATGATTTTGAGACATACAAAAAATGCTAAAGAAATTAACACAGAGCTGTCCCACACTTGAGAGACAAGGAGACTTTCCAGGTCCTGTTCCTTGATGCAGGCAAGACCTCGGTAGCAAGGCATCTCTGACAATGCCTTCTGAGCCCACTCACAAATTCTGAGCAGCATTTAGAGATGGGACAATCTCTCCCCAGTGTGTGAACATCTTTGCAGCTGGCCTGACTTCACGCTGGATAGGCATTCCACCAGAAAAACACCTGGCCCATGGTTGTGCAGGAGTAACTGCTGTTGGACTCACCCGCTGCCAAGATATTTCAGGAATGTGTATTTCACCAGGGAATTTTCAGTGGGGTTCACCATTCTCCCTGAGGGAAACAAAATGCAAGATGCTGACTTTAAAGCAGAGATCCCAGCTTCCAGGACATACAAAAGGCAGCCCCAGCGCCTGGAGCTCTGAGCCCTTTGTGGTCAGCTGGGTAAAGACCACCACAACCAGGCAGAGAGCTCTGCAGCACAAGTGGCCAGCAAAGAGACTGATTTGTAGAGTCTTTTGAAGAATTCTCTTGACAGGAAACAAAGCACAGGGACGTGCAATCCCAGGAGAGGAGGACATCTTCCCCGCCACAGCCACGGGACACCTTGGCCAGCAGCACGATCTCCAGGGCTGCGCTGGTGCCGTCGGGCTGCGTGAGGAGCACGATGCCGTCAGTGGGGTCAAGGCCGTGCCGGGGCTGTGGGAGCCCTCAGCCAGCCCGCGATGCTCTGCACGCCCCGCTCACCCCACGCCCGCTCTCCCCGCAAGGGCTCACGGCGGCTCCCACCGTGCCGGGCCCCGGCTCCTCGCCGCCCGGCACGGCCCGGCTGTAGCCGCTGGCCCCGCTCACTCACCAGCTCGCCCCAGTGCCGGATGCGATCCAGCGGCACGCGTTTGACGGCCACCTGCGAGCGAGGGAGAGCAGCGAGCTGAGCTCGCCGCCCGTCCCGCCGCGCCCCGACCTTCCCCTCCTCCTCCATCCCCTCCGCCTCCGCCCGCCGCCGGGCCCGCCGCTCACCGGGGCGCCGTCCGAGAGCCGCGTGGCCGCGAAGACGCTGACGAAGCCGCCGCGCCCCAGCACCGAACCCAGCCGGTAGCGCTCCTGCAGGGCCTCCTGCGCCTTCCCTGCGGGCGGGACGCGGCGGTCAGCGCTCGGCCCGGGGCCAGCAACGGCCCCCGAGCGCCCCTCACCCGCCCCGGGCCGGCCATGCTCAGGCGTTCGCTCCCTGGAACGCGGCACGGGAGGCTCGGGGCCGGAGGCCGCGCTGCCGAGCGGCGGAGCTCGGGCCGGGGAAGCCGCAGCGGAGGCGGCGGGAGCGACCGCGCTGCGTGTATGCTCCGCGGGGCCCGGGAGGAGCCGGGGCCGGGGCCGGGGCCGGGGCCGGGGCCGGGGCCGGGGCCGGGGCCGGGGTCGGGACTGGACCCTGCGTCGGGTCCGGGGCCGGGCTCGGACCAGGCGGATGCAAAGGGCGGCGATGCCGCCCCGGCCCCGGGCACTGATTCCCGCCCAGCAGCGCCACCGCCAGTACGGCCAGAGCCGGGCGAAGGCGAGACCGCGGCGGGACGGCCGGGGCCGGGCACGGGGAAGCCCCGCCCGGGGCCGGGGGCGGGCCGGGGGCATGGCCCGGCCCGGCAGGGGAGAGGGAGGCGGGGAGAGGAGAGGGACGCCGGGCAAGGGACCCCGAGAGAAGGGCGCCCGACAGCGGGAGAGAGAGAGAAGAATGAGAATGAGAATGAGAATGAGAATGAGAATGAGAATGAGAGTGAGAAGCAGTGTTTAGGAGTCTCTGCTTTTTTTTGCTGCCGCCGCTGCCGCCGCTGCAACTGAAGCACCGGGGCCGTTCGTCCCCGTGTCCGTTCCCCGCTCGCCCCACGAGCCCCACGTTCCAGCCCCGCGCGCCCCGGGGACAGCCCCTCCGTCTGCCCAAACACGGGAACTTTGCAGCGCTGAGCCCACATGCAGAGCCCTGACTCCTGCACACTGGCACAGCGATCCCCTCGCTTGCTGCTGTGCATTGTCCTTGCCGAGGGTCAAACACCTTCAGGCCGCCTTCCCTTGGGGTAGGATTCCTACCTGAGCCCAGCACTGCATTTACACCTCCAGTGTTGCCTTCCAGTAAAAACAGGAGAAGGAAAACTGTGTGTGGCTCATGGTATTTTAGAGTGCCTAAAAATCCCTAAGTCACTGATCTTAGAGGTGAGGTGCATCTGGAATTACTGGGATGCAACATGGAAAAGGGGAGCATAGAAATAAACAGAGGAAAACACCTTGGATTGTTTCTTTCATTTTCATTTCACTTCTGGAAAGCTGTTTCAGTTTTCCAGGAATCTTCTCCTGTCTGCTCTTCCCAAGAAACCTCTCATGGAGAACAAGATCAAGATTCTGTCACAAGATTTGCCACCAGGAAATTATGCCACTGGTGCAATTTTCATTGTGACAGTTTGTGCTGGCTTAGGACAAATTTTGGGAGGAAATCTCCAAAAGGAATCCATCTAGAAAGAAGTTCAAGCAGCCCCTCCCCCTACTAGTTCAGGAAAAGACTTCCCTTGAGAAAAGTAAAAAAAAAAAACAGTTTATTTAACAAGTAAAGTATTCACAAGCATGAAAAATGAATAATATTAAATAAAACCTATGACAGTGCTGAAGAGATGGCAAATTCAGAAAGTCCTTTTGGTGGGTTGTAGTTGGCCCACTCGATCTCTTCTAAGTCCCTCTGGTGCTGGAATGCAGCGTCCCAGAGCTCGGTGAGCCACAGGTTTGAGATGACGGTGTTTTTCTGGGTTTTCAGTCCAGAGCAGGTTTAAACAATTCCAAGAAAAAGGAAAGTCACAGTCCAAAGGAACTTCTCTGCCTAAGCTAGCTAAAACCAAATTGCTGGACCTGGGCTGTGAAGGCATCGGTAAATTTCCAAATCTGTGCGCTGGCAGTCTCAGCAAACACTAGATCTGGATAGTACTGGAGTCAGAACCTTGAAATTTCCAAATTTTAGATTTCTGAGCCAGCAAATCACTGGACTTGGGCTGTGTGGGCACCAGGAAATTTCCAAATCTGGGTACTGGGGCAGCAAACACAAGATGTGAGAGGTGCCAGACCCAGTAGCAGGAAGTTGCCGGGTTTTGGACTTCTGTGCCAGCAAATTGCTGCACTTGGGCTGTGTCAGAATAGGGAAATTTTCAGGTCAAGGCACTGGCAGTGCCAGCAAACTCCACATTTCAGGAAGGATTGGATCTGGACCCTTCCCTTCCCTTCCCTTCCCTTCCCTTCCCTTCCCTTCCCTTCCCTTCCCTTCCCTTCCCTTCCCTTCCCTTCCCTTCCCTTCCCTTCCCTTCCCTTCCCTTCCCTTCCCTTCCCTTCCCTTCCCTTCCCTTCCCTTCCCTTCCCTTCCCTTCCCTTCCCTTCCCTTCCCTTCCCTTCCCTTCCCTTCCCTTCCCTTCCTCCACAAGGTGCCAGAGGGGCTGGGCAGCAGCATGGTCTCCTCCATCACCTACAGGCACTGATGGACAGCAGGCTGGACATGAGCCAGCAGTGTACCCAGGTGGCCAAGAAGGCCAATGGCTCCTGGCCTGGATCAGGAATGGTGGGGCCAGCAGGAGCAGGGCAGAGATTGTTCCCCTGTGCTCAGCACTGCTTGGGCAGCACCTTGAGTGCTGTTTGCAGTTGTGGGGCTGCCAATTTAGGAAGGACATGGAGGGGCTGGAGCATGTCCAGAGAAGGTCATCAAGACTGGGGAGGGGTCTGGAGAACAAGAGCTGTGAAGTGCAGCTGAGGGAGCTGGGGT
Source organism: Zonotrichia albicollis (assembly GCF_047830755.1). NCBI lineage: Eukaryota > Metazoa > Chordata > Aves > Passeriformes > Passerellidae > Zonotrichia > Zonotrichia albicollis. The sequence continues at coordinate 12,439,569 of NC_133827.1, forward strand.
TGTTTATCCTGGAGAAGAGGAGGCTCAGGGAAGACAAAGCAGTGTCAGGGCACAGGTTGGACTTGAAAATCTCCATGGCCTGTTCCACCCTTGCTGATTCTGGGATTCTCTGAAAGTACCATTGGAGCAGTTGCAGGAGGAGCCCTGGGCATCCTCTTCAGGAGCTCCAGCAGCCCAGGTCCCCCAGCTTCTCCTGCCAGCCCCAAAGCCCATCCTGTCAGTCCTGCAGAGCCTCTGCAGCTCCTCCTCACTGCCCAGAACAGGGAGCCCCAGAGCCAGACACAGCAGCCCAGATGTGCCCCCTGGCCTGGGGTGCCTCTGGCAAGGGAGCAGCACCAGGCGCTGCAGGAGCCTGCAGACAATTCCTGCAGCACTTGTAGGATGATCCTGCTGCCCCAGGGATGTTCCCATGGTGCCAAGTCAGGAACTGCAGTGGGGAGTGGGGCCAGAGAGGAAAGGGCAAACAGGGATGGGCTGTTTGCAGGGGAGGAAACAGGGGTGGGCAATAGGAAGACATTTGTATCAGGAAGAGTAAAGAAAGCAAAGGTGAAGCCAAGGAAATGCTCAGGGCAGTTTGGGGGTGGCTGCCAGGCAGTCCTGGCTCTGAGCAACAGCGTCTGCAGTGGCACAGGAAACTCCCAGCTGATGGGAACAAACTTTCTGGCTGACTGCAGAGGCCAGGACAAAGCTGAGTGGTTTCCCTGGTGTCCCCCAGCCATTGCTGGCCCCAGGGGGTGATGGCATTTGTGCTCCCTCAGGTTCATGTCCCCACAGCAACAGCATGGGGGTGCTCCCCCTGCTCTGTACAATGCAAACAGGGGCTGCTGAGCCAGTGCTGCTGTGTCTGTGCCTGCAAGGATGGGGCACCTGTGTGAGCTGGGGGAGAGGCCAGGGCTGCAGAGGGGGGATGTTGTTGGCAGCTCCATGAGGGCGCTCTGGGACGCTGCCCTGGGCTGTGCAGCGCACTGGGGATGGATCAGCCCCTGCTCTGCTGCTCCTTCCCTTCTGCCCCAGGGCCCTTGCAGAGCCCCAGCCATGCTGTTTTCCCCCAGCCTGCCCACGGCCAGCCTGGGGCTGCTCATGGGGCTTTTCTGTGCTGAGCATTGGCCTGGCCGTGTTCTTGAGAGAGCCTGGGCAAGCAGCCTGGAGCCCCCAGGCCCTGGGCTGAGGCGTCAGCACTGCCCCAGCAGTGCCCATGGCCTGTCCCTGCTGCAGCCCCGGCACTGCCACCCCCAGGGCTGTGCCCGGCCCCGAGAGCACTCAGGCCCTGCAGCAACACCAGGGCCACCAGGGCAGCCAAGGGAATCTAGATAGCCCTGGCAGCTTTTGTCTGGGAGGTATCATTGGATATTAGGAATTTTGGAGGCAGATTCTCAATTTTGGCCATGGATGGCTGGACTTGAAAGTGTTTTTTTCATTGGGAAGAAAAGAACGGGCCCCCAGTGTTTTGAAGGCACATGAGGAGTGGCCCCCAGAGGCGAAGGCCAGCCAGAGCTGTCTGTCCTGGCAGGTTTCATATGGGAATAATCTTTGGATATAATCAGATTTGGAGGAGGAATCCCAGATTCAGCCTTGAACCCCTGGAGGAGAAGGACAGTTCTTTCCCACAGGAAGGAATGCTCAGAACTCCAGGGTTTCAGGGGATGATAAGAAGCAATTCTCAACATGCCAAGGCCAGCTGGACCAGTCAAGCAGCCCCCAGGAGGCCCAGCCACCCACACCTGTTCCATGTTCTTGGATCCTTGAGGCCCTGAAGCATCAAAATTGCCCCTTGGTTTCATGAGGCCCTGTAGGATCACCACAGATCTTGCTTTCCATGAGGCCCAGTGATATAACAATGGTCTCCTTGGCTCTGCAGTGGCACAATGGTCCCTTGCTTTCCATGGGGCCTTGCAGTGTCCAAATGGTTTCCTTGTTTCCATGGGCCTGCACAATGGTCCCTTGCTTCCATGAGGTCACAGTGTCTCCAAATGGCCCCTTGGTTCTATTGGGTTCCCCAGGATCACAGTGGCCCCTTGGTTCCAGCAGGCCTGGATGTGTTACATTGGCCCCTTGTTTCCATGGGGACCCACAGTGTCCCAATGGCCCCCTGCTCCCACGAGGTCCTGGGATGTCACAAAGGTCTCATTGCTTCCACGAGGCCCTGCTGTTCCACAATGCCCTTGAAGTGTCACAGTAGTCCCAGCGGGTTCCCCCGCTGGTTAACAATGGCCTCCTTTATTCTGTAATGTAACAATGGTATCCTTGGTTCCACCATCAGAATGGCCCCATGGTCTCATGGAGCCCTACAGCCCTTTATAGAGCCCTACAGCCCCTTATGGAGGCCCACAGCCCCTTATGGAGCCCCACAGTGTCACTTTGATCCCCTTGAGTCCATGAGGCCCTGCAGTGCTACAAGGACCCCTTGGTTATACAAGGCCCTGCAGTGTCACAATGGCCCCTTGGTTCCAGTGGTCCTGAAGTGTCCTAATGGTCTCCATGGTTCCATGATGCCCCACAATGTCACAATGGACTTTTGGTTCCATGAGCTTTCCTACTGCCAACAACAGTCTCCTTGGTTCTACAGTGTCACAATGGACCCTTTGCTCCATGAGGTTCAGTAGTGCAACATGGACGCCTTGATTCCATGAGGTTGTGTAGTGTCACAATGATCTCCTTGGTTCTGTGGCCCTGCTGTGGCTGCTGTGTAACAATGGACCTGTGTTACCATGAGGTTCCATAGTGTCACCACGGTCCCTTTGGTTCCACAAGGCCTTGCTGTGCCACAATGGCCCCTTGGTTCCATGAGGTTCTGTACTGTCAACAATGATCTCCTTGATTCCGCAGTGTCACAATGGATCCTTGGTTCCATGAGGAGCCTGGCCTCCCACAGCCCCTCACAGACCCTTATGGCCCCTCATGGCCCCTCAAAGCCTCCCACAGCTCATGGCTCCCTCGCAGTTCACCAAAATCCCTCACAGCCCCTCACTGTGGATGCTCTGGAAGAGAGAAACAGCAAGTGTTTCTCACAGCAGCCTGTGAGAGGTTTTAGGGTGTAGTAGGAATGCGATAACTTGTTAAGTATAAACAATCTGCAGGTGATGTTCTTCTACTTTGTTTTTCTGTTCTTCTCAAGGACAGTGTATAATGTGTTTTTGTTAACCAGCCAATCAAATAGAACAAATCATGTCACTCTATAAAAACCCCACGGTTCTCTTGAATAAAACCTTCTTTCACTCTCTACACAACTGCCTCCCGCCTGTTCCTGTTTCATTCTCGACTCAAGAGTGACACCTCACAGCCCCTCACAGCCCCTCACAGTTCCCCATGGCCCCTCACGGCCCCTCACAGCCCCAGACGCGGGGCTCCTCCCAGAGGAGGAGGGGTCGGGCCCTGCTTGTTCTCCTTTCATTTCAGTCCCTTCATTACAGCGACAAGTAAAGAAAGGCTGAAATGGAGCCTTTCCCCAGCGTTTCCCTCGGGGTTAACTGCGGGCTGAAGCTCTATGCTGGCCCCGGCCCCAGCGCCATCATCCCTGCAGCCACCAGGCCTTTGCTGTCCCCCCGTGTCCGTTCCTTGTCCCCGAGTCCCGCCCGGCTCTGGCAGCAGCAGCAGCCGCAGCGCAGGGGGCGCCGGCCCGGCCCAGCCGGGGCTCCCGGCCAGGAGCAGCAGCAGCGCCGGCCCCTTCCCGCCTGCTCCTGCCTCGGCTCCCAAGGGCTTTTTCCAGCTCAGTTCTGAAGCAGAGCAACCAGCACCCACACACACAGCCCTGACTGCTCAGGGCCCGCCTGTGCTGCCCTGAGCCAGCCCTCAGAGGAAGAAAGGATCGGGTTCCAGCGCTGTTTTCGAAGCTCTTTTACTCACCCTGAGGTGACAGCAGGAGGCTGCTGGTGCCTCTGCCTTGGGAATTGGAGATCATGGCTGGTCTTGGCCGTCTTCTGCTTGCCACCTGAATTTTATCAGTACAACAGCACTTGCCTCTTTCAATCACTGCTGCCTACTGTGCTTTTGTGATGGTGAACTCAGGGTTTTTGTCACAGGCATCATGATTAGCAGAGACTGAAATGCTCACAAGTCCTTGAGCACTAAGTCAAGGGGAATGAAAGCCTCACAGACCACTTTTGCAGCACTCAAACACCGCCCTGCTGCTGGTGCTGTTGAAATAGATTCAGCCTACAGAGACCATCACAGAAATTGCCTCTGGAGTGGCAAATCAAATGAAAAAACCAGAACTTGACTGTCTTCATTGCTTCCTCAGAGCAGCAGAAAATGGAGGTGCCCAAAGGTATTTTGCACTGCTGCTGATCCCACTTGGAGTCCAGCTCTCTGCAGAGTCCCAGCAGGAGCCTGAGCCCAGCCCAGGGAGCTCCCAGAGTGTCCTGAAGATTCTTTCTCTGCATTCGGTCAGGCTTGCATTCCCCAGCAAGTCCCCAACAAAACCTCCTGTTTTCTTGGGTTAGAACAGGCACAATGAAAAACTCAGCAACGGCGCAACTGCCCAGGCCAAAGGGAAAAGAAAGAACAAGTTGTCAAGGAATCCAAACATTTGTCTTGCTTTGCTGCAGAAGTTGTGCTGCACTCACGGTGTGGAAAGCCAAGAGAAGCTGCAGTTGGGGGCACATCTTATGACAGAAGCTGCTCCTCGTTCTGCAGGAAAGGTTCTTGAAAAGGCCAGACAGGACTAGCGAGAAGATTTCTGGAAAAGTGAAACAGCTTTCCAGAAGCAAAACTAAAATGGAAAGGAACAATCCGAGATGTTTTCTTGTATTTCTGTGCTCCCCCTTTCCATGTTGCACTGCTTCTCCATGCCATGAATTCCAAATGCATCTCACCTCTAAGCCTGGTGACTTAGCGAGTTTTAGACACTCTAAAATACCATGAGCTACACACAGTTTGCCTTGCCCTGGTTTTGTTGGAAAGCAGTGCTGGAGCCATCAGTGCAGTGCTTGGGTCGGGCATGAATCCTGCAGGCAGGGAATGTGCCCCGGCAGTGTCTGAGCCTCAGCAGGGACAATGCACAGCAGCGAGCGAGGGATTTCCTGTGCCCTGTGCAGGAGTCAGGACTCTGGATCTGGGCTCAACACAGCGAAGTTCCCGTGTTTGGACAGACTCGGGGGCTGCCCCGGGGGCAGCGAACGGGAGAGTTCCTGGCTGGGAGAGGCCCCAGCAAAGGAGGGGATCTTGTTCCTCCTCGAGGCCCTTTAAGGGTCTTCAGGTCTCTTTGAAGTGGAGGTTTTCTCTTTGGGGTTTTTTGGGGGAATCCCACCACTCCAAGGGTGTTTTTTCCTTCCCATTTTAGGGTGTTTGTGGGGCCGCAGCCACACAAGCCCCTTTCAAGGGGGGATCATGATGGCTTTAAGTTACATTTTTATGGGGCCCCCACTCCAAGCCCCTGTAGGGGATGTTTTGCCTCCCCGGGTGATTTTTGGAGTTCTCTCAACCATCGCTGCTTTAAGGGCCCTCACTACCGTCGGGTCCCACTGTAAGTCCCCTTAAAAGGGCAACACCACTCCCTTTGATTCCAGACACTGGAGCCTGGGAGGGGGAGTTGGAGATCCTGGGAAGGTTGGGGGTCCCAGGGGGGTTTGGGGGTCCTGGGAAGCTTTGGGGGTACCTGGGTGATGGTGATGGGGACTCAGTGCTGGGTATAAACTGTTGTGAGGGGTTCCCGGGAGGGTTTTGTGTATACCGGTGGTTTTGTGGGGTCATGATGGATTTTTGAGGTTCCCAAGGGGGGTTTTCAGGGGTCCCAAAGCGAGGGATAAGGCGATGCCAGAGAGAACCCAAGGCTGTTTTGGGGTACCTGCTGGCAACAGAGATGGGGATCCCGTGCCAGGTATGAACCTTCTCAGGGGGATCTGGAGGGATGTTGGGATATCCTGTCGGAATTTTTATGTCCTGGGAGGGTTTGGAGGAGTCTGTATGAGCTTTTGCGGTCTTGGGGAGCTTTTGGAGAGCCCAGGGATGATTTTGGGGTGTTCCAGGGGGTTTGGGGTTCCCGGGAGGTTTTGGGGGTACTTTGGCAATGCCGGTGACAAAGCTGGGACCCCGTGCTGGGAATGAGCCCACTCACTGAGCACAGGCAGCATCAGCGTGTTCAGGGGGATCCTGGGGGCCCAGGGGGTCACCCCAACTCCCAGGGGACCCCAAATGCTGAGGGACCCCCGAACTCCCCTCAGCGCTGGATCTGCCGCAGGCTGGGGGGCACCAGCACTCAGCCCCCAGCCCCACCATCACAGGGGGCCTGTGGAAGAAATCTGGGGGGGCACGAACAGGTCGGGGGGGACCCCCAAAGTCCTGGGAATGGGGGAACACAGGGGAACTCCCAGGAATCCCATGTGCGGCTTATGGGGGACCCAGGAGGAGTTTAGTGGGGCTGGGTGGGACATGGGGGACCCCCAGGAGTCTGGGGAGGAGGGAAGAACAGGGTGACCCCCAGGATGGGTTTGGGGGGAACCGGATTGGAGCCTTCAGACACCGAATCCGATGAGGAGAACAACGCCAATGGCAGCGCGGACAGACACAGGGAGCACCAGGGTGGGATTCCCGCTGGATTCCGGCTCTGGGAAGCACGGCATGGTGAGGAGGGGAGGGGAACCCCCATCCCGCTGCTCCCCATTCCCAAAGGGAGGAATAGGGGTCCAGGGGGTCTCTGGGTGAAGGAAAAGGGGGCTCTGGGGGCTGGGAGAGGGGGGATGGACGGGAAGGGAGTGTGGGGGTTGTTGGTGCCGGATAAGGGGGGGGCAGGGTGGAACCCATGCCCGGGAATGGGGGTGCGGGGGGATGGCGGCGCCAAGGAATGGGGGTTCAGGGGCCCCTCGGTGCTCCGGAACGGGCGATCACAGAGTCCCGATGCCGGGGGTCCCTCTCAGCTCTCGCCGCCCCCCGGGTCCCAGGAGCACCCCCAGCCCCAGCGCTGGAGCCATCGCGCTGCTCTGCTGCGGCCCCGCCCCCTGAGCCGCCTCCGGCCCCGCCATTGGCGCCGCTCTTTTCTGCCCGCCAATGGCGACCCGAGTCTGCAGTGACGTCACCAGTCACTGCGGTCTGCAGTGACGTCACCGATCGCCGGGTAAAGGGAGGCCTGGCAGCGAGGTGCCCCGGGCTGGCCGGGAATGGGGTCCGGGGGTCCCCGAGCTCATGGAAACGGGGGATCCAGGGGCTGCCAGAGGAGCATACCCGGGAAAAGGGGTGCAGGGGGTGTCGGGGCAGGATAAGGGGATGCAGGGGGTCCTGCAGCTGGGGAAGGAGATGCGGGGGATCCCAGTGCCCAGGAATGGGCATTCAAGGGGGTCCCCGGGGGGCTCCTTAAAGCCCGTCCCGGGAGGCAGCAGGAGCTGGCTCAGGAGCTCTGGGCAAAGAAAAGGGGGTGACCCCGGCTTGGGGGGGACATGGGGGACTCACACACGCTCCCGGGGGAACACGAGCCCCGGGGACCCCCCCTCACCTTGTCCTGCAGGGGAGGCCGAGCCCCAGCCCGGGCAGACGAAGCCCCCGAGCCCTGGCAGCATCCTGGGGAAGCGTCCGGGGCCGGAAGGGGCAGGATCCGGGAAACGGCGGCGGCTGCCGGGGGCCGCGGGTGCCTGGGAACCGCGAACGCGGCGGCGGCGTCTGTGACAGCGGCGCGGCCACAGCTGCCCGAGAACGCGGCCCTGGCTGGGTGTGCGCAGCCTGGGCTCCTGCAGGCGGCTGCACCGGGCCATTCGCCAAGGGAATTGTTTGCGGGGCATTGGTCTGCGCAGAGAATTCCTACACCTGCAGAGCATTGGCCTCTGCAAGATTCCTACACCTGCAGAGCATTGGCCTCTGCAAAGATTTCATCAGCGTGCAGAGTATTGGCTTCTGCAAAGTTCAGCAACGTGCAGAGCATTGACCTCTGCAAAAGGTTCCTGAATTTCCTTTGAAGGTAAAGATTGACTCAAGTTGAACTTCTTGGTTTTGTCTCATCTGCACTCTGAGAGAGAATGCCAAAGGGAAATACAGGATGGGATAATGCCCGTCCTCTGGTGCAGCAGTTCAGTGGCACGCACAGCTGAGTGGATGAACAATATATGCTCTACTGTCTGTGCTTTTTTTTTGTACTGAAGAAATGCAACATTTTCTAAATGTACTAGTCTATACATTTTTTTTCCTATAAATTGCTTAAGCTGCTTAAAGATGAATGGGATTTGCTCAAGTTTCAATGGGTTGTTATCATCTGGTTATCAAAATTATTAGGGAGATGCCTCTGAATTGCTGCAGCAGCCTGGCTGCCCTCAGCTGACATTCCGGCCAGAAGCCTTGTGAGCACATCAGAGAACCCACACAACAGGAATTCCATACTTGGGGAGGGAAAGGGGTTTCACTATGTCAGGTTGCACAAAGCTCCTGCTCCTGGACAATTCCTGGCATGGCACATCCCCTTCTCTGGAAAAAAAACAGTTGCAGTTTTGTTCCACTCTCATAATTGTAAATTATTTCCTCCTTCTAAAAAATGTAAATCCAGCCTCATTCACTTTAGACATATGGACCCTTGTTCTGCCACTGCAAATTTGGGAGAAAATACATTTGACCACTGTTTTCCCATTTTCAGAGGACTTGGAGAGGACCCAAAAATCCCCCAAGAGGGGGTTTGGAGGCCTCATCACATAACCAGCTGGTAGAGGCTGCAGGTTCAGGGCTCAGTGGGGTGGAGACTGAGGACAGAACAGGAGTAGCCTGGCAGGGGCTGAAGGGTGGTTTCAGAGAGGCTGGAGCTTTTCTTCCTAGAGGATATAAGCATGAGAAGGAAATAATAGCACCAAGGGCAGCTGGGGAGGCCCAGAGTGGGCAGCAGCAGAAAGGAATTTCCCTGGCAGGGCAGGGCTGTGGTGCAGCACGTCCCCAGCAGGAGCCTGGATCAGCCCAAGGCTTTGTGTGGGCAGGCAGGGGCAGGCAGGAGGCAGAGCTGTCAGCAAAGGAAGGGCCCAGCCAGGTGGGGCAGCCGGGGGATGCCGACAGCCTGCAGGGACAGAGGCGCAGGGCAGGGACACCGTGGGACAGCCTGGGCTGCACAGGGCACAGGGATGGGCAGCAGCTGCCAGACAGCCCTGCCAGAGCCACCTTGGGCAGCACTTTGGCCATGGCTGCTGGGCCTGGGCCTGAGGCCATGAGGGGACAAGTGACCCTTGCAGGCCTGGGGCCTCATTGCCTCCTTGTCCCTGCTCAGCAGCCTGGCTGGGGCCGCCCCATGCTCCTGCCCTTGCCATTGCACATCCCCACATGCCGGTGCCCATCCTGGGAAGAGCCCTGGGCAAGGAGGGAGGGACAGGATCTGCCTGGCCAGGGGCTGTGGCTAAGGCCTTGGCCCTTTGCATTCCTCAAACACATCCAGGTGTGCTCAGCACAGAGACACATTTCACTTGCTTGTCCCTGCCTGTCATCACTGCCACCAGTGTTCTGCTCTACCTGGAACCTGGGGACACTTTCTCAGTCCTGTCCCTCAGTGAGACCCATTAAAAGTTACAGAAAGTTTGGACTTGGACTCTGATTTTGAGTTCTTGAGAAGTTCTTTGAGCACACTGTGAGGGACTGGGTCTGATGCAAAGAGCACCAAAGCCCCAGAGGGTCAATAAAGTCCCTGTGCTGTGTCTGTGCTGCTGAGCTGGGCTGGGCTCCTGGCTCAAAGGCTGCTCCTGGCAAGGGTAGCGCTGCAGAGAGACAGCTCTGGCCAGGAGCAGCTCCTGTGCACAGCCCAGCAGGGCTGGGGCACTGCCAGGGCCCCTCAGGGACACCAGCAGGGCACAGACAGGATGTGTCGTCATAGAACAGACTCTGCCATCATGGAGGGTGGCTCTGTGGCATCAGAGCATGGGTTGTGGTATCACTGGATGTCTGGGTAACATCACCGAACAGTCTGTGACATCAGAGAACATGCAGTGACATCACTGGGTGAGTTTGTGACATCACAGTGTCTCCTGAGACATCCCAGGAGGCAGCTGTATGACATCACAGAGTAATATGCCAGCATTGGCTCTGTGACATCACAAGGGGGATTCGTGACATACTAGCATGGGCTGTGACATCACAGGGGCTGTGTGAGATCACAGATGGTTGTGTGACACCACGGGGGCTGTGTGACATCACAGGGGCTGTGTGACATCACAGGTGACTGTGTGACATCACAGGGGCTGTGTGACATCACAGCGCTGTGTGAGGTCACTGGGTTGGTCACTCTGTCCCGGCCCCCCTCACAGCTCCCCCCAGAGCAGTCCAACCCTGCTCATGCACAGCGGGGTCCCCTGTCCCCCTGGGTCCCCCCAGCCCCGCAGCCTCCCCCAGAGGATGTTACACAAGATCGACCCCAGAGCCTGACACGGGGACGGGGGGCCGGGGCCCTGGGGGTGGCACAGGGGGACAGGGACCCCCCGGCAGCGTCCCCGTGTCCCCCAGGGCCAGAGCCTGGGCCAGGGCTCCTTCACCCTGTTACCAAGGAGGCCTTGAGAGCGCTGAAAATATCCCCAGCAAGCGAGCAGCAAAAACCAGATTTAATATTAAGGGACAGCAGCACCAAGTTCCTTGGCAAGACTCACTCTGCTCCTGACTGGACACTTCAGGCACCACAAGGAAAGAAAACAACAACAAAACCAAACCAAATCCAGGAAATCCAACCAGAAATGAACAGAGAACTGTCCCTGTGAGTGTGTGTGACACAAGGACAGTGAGGGTGAGGTTAAAAGGAATACGACCCAAAGGCTTAACAGGCCTCACACTTAACAGGACTTAAATTACACCTTAAATGTGACCAATACCTTAAACATCAAAGTTTAGCAAAACAACAGCACTTAACACTATTTAACCTAATTTATAACCTATGACTTAGCAATTTAACAGAGGAGTAAAACTTAACAATATTTAACTTAACCAATAACTTAAACAAATGTAACAATTTAGCAAAATACAACTCTTAGCAGCATTTAACTTAGCTTAGACCTCATGACTTAACCTCACTTACTGATATCTGGATATCGGACTGACTCAGTGTCTGGGTTAAGGGCAAATTTGTTAAAGAATCTGCAAAGGAGGGTCCCTCCAGAAAGCGAAATCCACACAGCCCGTCCCCCCAACCGGTTCGGGAAAAAAATTCCTCGGATAGAGGTGGAAAGAACCTGTTTATTTGAGTAGCCCAGCACCCCCCAGCACACAAAATGAACAATACCCAATGACACCGCTTTGAGAAAGATGGCAAAATCAGAAAGTCTCTTTCGGGGGTGGTTGCTCTGTTCTCAGTCCCTCTGGAGCTGGGCCAGCTGCTGCAGCCGAACCTTCGATGTTCCTGGGTCCCAGTCTGGAGCAGGTTCGAGATGGTCACAGAAACAGGAGAGGAGAAAGTGTCCAGGAAGGAATGTGGACTGTTTGGCTAAACTAGCTAATAAGCAGAGGCCAAAGCAGAGCAGAAGCAAGAGCAGAAAAAGGGAGCAAGCAAAAGCAGCAAGCTGAAGCTGGAAGTGAAAAAACAGCCCTATGTACCGCTTGTCTCTGTGTCCCTGATTAGAGAAACCCAAACAAAACTTCCACTCTTCAGAGCCGGTCTTAAAGGCACAGAACAGATGAATGGGGATATACAAGCATCATAACGTCACCCCAGGACACTCAGCTATCCAAGGCACTCAAACCCCTCAGAGAGCAACATTTCTGCCACATTTCCCCAGCACAGGCACTGCTGTATGCACACAGACACCAAGAGTCAGTGCAAGGCACCTGGGAGAACTTCCCCTGAGGGCGAGAAATGCTCACTGTGGATCCTTTGACATCTTCCCAGTGGGTGAAGGGCTGAGCCTGGAGGAGTGGGGGGATTGGCCCAGGCTCTGTGGTTGTTCAGGATCCCCGAGTGCAGCAAACGGGAGAGTTCCCGGCTGGGAGAGGCCCCACTCAGAGGGAGTCGCTGGCCCAGGAGAGCTCCAAGGGCTCCTTTTGGAGCACTGTTTGCAGGGCCCCAAGAGAGGGGCTTCAGTCCCAGCAATGGTTCATCCTGGCCGCGCATGGCACCAACAGCTTTCTTTGGCAGTGTGAGAACAGGGATGATGTGCCACTGAGGGAACAAAAAGAGTTTCCAGGGCTGCTGCTAAAGGAACCAGGAGCTGGTTGGGCAGCAGCAGTGCCTGGAGCAGACGGTGTTTGTGATGAGCTGCAGAGGAGCCGAGCCCAGGGGCTGTTGGCCAAGGTCCAGGCCCAAGGAGCATTTCTCAGCTGGCAGGGCGGCCTGAGAAGGGGAGGGGGGAATGCAGCAGCACAGGGCCATGGAACCAAGGGACCATTGTGACACTGTGGGGCTCTTTGAGACCAAGGGACCATTGTGACACTGTGGGGCCTGTGAGACCAAGGGACGATTGTGACACTGTGGGGCCCTGTGACATCAAGGCACCATTGTGACACTGTGGGGCCTTCTGGAACTCTGGAGACCATTATGACACTCTGAGATGTCATGGAACCATGGGGCCATTGTTACACTGTGCGACTCAATGGAGCCAAAGTTCCCTTGTGACATTGCAAGGCCTCATGGAACTGTGGAGAGATCATTAGGACACTTCACAGCCTCATGGAACCAAGAGGCCCTTGTGACACTGAGGAGACTCATGACTCATGGAATCATGGACATAGTGAAACTATGAGGCCTCATGGAATAAGCAAAGCATTGTGACACTGTGAGGCTTCATGGAACCTGTGAGACCATTGTGACCCTGGGGGTCCCCACAGAACCAAGAGGACCATTGTGATACTGTGGGGCCTCGTGAAACCAAGAGGCCTTTGTGACACTGCAGGGCTGCATGGAGCCAAAGGTCCAGGGTGACACAGAGGGGGCCTCAGTCATCCATTGTGACACTGTGGAGCCAAAGGAGACCATTGTGACACCGCGAACCCCCAAGGTGCAAAGGTCCATTTCGACATTGCAGGGCTCATGGAACAGAGGAGTCACATGAGATTGTGGGGCCTGGGGAACCACAGAGACCACTGTGACACTGCAAGGCCTCATGGAACCTAGGGACCATTGTGAAAATCTGGGATCCCATTGAACCAAGGGTCCATTTTGACACTGCAGGTCTTCTTGTAATCAAGGGGCCATTGTGACACTGTGGGGCCCCAAAAAACTAAAGGGACACAGAAGAGGTCTGGGTAGTTTGGCCTCCCATGGACTGCCTGACTGGTCCAGCTGACCTTGGCATGTTGAGGGTCTCTTCCCAACTGCTGCTGAAACACTGGGGCTCTGTGCTTTCCTTCCTATGGAAAAGAACTGTCCTTGTCTTCCAGGTAGCCATGGCCAGCATTGGGATTTAACCTTCAAATTTCCTTATATCAGGGATTGTTCCCATAGGAATATTGCTGGGACAAGTCTGGCTGGCAATGGTTTCAAAAGGGTCACCTCTCACCTGTCCCCAAAACACTGGGGAAGGCTGTGTGCTTTCCTTCCTATGGGAAAGAACTTCTCCAGGCACTCATGGCCAAGACTGGGCTCACACCTCCAAAATTACTTATGTCCAAAGACTGCTCCGAGAAAAAAATCTCCCATTCCTGACAAGTCTGGCTGGCCTAAGCCTAGTGAGGCTCTTCAAACACTGGAGCTCTGGGCTTTCCTTCCTATGGAAAAGAACTGTCCTTCTCGGCCAGATGCCCATAGCCAGAATTGGGATTTCATCTCTAACATTGCCTTACCATGACAGACTGGGGGAGATTGTTGGCTCAAAACATTTTGTGTGGGGGGGAGGAAGGGACAGGTCCAACCTTGCCTTGCCCTGTAACCCCAATCCCCCCAGAGCCTCTATCCCAGCCCAGCACTGGCTGCCAGTCCCTGGCACAGCACAGGCAATGCTCCACAGCCACCTCTGCAGCCCCAGTCCAGCTCCTGAGGGACCAAATGAGCCCAAGGCCCACCTGGGGGAAGGGCCCAGGAAGACCAAGGGGGATTAAAGGCTGACCACAAGGCAAGCACACATCTTGACCCTAACTCCTCTTGGAATTTCCATCTGAATACTGCTGGAATCCAGGAGTTAGTAGCTCTGTGTTTGCTTCTCTAAAACACATTTTTCTCTTTTTCTGTGTCTTCTATTTCTGTCCCCTTGGAAATTTTGATTAACTTATAATTGAAATAGCTTAGAGTTTGTGAAGCTGAATGGGCCAAGTCAGTGCTTTGAAAAATGTTTTTTTGTTGATCGAATGTCTTACTAAAACTTTTGCCCAAGTTTTCCTGATTTTCTGAAGTTGCCAGTAAAGGCTTCTGACAATCTCTTGTTGGTAATTTCTCCAGCACATCCAACTCAGAGTACATAAACAATTGTAATTCCTTTTAAATGTCTACTTTTGAGAATTGTCTGGGGGCATGGGAGTCAGGACTTGTCCATCCTGCTTGGCACAGCCCAGGCAGGGCTTTCCCAGCCACATTCCACACTCCATTTCCCAGCTGGAGCCACTGCTGCCTCAGTTGTGCTGCCCCAGCCCCAGGGACACTCTCCTTGTCTGCCCATTCCCCCACGGTCTCTGGGCAGGGATGGCCTCAGTGGGGGCTGCTGACATCCTCAGCACCTTGGAGGCTGCTGCTGAATTTTCCTGCTCCAGGGGCTTAGTCAGCCTTCAGCTCCTCTGTGCAGGAATTCAGTGTCCCAGGGCTCATTAACATTCAGAAGAACTGAACAAGCCAAGCCTCTGGGGATAATTTGATTTTAATTTTCAAATCCTTTGTGGTTTAGTAGATGTCAGTAATGTATTCAAAGTGAATACATTATATTTAAAAAGACAGTGAGAAGAGATTTTACTGTTTACTTTGTTTTCCTGTTAATTTTTTGATATGTGCAATCTCCAATTGACATTGAATCCAAGTACCTTCTCATGCAGTTTGAATAGATATGAAAATCAGGACCCTTCATGGCTGACAAACAATCAGACTCTGTCCCTACTCCCACCCCACCATTTCCCCCATCCAAGCCCTGGCACTCAGAGAAGCCTTGTGCAAATCTGAGCTCCCTCCAGCCCAGGCTGCACCTGCAGCTTTCAGCTCCTTGGCTCCAACTCCCACCTGCTTTCCTTGGAGAAGGAGCTGCCTGAGACACAGAGGGATGTTCATTTCTTGTCAGCCAACAAAGCCAAGGGAAGGCACGGCTCCATGAAATGCAAAAGTCATTCCTCTGCTGGATATTAAATCCACTTTCCACAGCAGACAGTCTCAGAGCAATGGAAAACATCTTCTGTGTCCAGCACAGATCCCAATGTCCCCCCAAACCCTCCCTGCCCCAATTCTGCCCAGATTTGCTCTCTGCACACACGAGTCACACGCTGAAGTCAGGAGCTCCCTCCATGCCCAGAGAAAGGAAAAGAGAGAAAGGGGACGAAGAGCTCTCCTGTGCAGAGCCAAGGTCCAAGTGTAGCCCCTGCAGTGGGAACCACAACTCAGCAGGTTTGGTCCTTTGGGGTCAGGGCCTGGTGACACTCAGAGGCACAGAAAGGTTTCTTGCCAACAAACACAAGTTGAATATTTGAACAGTTTAATAACCATCACAGTTCTTCCCTCAGCTCTCTGAGATTTCCCAGTGCCATCTGACATGTCCCCTGTCGCCAAGAATTTCCAGACAGGAACAGTTTTGGACAAGAACATAAGAAAAGGTAATTCTGTGATATAAACACAATTAAAATATTGATTAATTATATATTAATTTTAACTTCAGAAAGATTGGGCAACTTCCTGCAGCTGAAAGAATGAAACCAGTTAGTTGAGAGGCACTTGAATGACCAGAGAGCACCTGGAGGAGGAAATTTGAGAGCAGTAGGAAAAACATGGATCCAGTTCCTCTAAATGAAGAGATGTCCTTCGACATGGCCATTTAAACAAGAGAGCTGCAAACACTTGAAGGAGGAGGGAGAGGAAATAATAAAAAGAATATTGGTGACACAAGTAGAAGGCAAGATCAGTATTTTTCTTCCTGCCTTCAGTACAACTCCAGGTAAATCCTGTTCATTGTGAGAAAATGTTGCCATTTCTTAACAGTACTCAAATGACCCAGATAATAAAGATTTGCTTGTATATTATGAAACTAACAGGTAATAAAACCTGTGCCCCTATCCAGGCAGACATCAGCTGTGTGCCCATGAACAGGCAGTGCCACTTGTGCCCTGAGGTGTCCACCTGGGATTGGATCTCTCCGAGAGCACCGGAGGGAGAGCAGAGCACCTTGCAAGCTGCAGGTCCCTGACAGCCCCACAGGGCTCCTGTCCCATCAACATCTGCTCTGCTCCAGTCTGAAACAGGGCCCAGCATGGTGCCGGGATCATCAGAGAGCTGAGGTGTGTGCTGGAATTCAATGCCCAAACTTGCTCATTCTGTGATTCTCTGAAACCAGCCATGGAGCAGTTGTGAGATCCAGGAGACAATGGAATCAAGGGGCCATTGCTCCATTGCAAGGACTCTGGGAAATGAGGGAACAATTGTGACACTGTTGTGCCCCGAGGAACCAAGGGCCCCTGGTGACACAGCAGGATCTTTTGTCACCAGGGCTCCATTGTGACACTGCAGTACCAAGGAATTCATTGTGGCACTCTGAGGCCTCAGGGAACCAAGAGGCCACTGTGACCCTGCAGGGCCTTGTGGGACCATGCAGAGCATTGTGACAGAGCAGGACCTGGTGTCACGATGGGGCCATTGTGACACTGCAGGGCCCCAGTGAACCAAGGGGCCAGGGCTGCTCCTCAGTGACTCCTGGAATGAAGGAAAGATGTTTGACACCGTGGTGGCCGTTGGGATCAAAAGGCCATTGTGACATGTGGAACAAAGGAGAGCATTGCCGCACTGCCAGACCTCATGGAACCAAGGATCCATTGTGACACTGCAGGGCCTTGGGGGACCACGGCGCCACTGTGACACTGCAGGGCCCAAGGATCCAAGGGACTTTGTGACACCCAGAGGTCCCATGGAACCAAAGGGACATTGTGACACTGGGAGGCCTCATGGAATCATGGAGACCATTGGGACAGTCTGGGGCCTCATGGAACCATGGTGATACCAAGTTGGGATTGTGGATCTGCTGGAGGGTAGGAGGGCTCTGCACAGGGCCCTGGACAGGCTGGATCCAGGGCCCAAATCCAACAAGGTGAGATTTAACATGTCCAAGTGCCGGGTCCTGCACTTTGGCCACAACAACCCCTGCAGTGCTACAGGCTGGGGACAGAGTGGCTGGACAGCAGCCAGGCAGAAAGGGACCTGCAGAGACTGGTGGACAGCAGGCTGGACATGAGCCAGCAGTGTGCCCAGGTGGCCAAGAAGGCCAATGGCCCCTGGCCTGGATCAGGAATGATGTGGCCAGCAGGAGCAGGGCAGGGATTCTTCCCCTGCACTCAGCACTGGTGAGGCCACACCTCGAGTGCTGTTTGCAGTTCTGGGCCCCCAATTTAGGAAGGACATGGAGGGGCTGGAGCGAGTCCAGAGAAGGGCAGCAAGGCTGGGGAAGGAGCACAAAAGCTTTGAGGAGCAGCTGAGGGAGCTGGGGTTGTTTATCCTGGAGGAGGCTCAAGGGAGACAAGGAAGTGTCAGGCCACAGGTTGGACTTGATGATCTCAATGGCCTGTTCCACCCTTGCTGATTCTGGATTTCTCTGGAACCACCCTTGGAGCAGTTGCAGGAGGAGCCCTGGGCCTCCTCTTCAGGAGCTCCAGCAGCCCAGGTCCCTCAGCTTCTCCTGCCAGCCCCAAAGCCCATCCTGTCAGTCCTGCAGAGCCTCTGCAGCTCCTCCTCACTGCCCAGAACAGGGAGCCCCAGAGCCAGACACAGCAGCCCAGATGTGCCCCCCTGGCCTGGGGTGCCTCTGGCAAGGGAGCAGCACCAGGCACTGCAGGAGCCTGCAGACAATTCCTGCAGATTGTAGGATGATCCTGCTGCCCAAGGGACGTTCCCATGGTGCCAAATAAGGAACTGCAATGGGGAGTGGGGCCAGAGAGGAAAGGGCAAACAGGGATGGGCTGTTTGCAGGGCAGAGAACAGGGGTGGGCAATAGGAAGAAATTTGGACAAGGGAAGAGTAAAGAAAGCAAAGGTGGCACAAAGGAAATGCTGAGGGCAGTTTGGGGGTGGCTGCCAGGCAACCCTGGCTCTGAGCAACAGCATCTGCAGTGGGACAGGAAACTCCCAGCTGATGGGAACAAACTTTCTGGCTGACTGCAGAGGCCAGGACAAAGCTGATTTGTTTCCCTGGTGTCCCCCAGCCCTTGCTGGCCCCAGGGGCTGATTGCATTTGTGCTCCCTCAGGTTCATGTCTCCACAGCAACAGCATGGGGGTGCTCCCCCTGCTCTGTGCAATGCAAACAGGGGCTGCTGAGCCAGTGCTGCTGTGTCTGTGCCTGCAAGGATGGGGCACTTGTGTGAGCTGGGGGAGACGCCAGGGCTGCAGAGGGGGGATGTTGTTGGCAGCTGCATGAGGACACTCTGGGACGCTGCCCTGGGCTGTGCAGCGCACTGGGGATGGATCAGCCCCTGCTCTGCTGCTCCTTCCCGTCTGCCCCAGGGCCCTTGCAGAGCCCCAGCCATGCTGTTTGCCCCCAGCCTGCCCACAGCCAGCCTGGGGCTGCTCACGGGGCTTTTCTGTGCTGAGCATTGGCCTGGGTGTGTTCCTGAGAGAGCCTGGGCAAGGAGCCTGGAGCCCCCAGGCCATGGCCTGAGGCGTCAGCGCTGCCCCAGCAGTGCCCATGGCCTGTCCCTGCTGCAGCCCCGACACTGCCACCCCCAGGGCTGTGCCTGGCCCCGAGAGCACTCAGGCCCTGCAGCAACACCAGGGCCACCAGGGCAGCAGGGCAGGGCCACGGCAGCAGCACTGGCAACACCACGTGCTGCTGCTGCTGGGCACAGCTGCTGGGCCAGCACTGATCTGCCCCTAGCTCTGCACACAGACATTGCTGCTGCAGCTCCTGAGAAGTCAAGAAAAGGGGCATCTCCACGGAAAACTTTGCTGGGAGATCCTTTAGTTAATTTAAAGCCACCAAGGCTTTAAACATACCAAAGGTTCTCATTGACACAGTCTGTGGGTTACAGCAAATTTGGAAAGAAATGAAATGGGAAAGAGAATGAACAATGAGCTTTTTTTGTGGACATTATTAAAAAACTAAAGCAGAAGAAAGAAAAGAACAAACAAGCACGAAAGCCAAAAGCTATTAGGGATTACTTCCATTACATTTGATTTCCAGAAATTGGCCAGCAGTTTAATGTTTCTGAAACCATCCAGTCATCAGTGTCCTCCCTGCAGCCTTGAGCTCCTGGTTCCTCAGGCTGTAGATGAGGGGGTTCAGGGCTGGAGGCACCACCGAGTACAGAACTGACAGGGCCAGATCCAGGGATGGGGAGGAGATGGCGGGAGGCTTCAGGTAGACAAAAAAGCCAGTGCTGAGAAAAAGGGAGACCACAGCCAGGTGAGGGAGGCAGGTGGAAAAGGCTTTGTGCTGTCCCTGCTCAGAGGGGATCCTCAGCACAGCCCTGAAGATCTGCACATAGGAGAAAACCATGAACACAAAACAACCAAAACCTAAACAGACACCAAGCAATGAAATACAAATTTTTCTGAAGGTGGAGTGTGAGCAGGAGAGCTTGAGGATCTGTGGCACCTCACAGAAGAACTGGCCCAGGGTATTGCCATGGCACAGGGGCAGGGAAAACGTATTGGCCATGTGCAGCAGAGCAGTGAGAAAGGCACTGGCCCAGGCAGCTGCTGCCATGTGGGCACAAGCTCTGCTGCCCAGGAGGGTCCCGTAGTGCAGGGGTTTGCAGATGGACACATAGCGGTCATAGCACATCACGGTCAGGAGGGAAAATTCTGCTGTGATAAAGAAAAGAAAGGAGAAAACCTGAGCACCACATCCTGCGTAGGAGATGGTCCTGGTGTCCCAGAGGGAATTGTGCATGGCTTTGGGGACAGTGGTGCAGATGGAGCCCAGGTCAGTGAGGGCCAGGTTGAGCAGGAAGAAGAACATGGGCGTGTGCAGGTGGTGGCTGCAGGCTATGGCACTGATGATGAGGCCGTTGCCCAGGAGGGCAGCCAGGGAGATGCCCAGCAAGAGGCAGAAGTGCAGGAGCTGCAGCTGCCGCGTGTCTGCCAGTGCCAGCAGGAGGAAGTGCCTGATGGAGCTGCTGTTGGACATTCACTGTGTCTGTAAATTTCAACCTACAGAAGGAGGAAAAACAGGGAAATGGAGTGGAGATTTCTCTCAGAAATTTCTCTCAGATTTCTTTTTCCTAGACCTTTCCTGACACTTAACACCTTCCCCTGTCTGTGTCTAGGAGATCTTCCTTCACCTTTTTTGCTGGAGCCCTAGTTGCTACTGGCCAATGTCGTGTGAGGAGCTGGACCTTGACCTGCAGGACACCTGGGAGTGAGCCCTGACCCCCAGTCAGTGCAGGGGAACAGTGAGGGCAGGGGCCAGTCCTGGTGTTTGAACTTAGATAAAGAATGCTCAGCTAAGGCAGCGGAACTTCCTGCGTGAAGGGATGGGGATAACAGAAGGTAGAATGAGATATTCTGCTGCACTGTGGAAGAACAGATTGTCCAGCAAGGCAGAAGGGGTTATCTGAGGCTTAGTGAAGACTGAGGGGAGCTGCTCTGTCCCTCTCTTCTGTTCCAGCTTCCCTGGACTTGCACAATTGTGAAATCCACTCCTGTGTTACCCTGGACAGCCAGGAGTCACTGCTGAGAGCAGAGGGATCCCTGGCACACAAAGGGTCTCCTGCCTTTCCCAGAGTCAGGACAGTGGGCTCATTGCCAGCCTCCCAGGCTGCCCTGCCCAGAGCTGCCGGGGCACAGGGAGCTGGGACACCCCATTGCTGTGCTCAGCCTGCACAGGAGGAGCCCAAGGGCTGGGCCTGGCCCTGCAGCTGGAACTGCCATTGCAGAGAGCCCCTCAGCAATGCCAGCAGCACCTGGGCAAGGCAAGGAGAGAGAGAGAGCCGGGCCTGAGGAAAAGCCTTTCCCTGGCCAGCCCTGCCCACCCCCTGCCAGGCAGCAGCAGAGCAGGACAGTGGCCCTCAGGCCCTGGTCAGCAGGGAATGGGCACATGGCCGCAGAGATGCCCTTCATCTCTGGGGCTGCTCTGCCAGGCCCAGGAGGGACTGAGGGCCCCGAGCCCCCGGGCTGAGGGCTGTGCTGGCTGCGAGGGGACACAAGAGCTGTGCTGCTCAGGGCAGTGTGTGCCCTGCAGGGCAGGCCCAGCAGGTGCCACATCTGCCCTGCAGCAGGGCTTCCCTCAGCACTGCCTCCCTCCCTGCCTGCCCACAGCTCTGCTGCTGGAGCTGTCCCAGCCCCAGCTGCTCCTGTGGCCCCAGGCTCCTTCCCTGCCAGAGCTGCCAGAGCCCAGCCCTGCCCCTGGGCCAGCCCTGCCCTGCAGCTGCTGGGCCCTGCAAGGATTAAAGAACAGCTCCCCCAGCCTGGGCACCATGGAAAGGTGATGCTGTGTGGATCTGGATGCTGGGCAGGTGCAGGCACTTCCTGAGGTGCCCAGGAATCCTCAGGGTGATGGTTTAAGAGTCCCAGCCACTGCTCTGCCCTGCCCAGCTGAGTTTGCATTGCACCAAGCTGAGCCAGGGAAAAGTGGGAGCACAGATTCAGGAAAGCAGAGACCCAAGCAGGAAACTCCTGCCCTGAATTATCTCATGGCAAGTCCCCTCAGAAATGAGCTGGGCATGATCTGGATCTCTGAGCAGCCCTGGTGCAGTCTCAGCTTCACCCCCTACAGCCGTCCCTGGCAGCAGGATCTGTCCTGCCCTGTCCCTCTGACGGTGCCCAGGGCAGTCCCGCTCTGCAGCACATCCTCCTCCTTCTCCTCCTGTGCCACAGAGAAACTGGGAGAGTCTTCCTGACACATCCCCAGGCTGTGAGGTGTGCTGGCTTCAGGAGATCCCTCCAGGAGCACAGGGGACATTGCCCTGCACCCACACACTCACCATGCACAGGGCTGTGAAGATCTTTCCCCAAGTGAAGTCTCAGCTCAATGTCTTCCCAATCCTGATTGCCTTCAGCCTGTCTCTGCCTGGCTCCTGTCCCCTCAGTGACCGCAGGCAGAGCCCTCAGCCCTGCTGGGCTGGGAGAGGAGCTGGTCCTGGGAAGAGCTGTTCCTTTAAAGCTCAGCAGCACAGACACAGCAGAAGGACTTTAATGAACCTCTTGGGGATTTGGTGTTGTTTACATCAGACTCAGTCCCTGAGAGAGTGTTCAAAAACTTCTCAAGAACTCAAACTTAAATTGAAACTCCAAAATTTCTTGGAGTTTTAATGGTTCCACTGAGAGACACAAATGAGAAATTTTCCCCAGGTTCCAGTTAGGGCAGAACACTGGAGGCAGTGATGACAGCGGGGGACAAACAAGGCAAAGGTGTCTCTGGTGCTGAGCAAACCTGGATGTGTTTCAGGAATGTTAAGGGGCCAAGGCCTGAGACCCAGCCCCTGGCCAGGCAGATCCTGTCCCTCCCTCCCTGCTCAGGGCTCTTGCTGGGATGGGCCCTGCCATGTGGGGATGTGCAATGGCAAGGGCAGGAGCATGGGGCGGCCCCAGCCAGGCTGCTGAGCAGGGACAAGGAGGCAATGAGGCCCCAGCCCTGCAAGGGTCACTTGTCTCCTGCTCCTGCCTCAGGCCCAGGCCCAGCAGCCATGGCCAAAGTGCTGCCCAAGTTGGCTCTGGCAGGGCTGTCTTGCAGCTGCTGCCCATCCCTGTGCCCTGTGCAGCCCAGGCTGTCCCACGGTGTCCCTGCCCTGCGCCTCTGTCCCTGCAGGCTGTCGGCATCTCCCGGCTGCCCCACCTGGCTGGGCCCTTCCTTTGCTGACAGCTCTGCCTCCTACCTGCCCCTGCCTGCCCACACAAAGCCTTGGGCTGACCCAGGCTCCTTCTGGGGGATGTTCTGCACCATAGCCCTGCCCTGGGAGGAAAATTCCTTTCTCCTTGTGTCCTGTCTGGGCCTCCCCAGCTGCATTTGTGGTATAATTTCACTATCTGGCTCTTTCTATGGAGAAAAAACTCCACCGTTTTTGAATCCCACTTTTAAGCCCTGCCACGCCACTCCTATTCTGTCCTCAGTCTCTTCACAACTCAGACGAGGCACATCAGCCTCGATATATGGGTTATGTTCTCTAGGCCTGGGAGATCTTTGAGTCCTCTCCATGGTGTTTCCAGATGAAAACATTCTGCTCATAGTCTAAAAGTATATCACAAGTGCCCAAGGCCAGGCTGAGATGTCTGTCAATGGCAGGTTTTTTCTGGGAGCAATCCTGGGATAGATGGAATTTTGTCAGCCAAATTCCAGTTTTTACCATGGCCCCTGGACAAGGCCAGTTTTTTTCCATAGGATGGAAGGCACAGAGCCCTGTTGCTTCTGAGGTAGATGAGATGTGATCACCAGAGGCCAAGGCCAGGCAGAGCTGGCAGGTTTTTTTCTGGGTACCTTTCCCTTGCCTACAGGAAATTTTTTATGGGGGAGTACCAATGTTGTCCATGGGTGTCTGAAAAGAGAGACAGTTCTTTCCATAGGAAGGAAAGCATGGAGCCTCAGTGATCCAGGAGCTGATAAGAGGCAGCCCTCAACATTCCAGGATCAGCTGGACCTGTCGGGTGACCCCTGGGAGGCCAAACCAGCCAGATCTGTTCCATGTCCCCTTGGTTCCATGAGGCCCTGCAGTGTCACAATGTTCTCCCAGTTTCTGCAGTGTCACAATGGCCCCGTGTTTCCATGAGGCCCTCCAGGGTCACAATGGCCCTTTGGTTCCATGAGGCCCCACAGTGTCACAATGGTCTCCATGATTCCATGGGGCCTTGCAATTCCACAATGCTCTCCATGGATCCATGGTGCCCTGCAGGATCACAATGGCCTTTGGTTCCATGAATTCCCACAGTGGCACAATGGTCTCCACGGGAGACTGATTCCCAGAGTTGCAGGCCCAGATGAGAGGCAGTCACCATAGGCCAGCCAGACTTGACTGTGTTGGCAGATTTTTTCTGGGAGCAGTCCCCGGATGTACAGAATTTTAGAAGTAGGATCCCATCTTTGGACATGGACAACTGGACAAGAAGGATGATTCTTTTCCAGAGGAAGGAAATAATGGAACACCATTGTTTTAGGGGCAGAAGCAGAGGCTATCTGAGCCACAGGCCAGACGCACCTGTTTGTCCTGGCAGCTTTTGTCACAGAGGAATCCTTGTGTATACAGAATTTTGCGGGGCTGAATCTCAGTTTTGACCATGGACACCATGACAAGAATGACAGTTCCCTAACATTGGAAGGAAGGCACCAAGCCCCAGTGTTTCAAAAGCAGATGAGAGACAGCTCCCAAGAGGCCAAGGGCAGCCAGACCTGTCTGTGCTGGCAGCTTTCACTTGGGAACAATCCTTGGATGGATGGAGTTTTGGAGGTGGAGTCCCAGTTTCGACCATGGGCACCTGGTTGAAATGGATGGTTTTTCTCTAGGAAATAAAGCACCAAGTCCAAGTGTTTTGGAAGAAGATGAAAGGTGGCCACCATAGGCCAAGCCAGCCAGACTTTTCTCTCCTGGCACCTTTCCTCTCGGGGAAATCCTTGGATGTAGGGAATTTTGGAGATGGAATCTCAGTTTTGGCTGTGGGCATCTGGCTAGGAAGAAGAGTTCTTTTCATTAGGATGGAAAGCACAGAGCCCCAGTGTTTCAAAGGCAGATAAGAGTCAGCTCTTCAGAAACCAAGGCCAGCCAGACCTGTCTCTCCTGGAAGCTTTAGTCAGGGAGAAATCCCTGGATATAGGGAATTCTGGAGGTGGATTCCCAACTTTGGCCATTTGTGCCTGGATGTAAAAGGTGCTTTTTTCTCAGAAGAAAGAAAAGCACATGGTCCCAGTGTTTCAAAGGCAGTTGAGAGGTGGCCCCTGGGTGGCCAAGCTGGCCAGATCTGTCTGTCCTGGCAGATTTCATCTGGGAACAATCCTTGCATATATGGAAATCTGGAGGAGGAATCCTGATTTTGGCCATGGACACCTGGAGAAGAAGGACAGTTCTGTCCACAGGGAGGAGATCCCAGAGCCCCAGTGCTCCAGGGGCTGATAAGCAGCAGCCCTCAACATGCCAGGGTCAGCTGGAGCTGTCAGGTGGCCCCAGGTGTCCCAGCCAGCCAGGCCTTGATGCCTTGAGAGGCTGCCTGGAGCAGAGGCTGGACAGTGTTACAGGAATAAAGTAAGGATTTATTAAAAGGCCTTCAAAGGATACACCTGGGGCAGTACAAGAGCCCAGCTGAGGGTACACCCAAGATGGATGATGGGTCACACATTTTCACATTTTTATAAGTTTTGATCCACTTCTACATTGAGGCTAATTATCCAATTACAGCTTCAGGTTGTGAAGTCCCATCCTCCCAGTCTGCTCTCTTCCATTTGCTTTTTGCACTTTTTGGGCCTGAAGGTGCTGCAGTGTCCTTGGCTCTCTTAGGTTTCTAGGTTTCCTACTGCAGTTATGGAGAAATATTTCAAAGAGCTTCTAAAAAAATGCACTCCTATTTTAAAGGGTATTTCATTACTGCTGTCTTTGGAGCAGAGACAATTTCAGCATTCTGTGATTGATATTGACCCAGGGTCTCTCCTCAGCAGCTCTGGCCTGCTCACAGAAGCTGTGCCTGGAGCTCTGACCCAGTGTGGACAACCTTGCTCCACATTGCCCAGCCCCATCCTGTCTGTCCTCACTGCCCTGGGCCCTGCTGTGCTTGCAGAGCTGGCTGCACCCAGCCTAAGAGGGGTTTTCCCTTTCTGGGGTGTTTTGAAGCAATCTCAAACTCCAGAGTTTCCCCACTGAGAACAGACACACTGCTCAGGTGTGTGCCAAGACCAAGCTGCCACCAATAACCTTCCTCTCACCCAAGGCAGAACTGTGCAGGAAATGTTTTAGACCTTTGCACTCCACGGTTCCATGAGGCCTTGCTCTGTGGCAATGGACTTTTGGTTCCATGAAGTTCTGTACTCAACAGTGGTATCCTTAGTTCCAAGTGTCACCATGGCCCTTTGGTTCCATGGGGCCCCGCTGTGTCACAATAGGCTCCATGACTCCATGATTAATGCAAAAGCTTTGCATAAGCAATGAGAAACACCATGGTCTCCTTGGATTCGCATTGTCGCAATGAACAATGGGTTCCATGAGATCCCAAACTGTCCCAATGGATATTTGGCTCCATGTGGCCCCTCTGTGTCACAAAGGACCCCTGGTTCCATCAAGCCTCACAGTGTCACAGGGGTTTCCTTGGTTCCATCTGCCCCAAAATGTCACAGGGTTTTCCCTTTTCCTGCAGCAACCAGCAGCAAACCCCTGTGCCAGGGTCAAATGTCTGGCAAGAAGGAGCAAGGGGGAACATTTGGAGTGATGGATTTTGCCTTCCCAGGTCACAGTGATGTGGGATGGGGCCCTGCTGTCCTGGAGATGGCTGAACACCAGCCTGCCGATGGGAGGGGGTAAGAGACAACAGCCTCTGTCCATGGAACTGCAACAGCAGAAAGATCAGGAGATGGCTGGGTTTGAAAGACTCCCACCAGCACAGGAAACATCAACCTAGGACATTTTCTTGAAAGCTGACATTTTAGACCATTCTTTTATACAGACATGGACCACCAAATACCAAGTTAAAAAGCTTTGACTTTCTCTGTGCCCTGAGACCAGCTGGAATCTTTTCAGTAGTCTGTGCTGTTCCATCCCTTGCTTAGGGCTTCTCTTCACAGGCAGGCTCTAAAAGCAGAACAAAACAAAACAGCGGTGTAAGGCGCAGCACAAAGAAAGAACCAGGCTGATCTACACCACCCTTGCAGTGACATTTCCTGAGTGCTCCTCAACACCCTAGGCTGAAAACAAACCCCGCTCGGGGCAAACACAAGAGCCTCACCCAGTGCTGAGCACCAGCCTGAGCCCAGCAGGGCCTTGGAGGAGGTGGGGGCGAGCCCCAGGCCAGGCTCCAAAGGGGCCTTGGGGCTGGGGGCGATGGCACCGAGTGCCCTGCCCGTGTCCTCCTTGGCCCTGCGGCACCACAGGCCCAGAGCCCAGTGCTGGGGCTCGGTCCCTGCTGCCGCAAGGGTGCTGCCCAGGGCTCCCCGCTCGCTGGGGCCAGGCCCAGGGGCTGAGGGGCGGCCACCGCCCGCTCCAGTGCCTTGCCCGGGCTGGAGAAGGGCTCAGGGCCGGGGCAGCGGCGGTGGCAGTGTTGCTCCTCTGCCCGGGGCGTTTGCGCTTCAGCCGCAGCAGCGTCAGCTGTTATGAACAAGTGTTTTGGTTCGACATTGGCACAAGGCCAAATGCATGAAAATACACCTTCTCTGGTGTCTGCTGTGAGATTTTGACCAGGAATAAACAAAGCAGACTCTCACTTGAAAAAAAAGAAGAAAAGTTTATTAACTAAACTACGAAAACAATTACTAAACTACACACAAAAGGAAGAAAAAGAAAAAAAGAAAAACACAAGGAAAATGAAACCTCACAAAAACACTCTCCTCCTCCTCCTCCTCCTCCTCCCCCCCAAATTCCCAATACAATACAATCCAAAATCAATTCTGGGTCCAGCACCACCCTTTAGAATGCTCAACTTCAGTTCCTCGAGAGGAGAGGGAGTCCTTCCATGTGTCGTGGTGGCCTTTTCCGTCCTTGTTCCGGTGCTCTCACCACCGGACCAGAATCAGGGCTGCTTCCAGGGTTGACCTTTTAAGGAGGCTGTGTCCAGTTCCAGAAAAGCTTAATCTCTCACCTCTGGGACATCTGTCCCCCCCATATTTTATATACCCCTGGGGCCGAGGGGTACCCACACTGAATCTTCTTTGGCTCTGGGACATTTCTCCCCCTGGACTCAGTCTCTGTATTCCAGGGGAACATAGCTCTGTCCATGGCTACACAAAAGAGTCCAGCATAAAATGCCACTCCCTCTTCTCCATCTTTCCAACATCTCTCACTCTCTCTCTCTCTGGTCCAGACTTTCATCACTCGCTCATTTCCTTCGTCCTCCTCCACTCTTATCATCTCATCTAGGAAGGGTTAATGTTCTGTGAAGTTTTCATTGTCCAAAAAAGGGTTAAAAACTCCTCCAAGCGGCTGGACTCCTGGCTGCACCCCCCTCCACCATCCCCGTCAGCCGGGCTGCCTGCTGCCAGCACATGTTTACTGTTTTCAAGGTAACGGCACACAAACACCGGCTGCACTCTCTCTGTCTGTCTCCAAGGTGGGGGGGGGAACAGTCTGCCTATTGCTTCCCGGCATTTCTTTACTTCTTCCTTCCACCCTTGGTGGGGGGGGAGGGGGGGGCCAGGCCTACCTCTCCCGGGCCGGGCCGCATGGCTTTTCTCCTCCCCCAGCCCAGCCAGCAACTGGGCCGGGGGAGAGACTCAACTCCTTCACCGCCGGAAATCCAAAGAGAAACTGCCAGGGGGAGAGCCCTGCTTTTACCCTGTGTTCTCGGAGGTGGATCCCATTGCCCAGTGGTTGGGCCAGATGGCAATATTCAAATCTGACCACTCATTGGCCCCATCCACACAGCATCCCAGAAATCCTGTTTCCGGGTTAAACCATGACAACAAGTTCATAGGTTAATGCAATTAGAGCTGTTATTCTTAATCTGAAATTGTAATAAGTTAATTGTGTTAATTAAATCGTTGTTAAATATTAAACCTTTAAGTTACCCCCACTGTTAATCCCCTTACCTTACTGGTACCCTTGTTTCATCTGTCGGGTACTGCCTCTGCCGCTCCCCAAAATGGTGTCAGGTAACATCCCTGGGAAAATATGCAAACTAAGACAGTCAAGAAAATCCAATGAAAGACCCTAAAAACAACAAGCTGGCCGAAGATTTAAGGAACTAAGCAATGGGTCCTACTAGCGAAAAGTTCTCCTACTCCACCAGCAAGGTTTTAGATGTCACTGTGACCTGACTGGAACTGGGTCAGAATGAGGACCCTAGAAGATGAGCCAAAAAGCGACTTCCTAGACACGTCCATGAGGATGGAAGCCCCAAGTCTGCTGTAGAGCAAAACGGTCTCCCTCCTCATCTGCCTCGCCAAAGGGAGCAGCAGCGGAGTGTGCAACGCCTCGGGCCCCCACCCAGAGCTGATCACTCAGTAAAGGCATCCAAAAGGAGCAGGTTCTCCTTGCCCATTTATTTCAGCTGGGAGCTCGTCCACGATAGCCACTCCTGAAGAGGACACTAGGAACGGGATGGTCACCCGCCCTAGACCTCCAGGACAACTGGTACCTGGACCAAAGAGATCAGCCTGCAATCAGTGACGCCAAGGAGCGCCGGAGGAGTAAGTGACCCTGGTGGCGGGCGTAGGAGGCGTGCAAATGGTGTGTGAGTGAGACAAGGGCCGGCAGCTCAGACCCTCAAAGCGGTGAGGGCCCCCCAGTACCATGGTTCTGGAACCCCATGAGGGGGTTGGCCGGGAACGGGGGGAAGCGAGAGGAGCTGCTGAGTGAGGCATCTCCTGGGGATAGTGAGGGCCCCCACGGGCATGCAGGGGATAGCCAGGTGTGAGTGGCACGCGTCAGGGCTGGGTATCCCTTGGTAAGACCATTGCGGTCTAGGTAGGTCTGGGCGTGTGGAGTACCCAGACATTGAGTGGGTCACACGCATCACAGGGTGCCCTCAGGCACTGCCGGTGCCAAGCGCCCACAAGGGTCCTCACTGCCCAGGACTGGGTGGACATACTGCAGGTGGTGCTGCCGCGATGTCGGGGAGGAGATTGTGAACCCACAGCCCAAGAGCACCGGGGTGGGGAGTCTTTAGGTTAAGGCAAGGACAGGCACCACAGATCCTTGCACACATCCCTTTTGCCTAGGCTGTTCCACTGGGGAGAGGTAGCCAAGCTGATGGTGGACGGCAAAAGGGTCATGCTCCTCTTGGGTTGATCCCAGTTTCTGGGAAGGGATCAAGGGTAACCCCACGGAGTCTCCTTGAACCTTCCTACATCCATTCAAAAAAGTGAGGAAGGCGGATACGGTATTAGAACAGAACAGTCTAGCCCGGGGTTTGGACTCATGGTCCGGCCTGGCGAGTGGCTCGACAAGGGAAGGTCCTGGTGCCCAGGGAGGGGATTCTAATACTGGGGACCCTGGCGTGCATCAAAAAGGGTGCTCAAGAGTCTCTAGGGTAGAGATGAGGTGCAGGGGTACACTCAGGGGATCGGATCACTAGGATAGGCCCTAAGATCCAAGGCAGAGCTTGGAACTGAAAAGGTGTGAGTGTAGTGAGTTTACTCAGGTAAAAGAGAGAAAGTGAGTGAACCCTGTCCTTTCCCCCAATAAAATTTACTCCTTAGTAGGAGAGTGATCAAGAAGGGTTTAAGTTAAATTAAGAGGGGGGAGAAGGCTTGGGTTAAAGTTATATATATTTAGTTGAGCTGAGAAACACTTTATTTACTTGTAGATTTGTGTTGTGTCGCAGACATATTTTCATTAAAAATCCTTTCTGAGGATTTTTCTTCCTGAGAAGCTGAGAGGCTTCAGGAGCAAAATGTAAACAATGGTTAGCTGCTGCTGTGGAATGCAACAGGTGAATCTGTGATTGGCCCATCTTGGATGTTTATAATAATGTCCAATCCCAGCCCAGTTAGCTTCGACTCTCTGTCGGAGACACAAACTTTTATTTTTCATTCCTTTCTATTCTTTGCTTAGCTAGCTTTCTGAGATAAAACTTTTCCTTCTGTTCTTTTTAGTATAGTTTTAATGTAATATATATCATGAAATAAAAAATCAAGCCTTCTGAACATGGAGTCAACATTCTCGTCTCTTCCCTCACCTGAAAACCCCTGTGAACACCATCACAGTGTTGCCCATCTGTAAATTTCCGTTTGGGGAGGGGTACATTTGGGATTTTAGTTTACTCATTTAAGGATGGGTCAGTGTGTAAGTAAAGGAGGAAGCCCCCTTAAAGGAAAAAGGAAGGCAAAAAGTATTCCTTGAGACAGTCCGCTCGGATGGTTATTAGACCACTAGGATTCTCAAGAATCCACTAAAACCTTTGACCAAGTTAAAATGATTTATTATTGTACTGAAATTTGGCCAAAGTTGAAATTACAAGGGAAGTGGCCATGGTATGTGTAGGAAAGACATTCTGTGCTGTCCTTGGGCTAGCTAGCTAGCAAGGGCTTGAACTAGCAAGGGCCTCCTGAAGATAAGTAGAAGCCCCGTATCTCTCCTGAAGGAAGACCAAGGTTGTTACCATGGAGACAGGATGAAGGAGAGAAAGTTAAGTAATATGGACTCTGGCTGGCTCACAGAGTGATGTGGCTCCTTGATCATCTACTGGGAACTTTGTTTCTCTCATGACCAATGGGCACTGAATGTGTATGTTGAATGGGTGTAAATATCTTGAAGAAGTAAAAACAATGTTGCTCTAATAAATCTCTCTCTTGCACCCTTCTGATGGAGTCGTGTATTTTTGCGCTGTGTCGTGCTCTATAACGACATCTGGTGGCCCCGCCGTGATCCCAACTGGACTGTAAAAAGAGGAAAAAAAGTCAAAGGGTACCC
This sequence comes from Zonotrichia albicollis, assembly GCF_047830755.1. Taxonomy (NCBI): domain Eukaryota; kingdom Metazoa; phylum Chordata; class Aves; order Passeriformes; family Passerellidae; genus Zonotrichia; species Zonotrichia albicollis. The sequence continues at coordinate 12,471,009 of NC_133827.1, forward strand.
AAAATATGAGTGAAGGCAGCAGGAAAGCTGTGGAGGTCTGGACCTAATTCAGATATCTGATTTGAGGTGAGCAACTGGGAAAAAATGGGAAATAATTTATCAAATGAGGAAAAGACTGTTTAGTCCATGTGGAAATGTTACTGAAAAGAAAATATGTTCAAACTTCTGATTATGCCCTTTGTAGCTTACTGACATGGTGTAAATCACAGGACTTTGAAGCTGATACCAACACTGCCTTCAGTGTCAGGGCATGGAAAAAGGTTGGGAAGAGACTATGGGAAGTGATATCTAAGGGGGTAAGACGGTTGTTGATTTGGCTACTACCCAGAGACTGTTGTATGAGGCACTGAAGGAATGGAAAGCAGAACAAGATAGAGGGGAGGAATTGGAGGAGCAGGAATTAGATCAAGAAATTAAAGCAGAGGAACAGGAGGAAGATGAGACTGAGCCTGTTAATGTATCTCCCCCTGAGGAGGCTGCTGCAGTTGCTGTGGAGGTTCCCCCAGAGTTTGCTATCATGAGAATCAAATGGCAGGCTAAGACTGCTCCTTGGTATTCATCTCCAAAAGATTGTGTTAAACCTGTGTATACTTCACCTGCTCAGCGATTAGCTGAACTGAGTGCTAAACCAAAGTATCTTACACCTGCACAGCAATTAGCCAAAATGATGTCACAGAAGAAGCAAAGTGTAAAACAGGCTGGGTCATTGGTCCTTCTGTCTCTCCCTGGGCTGTTTGCTCCCCTCTCACCCTCCTGCAGATCAGCTGGGTAAGCTCCTCCCTTACCCGTCCCTCGGTCGGCTGCTTCCCCCTCTCCCGCTTTCCCTTGAGCCGTCCACCCCTGCTCTGCCCCCCTTTGAGTTATCTGCCTCCACTCCATCCCCCATTGAGCCATCTGCCCTCCTCCCCCCTCCTGAACTGGTTGAACAAAAGCAATTTTTAATATTGTGTCCCTCTTTGTCTAGTGATAGTTCTGACAATGAACTGCCAGTTATAAGTACACCTAAAAAGATGCAGGAATCTGTTTCTGTTAGAGCTCGGAGCAGATCCAGGCCTGCTGTTTCTTGGACTCTGCCTCCCCAACAGGTGGCTGTGACTCCTCGACACCCTTTCAATTATGGGAGCATGTGAGAATGAAAGCAGCTGAAGTTGGAGACTGGAATTGGTTAGAGAAAATAGGTCCACCTAAAAGGATGGAGATGGCTGCTGCTGCTTCTGGTGGGCTTGTGGCTTTTCCTGTTTTCAAAGCTGTTCCTAATTCGGGACAACAAGATAGCCATCAGGTTTTTGCATGGAGGATTGTGCAGCATCTTCAGTCAAAATGAGATCAGTATGGTGTTAACTCTTCGCAGGTGATGCAAGTGATTCGTGTTCTAAATGCTGATGTACTTGCGCCTTATATTATTGTTTACCTTGCTACGATTCTGTTTCAGCCAGTGCAGTATGGTGTGTTTCAAGTTACCTGGAAGCAAATGGCTGAAAGAGTAGCATTGAACAATATGCGGTTACCTCAGCACAATCCACGTCACACTGTGGGAGCTGATGCCTTGCTGGGCAATGGACCATTCTCTAACCTGGATTTGCAGGCAAGATGGGACCCTCTGGTTCTGGCACAGGCCCAGCAGCTGGGTATGAGTGTCACCATGATATTTTCTGAAAAATCATCTTTGCCCAGGATTTTCTCCTGGGAAGCTGAGAAGCCTCAGAGAGGAATGAAAACAATCATTATCTGATTGGTGCTCCTGTGTTTGCTGCTTTGGAATGTGACTTGAACATTGTTTACCAACAGGTGAATATTTGATTGGTTCCATGTAAATTGTTTTAATTTAATGACCAATCGTGGTACAGCCGTGTCGAGGCTCTGAGGAGTCATCGGGTTTTATCTTCATTCTTTTCAAGCCTTCTGATGTATCCTTTCTCTACAGTTTAGTATAGTTTTAGTATATAATTTCTTTTAATAAAATATAATATCATAAAATAATAAATCAGCCCTCTGAGAACATGGAGTCAAATTCTCACCTTGTCCTGGGAACCTCACAAACACCACACATGAGTGCTTTACTCAAAACAATGGAAATGGCAGCTCCTAAACCAAGGTATATTACCATCCAGCAAGGGGTGAAGGAACTTTTTCTGCAGGTTATGGAGAGGGCTGCTGCAGCCCTTGAGAAGCAAGTACAAGATGATAAGTTGAGGAAAATTTTATGCAGACAGCCTGGGACAACGCAAACAAAGATTGCATATGAATTATTGATTGCAGATGAATTATTGAATATGATTCTTTAGCCGGAGATCCCTCGCTGTCTGATCTTGTAGCTGCTTGCTCAAAGGTTGGTTCAGTTGAGTATAAAATGGCTGCTTTGGAAAAGTCATGAAGTCCTCACCCAGATATTCTGCTTGTGAAGAACCAGGGCATGTGAAGACCCATTGCCCTCAAACTGCTGGATGATGTGTACACTCTAGTTGGTTTGGTTATCGCCCTGGAGAAAGTTGAAAGGCAGATGCCTTGGAAATATTTGGGGTTGATAATCACCAATACACAAATTGTGCCTCAACCTGTAAAACTGGACTTTGAAATTAAAACTGCTGTTGACTTACAGAAATTGGTTGGTGCAATAGGTTGGCTTAAGCAATACTTGGGGATAACAAATCATCAACTGCAACCTTTGTTTAACTTATTATCAGGGATTATCTCTTCTGCTGATGAGAGACATTTGACTACTGCAGCAAAAAAGGCTGTAGAAGAAGTTGAACTGGCCTTGGCACCTAAATTTGTTACCGGAATAGATGTTTCTGTTTGTGTGCAATTATTTATTTTGAGAGATGATGAAATACCATGTGGATTGTCGTGTCAATGGAATGATAAATGGGAAGACTAATTGCATATTTTGGAGTGGATATTTTTGTCTTTCAGGTCCCAAAAAACAGCTTCAGATCTGAATGAGGTTTTTGCAGACATCATTATCAAAGGTCCCAGACCCTGCCATGAAATCTTAGGCTGTGATCCTGTAACTATTGTCATACTAGTACAACAATGGTATTTTGAGTGTATTTTCAAAACAATCGTGAGCTGCAATCTGCTTTATCTTCCTTTACAGGTCAAATAGCATACCATTTACCTTCTCATCCTATTTTGAATTTCACTAAAAAGATTTGCTTTCAGGGGAAACAACTTTGCTCTTCTCTGCCAGTGAAAGGTGTGACAGTTTTTACAGATGGATCAGGGAAAACTGGAAAAGCTGCTCTTGCCTGGAAGAAGGATGACTGCTGGGAATATCAAGTAATGGTTCAACAGGAGTCTCCTCAGTTAATTGAGCTTTGTGCCATACTTTTGGCCTTTACCTTATTTCCTAGTTCCGTAAATATAGTTGCCGATTCAGTTTATCTTGCTAATTTAGTGAAACAGTTGGATCAAGTTGTGTTTTATAATGTAAAGGAGAAACCATTATTTGTTATGTTGTTGAAATTGTGGATTGTTATTCGTAATTGAAAGCATTCTTATTTTATTATGCATATTCATAGCCATACATCGCTACCTGGATTCTTTGTGGAAGGTAACGCCTATGTGGATTCCCTTGTGGCTGCCTCAGCTGTAAAAACGGTTCCTAATGTGTTACAGCAAGCTGTTCTATCTCACCAATTTTTTCATCAAAGTGCTCAGGCAATACAGCAGCAATTTAAGTTAGTACACATCAAAGCAAAGTCAATTATTTATTCTTGCCCTGATTGTCATATGTTTCATGTTTCACAATATTACGGCACTAATCCTAGAGGCTTACTCCCTTTGCAAGAATGGCAAACAGATGTTACAAAAATGCCTGAATTTGGCCGTTTAAAGTATGTTCATGTTACAATTGACACCTTTTCTCATGCCATGGTTGCCTCAGCATTGGCAGGTGAAACAGCTCAGGATGTCATTCATCACTTTTGCCACAGCTTTTTCATTTTAGGTGTTCCATCACATATAAAGATTGATAACGGCCTGGCGTATGTTTCAAAGACATTGCAAGTGTTTTCTCGTGCCTGGGGTGTTGATCATTCCACTGGTATTCGACAGGCCAAGCAATTACTGAATGTGCTCATGGTGTATTTAAGCACCCAATACAAAAACAAAAAGGGGAAATGCAGAGGGAGTCACCTCAAGTGAGATTAGACAAAGTCATCTATGTGTAAAACTTTCTGCATCCTTTACCTGACTTACAGTTGTCTCCTATATTCTATCATTTTTTGTCTTTGAATTCAAAACAGCCAAACTTTCAGAAAGGTATTAAGGTACGGGTAAAAGATTTAATCACGGGAAAGTGGACTGGCCCAGTGGAATTAGTAGCATGGGGAAGAGGATATGCATGTGTTTTAAGAGAAAATGGCCCTCGTTGGGTCTCTGCCTCTTCTGTTAAACCTTATTTGGAGCACAAAGGAAAGGACAGCATGGGCAGTTCTACAGTGGAAGCAAAATGAGTAGGTAATTGCATTGGTTATTAGGTGGATGGGAGCATGGGCACTCAAGGAATGTGTGGTAAAGATGGCAATTCGAGACAGAGTAAAGGGAGTTATAGGCTTACCCTGAAAATCCAAAATTTAAGTTAGTAGATGTTACTTTTTCTTCTTTTCCTTGAATTCTCTTACAGAGAGGTTGGTAGTACTGAGAAATGTGTCTTGTACCATTTCCTTTTACAGGGCACGGACAGTCCCAAAAATAGGGGAATTTGATGCACCTAAGGGAGAAGTGTTGCCTTTGCAGAGGGGTTGAATTAGTAACTGAAATCCACACCTTGAGCAACTAGGTTGGTTGCCCATTATGATAGCAGCAACCAGTTATAAAGTTACATGGATGCTACTTGGTTCTAAGTGGTGACTAGGCAGATGACTTGGTCTCTGACTCTGTGTGGGAAAAAGTTATTTGATTAGAGGTGAAGGTGTCATTCTGCTACAAATGTGTCATCTGAAAATTGCGAGATCTGTAACAGTATTTGAAGATCTATTTTTTATGTGCCTTGTCTATATATGAATGTTAAGACTGTGAGGGTGTGTGTTGTAGATTGGGTAGAAGTTGGTTAGTTCTAAGTGAATAAAGATTGGATCCTCCATCTGCTTGGATTTTTGCATGAGCCTTGCAGAAGTCCTTAGCAGTTGTGTTTGTGGGTCACATACAAAAAGGGGGAATTGTAGAAAAGACATTTTTGTGCTGTTCTTGTGAGCCACCAAAGGCTTCCTGAAGATAAGGAAAGCCCCATATCTCTCTTGAGGAAGGTACCAAGGCTATCACCATGGCAGTGTGAAGAAAGAGAGAATGTTACAAGATATGGACTTTAGCTGGCTCACAGAGTGACGCAGCTCCTTTTCACCTAATGAGAACTTTGTTCCTTTCTCATGACCGATGGGCAGTGTATGTTAAGTAAATGTAAATATCTTCTGAAACTATAAAGGCAACATGTTGCTGTAATGAATCTCTCTTGTACATCCTTCTGATTTCAGTCCTGGTGCTTGTGCTGTGTCGTGCTCTATAGCGACACTTCATCTCCTCTTTAGGTCCTTGATCACAGCAGAGACATGAGCCTGCTTGGGGTCATTGATCACACTCTCACAATTTCTAAGCTTGTTTGTGACAGAACCCACTCTCTCTAGTTTGTTATCAGCATTTTCGTTGCAATGAAGGTGGTGTATTGGGATGGCCCCAGATTTGCCAGACTCCACAGCATTTGCCCTGTGCACCTGACCTTGTCGGGGTCATTATCATGCTGTCCATCCCTCCCAAAGAGGACCTCCAATACTGCCACTTCTCTCAGCTCTTGGATCTCTTCCTTGAGGATCTTCCAGCACATTCTATGGCGGTGCTCCTGCATTCTCTCCCTGTGGACAAACCTCTCTCTGACACTCATTAAAAGCTGCTCCAGAGGGAAAGGGACCCTGATTCCCTTACAAATATCTGATTCATACCTGAGTCCTGGGTCAAGGGTCCCAAATTCCTTGCCTCACCACCATCCAGTTGCACGCCTGTACCCATAAGGTCCCAGACCCAGAGTAACAAGGTTGTATAAGCCTCACGTCCCCCTTGTACAATGTCTTTGTGCAGATTACAGAGACTTTTGTGCATCAGGGACTCAGTGATGATCTCAACCATTGGCTGTCCTGTGGGTTGTGAGGGCCCTCCTTTCTTATCCTTATCTGGGTGCTTGTGGGAACTCAGCACATCACTCCGGATGTCCAGAGTTACCGAGACAACCCTTGGGGGGGGCTCGGAAATCCTGGAATGTTGCCAGAAGTGCTTTGTGGTTGGATTTTGACCCTGCACGGGATGTGCCACCTGTTTGAGGACAAGAGAATCACTTGGGGATAAATGGTGTAAGAATTAAGTATTCACAGGGTGGAAATATAGATTTTAGGATTTTGGTACAGGGGGTTATGGAGACAAGATGGAGGAATCAGGGCGTGTCTCGTCCTTCTTCTTTCTTCTTCTTGTCATCCATTTTCTGTGTTGATGTTGGCACTTTGGGATTGGTTCTTTGTGAAGGTGCACTTGCTAATATGGGTGAAAAGTATTGGGAAATAAAGGTAAATATGATGTACGTAGTTTTTAGTATAAAAATAGACGACTGCCCAGTGGGAGGTCAGAGTGCCCTTGGCTGCCTTGCTGGTCAGACCTCTGTCAGGCTGGAAGAAAATTTTGTAGATAAGAAATAATAAACAATATCGAAGACTGGAAATCTGAAGAGTCCAGACTCATCCTTTGAAGCGCGAGCTGTCCCAAGGCCATCCTGCGCGTGACCGGGCAGAGACGAACAGCTGGACTGGTCAGGTGCTCTGATTTCATCTCAGACCTCCTTGTTTCCATAGGAGCGACTGCTGCTGGCTGTGACTGCCCTTGCAGTTCAGCTGGAACCTGGACAGTTTTAACATCTGTGGGTTCCACTGCTGCACCATCAGACTCTCCCTCTTTGAGGCAGAGGGAGGGTTTCTCACCAGCTGGGGAAATGTGCTCCTTCAGCATCTGGCCCATCTCCTTCACCACCAATCTGGGTGGTTCATTTCTGAGGTGGGCTGTGGGGCAGGGTCAGGCTCTGGGGCAGCAGCATCCCTTGTCTCTGAGGTAGGTGTCAGCGTGGTTTTATCCAGGTCAATCTTCCCTTTTCTCTGAATGCTAAATAGAACAGGCCTATCAGCAAAACTAACTACTGTATGATATCATTAGCATTTAGAGTGGATCTGAACCCTTCAAAAACTGGTGGGGAAGACCCAAAGAGCTGGGTGAAGGGTTGGGAGAAAATTTTCCCCAGTGCCATTTCCTCACATAAGTACCATTATTAAAGTAACCCCAAAACCACACGGTTAGTGTGTGATAGCTCTGAATGCATGTGCCTGCCTTCCAGAAGAAGTTAAAGATCCATTAATTCCTCACCTTATTAAGTCATAAAGCAAATTGGATAACAGCTAAAATAGCCTTAGTTATAGGACCCATGTTTAGATAAGGGGCTGCAAATGGTTAGAAATACAGCCATGACCATGTGCCACCCAAACCAGGGTAAGCTGGACCACATGGTGACACTTAATGAGGTTTCTATGTCCAGCACACAAAAAATTCAGTTATTCAAGAACTGTTATTCCTTTTTTTCTTGATGCCCTTGAGCCTCACATTGGGCGCCAAAATCTGTCTTGGTATGAAAAGTCAGGTAGGAGCCTCCCTTGAAATGAAAATGGAAACCCCCTCCCTTCTGAATTATTATAATTTTGAAATTAAGGGGGCTCTCGGTCAAAGATATGGGAGTAGGAATAGCAGTGCTTTACTAGGAATAAAAAAAAAGATAAACCCAAGAATGCAGTAATACAAAACAACACTGACAGAGTCAGAATACGATCTGACATCCTGTTGCTCAGGGTGTTGGTAGCAGTCTGATTAAACGGTGGCTGCAGTCCTCCTGCAGTGACTGATGTGGTTCTGTTGGAGCAGTGATCCTGTAGAAGGGTGGAGTTTTCCTCTGAAGGTCTGGTGGTTGTATAGATGGGCCTGGTTTTCCTCTTGAAATCCAGTGGGAAAGGGCTGCTCCTCTGGGAATCCAGTGGGAGAAGGCGACAGTAGTGTTCTAAATCTCAGATTATATCCAAGTAGGAATGCTTGGCTCCTTCCCCTGAGCAAAGCACCACACAATGGGATGATGGAATTTTATCAGTCATGAAGTGAGACTCAGTGGCCCATTAATAGAAGATATTTCCCAGAGGGAGGATTTGTTGTGGATGAGATAAAGAAAACTGCCCAATTAACAGAAGATAACTGCCCCACCTCTAACAGATGGTAAACAGAACACACATCCTCAGCTAAATCTTTCATTCCATATATGGAGTCACTCTGGATTGATGGGAGGCCTGGCCTTAGGAAATGAGAGGGCTGACCAACTGGTGGCACCACTTCAGGCCTCTCTTTCTCTTATTATTGTTAAGTTGGGCCAAGCCTGAAGGGCTCATGAGTTTTTTCACCAAAGTGCATAAGTTTTACTCAAACAATTTTGAATATCACTGCAGGATGCTCAAGGAATTGTCACAACCTGCCTGCAATGCCAGGGTATGATTGGTGGATTGGGTCCTGGAGTCAGCCCTCACAGCCTGGGGCCCCTGCAGTTACGGCAATCTGATGTGACCATCTACGCCTCTTTTGGTCACTTTAAATGCATGCATGTAATTATAGACACCTTTTCTGCCATGGTTTGGGCCACTCCTATGACAAGCGAAGGATCTCATTTTGTCATTCGACACTTGCAAGGCTGCTTTGCCATCATGGGCTTGCCTCAGGACAGACAATGGGTCAGGATATACAGCCTGACAGACCCGAGATTTCTTGGCTTCTTGGGGAGGGAAGCAGAGCACAGGTATTCCAGGTAACTCCACAGGACAAGCTACTGTTGAAAGAACACATCAGGTACTGAAAGGATTGCTTGATAAACAAAAACTTGGGGAGGATGGGCTGAGCCCACAGGACAGAGTGCTGAAAGCAGTTTATGTTATGAATCCTCTATGGCTAGTAGGTACTGGTAGTGACCCACCAGCATTAACACATTACTCAGATTTGCAGCAGGAAGGGATTATGCTTGTATCATTACAAACAAAGGACCCTGATGGATACCAGTGAAATGAGTTCATCCCTGGCTTGAGAAGGACACTCTGACCCCTGATATCACCAATGAAACAACAACCAGCATTACCTGAAAACAACTGTGAACGCTTTTGTTATGCTTGGATGAGATTGGAGTTGTGGAGCGTGGATCAGATGGGTGGTATGAGTTTAGAGGAAGGAGCTTCCCAAGGTGTATAGAGTGCAGACATCGGCACACCCAAGAATTCAATACCTGGGTGGTTTTATCCCAAGAGACAGGAACAACGGTTAAATCACCTGAAATCTGTCAAGAAGTGCTGAATTTGTTTGAGTCTCAGGAGCAGTTGGGGCAGGCTTTTCAGTGGTATCATAACGAACTCTGGAAGCTCAAGCAAAAAGAGAGAGAATAAGATCAAGGCCATTGAATGCAGAAAAGGAATATTTATCCCTGGGACTTGGGGACTTAGATCTGAGCAGTGGGAACAAACGAACCGAAGGTGGGAAGACAAGAACCAAAGGAGACAGAATAGGAGCAGAGTGCAAAGAACAAGAGGCGCAGTCAGTTTGAATTTTATCCATCTGATAGAGGAAGTGGTTTTTGCCAATGATAAAGATGAAGAATAGTCTTAAATTAGATTTGCAGGTTTTTGGGAGTCTCCCTCTGTTACTTGTGATATGTGACAACATCCGTAGTGCAGAAGAAATTACCCCCCGCGATGGCATGGACAGAATATGTGGCTTACTGGGGCCAATGCTTCTGGGGTGGACTCCTTTTGTTTGTCCTTAGTCATGCCATAAGATCCCTTCTGTACATGTTTAATTGGTATTCTAAAAGGTAATTTTACTGGTTTTACAAGATGGGTAGGAGCCAGAGGAAAGGGATACGTGGGAGGAAATAGATCAAGTGTGGAGAATCACTGGTGCAACACAATCAGAGGTTGTACAAAATTAGGCATATGCAAAAGGTTGGGAATTATTAGGCCAAACAGCGAGGGCTTCCAAGCAGGTATGATAACCCAATCACTGAATGAAAGCAGACTACTGCCCCAAGAACTAGACTTGCTAGGATTGGTACTTGGGAATTATTGCTTGTTTTTAAACTACTTTTAAAACCTGAAATCAACTGATATGAACAATGTCCTAGTCCCATGTCCCAAAAATAAAAGTGTCATCCTTAATCCCAGTTCTCCATGGTATAAGAATGTGATCAAATATTGCCACAATTGGACTTATCCTGGAAGTGCTGGTGCAAATGTGACTGTACAAAAGCTTCCACCAGGTGTCTTTTTAATCTGTGGGGATAGGACATGGCCTGCAATTACAAGCAATCAGTTTGGTGGTCCTTGTTATTTAGGAAAGCAAACCATGTTTGCCTCTAGCATGTGCAAAATGCTGAATCAGACTGTTTGGAAAGCAGGACATAGCAAGAAGTCTAAAAGAGCAATCACAAGCTTAGGACCTGATTGCGACAATCATGTAGAGATTTGGGGTGCTCCAGCACGAATAACAGCATTCCTTACTCCAGGTGTTGCTGCTGCTCAAGCTTTGGCTACGCATTACATCTTGGGATGCTGGACAGTCAAACAACTGAACGCAACTTCAGCTATTTTAAATCAAATGCTCACTGATGCAGATAGTATTAGACATGGCACACTGCAAAATAGAGCTGCTATAGATTTTTTTTGCTGTTAGTACATGGGCACAGCTGTGAGAATTTTGAAGGAATGTGTTTTATGAACCTCTCTGACCATTCTGCATCCGTTCACAGGAAACTCAAACAACTGCAAAACAATATGAAGAAATTGACTCCGAATGATTGATGGATGAAAGGTTTGAGGGATGGGGAATAACTGGATGATTGAAAGATATCTTTAAGGGAGCTTTGTTATTACTAGCAGTCATTATTGTATTGCTTTGTGCTATTCCATGCATAGTGAAATTGGTGACCTGCTTGGTAGAAAATACAGTGAAAAGGGTTTGGCTGGTGCAAGAAGAAGAAAGGCGAATTGTAGCAATGTATCTGAACAACTTAGGCCACACTGTGCACCAGCCATATTGCTTGTAGTTAGTCTTATCAGAGCCCTCTGGAATACATCAAGGTTACTAAGACATAAACTGTGCTAAATGAAGAAAAGGCTGAGAAACAGAATACCAAGACTGCAAGAACTAGATAACAGAGGGCTGAGAACCACCTGCACTGTAACCAATCACATACTCTGAGAAGCAAGTGCAGAACAGAACGACAACACAGAGGCACCAATGAAGAAGAGCATGATCAGCGTGTGCAGTAGGGTTAGAATGTATAAATAAGTGCATAATGTAAACAATCAATGGCTTCTGCTTAATTATATTGGTTAGTTGTACAAGTCTGCCTGGCCAGGGGCTGGGGCTCAGGCCTTGGCCCTTTGCATTCCTCAAACACACCCAGCTTTGCTCAGCACCAGAGACACCTTGGCCTTGTTTGTCCCCAGCTGTCATCACTGCCTCCAGTGTTCTGCTCTAACTGGAACCCGGGGACACTTTCCCAGTCGTGTCCCTCAGTGAGATACATTAAAACTTCAAGAAACTTCAATCTTTCAGTTTGAGTTCTTGAGAAGTTTTCTGAACACTCTCTCAGGGACTGAGTCTGATGTAAACAACACCAAAGCCCCAGGAGGGTCATTAAAGTCCTTGTGTTGTGTCTGTGCTGCTGAGCGTTAAAGGAACAGCTCTTCCCAGGCTGTGGTAGATAGGGACAGGCGGTTGGAAGATCTCGCGATGTAATGGAAAGGCAGGACCCTCTTTTCCCCTAAGATAAGAAACCACCCTAGGAAAGCAGCCTCCCTAACAGTAGTGCTAGTAACTTTCCATTCCCTACCCAGTAACTTTCCACTCCTTACTAACCATAGATAGTAAAGACAGACCCCCTCTGATGTAGAGAAGCCCCTAGACTATAAAACCCCATGAGATGAGATAATAAATGCCTTTTGACCGTCCACCACATTGGTGTCTGCGTGCTCACTGGCCCGAGGGACCCTGAGGAGTTGGGTCGCCGTGCTGTTTCCTCAGAACCAGGTTGCCTTGCCTTGTATCAGAAGTCAACACCAGGCCCAGCTCCTCTCCCAGTCCAGCAGGACTCAGGGGCTCTGCCTGCAGGCACTGAGGGGAGAGGAGCCAGGCAGAGACAGGCTGAAGGCAATCGGATTGGGAAGACATTGAGCTGAGACTACACTTGGGGAAAGATCTTCACAGCCCTGTGCATGGTGAGTGTGTGGGTGCAGGGCAATGTCCCCTGTGCTCCTGGAGGGATCTCCTGAAGCCAGCACACCCCACAGCCTGGGGGATGTGTCAGGAGGACTCTCCCAGTTTCTCTGTGGCACAGGAGGAGAAGGAGGAGAAAGAGGAGGAGGATGAAGAGGAGGAGGAGGAGGATGTGCTGCAGAGCAGGGCTGCCCTGGGCACCATCAGAGGGACAGGGCAGGACGGATCCTGCTGCCAGGGACGGCTGCAGGGGGTGAAGCTGGAGCTGCAGCCAGGGCTGCTCAGAGCTCCAGCCCATGCCCAGCCCATTTCTGAAGGGACTCGCCATGAGATAATTCAGGGCAGGAGTTTCCTGCTTGGGTCTCTGCTTTCCTGAATCTGTGCTCCCACTTTTCCCTGGCTCAGCTTGGTGGCAATGCAAACTCAGCTGTGAAGGGTAGAGCAGGGGCTGAGGCTCTTAAACCATCACCCTGAGGATTCCTGGGCACCTCAGGAAGTGCCTGCACCTGCCCAGCCTCCAGATCCATGCAGCATCACCTTTCCATGGTGCCCAGGCTGGGGGAGCTGTTCTTTAATCCATGCAGGGCCCAGCAGCTGCAGGGCAGGGCTGGCCCAGGGGCAGGGCTGGGCTCTGGCAGCTCTGGCAGGGAAGGAGCCTGGGGCCACAAGAGCAGCTGGGGCTGGGACAGCTCCAGCAGCAGAGCCGTGGGCAGGCAGGGAGGGAGGCAGTGCTGAGGGAAGCCCTGCTGCAGGGCAGATGTGGCACCTGCCAGGCCTGCCCTACAGGGCACACACTGCCCTGAGCAGCACAGCTCTTGTGTCCCCTTGCAGCCAGCACAGCCCTCAGCCCGGGGGCTCGGGGCCCTCAGTCCCTCCTGGGCCGGCCGAGCAGCCCCAGAGGTGAAGGGCATCTCTGTGGCCATGTGCCCATTCCCTGCTGACCAGGGCCTGAGGGCCGCTGTCCTGCCCTGCTGCTGCCTGGCAGGGGCTGGGCAGGGCAGGGCAGGGAAAGGCTTTTCCTCAGGCCTGGCTCTCTCTCTCTCCTTGCCTTGCCCAGGTGCTGCTGGCATTGCTGAGGGGCTCTCTGCAATGGCAGTTCCAACTGCAGGGCCAGGCCCAGCCCTTGGTGTTATAAATAGACTCAAGAGGAGTGAAATTTCCAATTTGAATTTATTAATTCAAGGCATACAGCATAAGCAAAAGTTTCAGCGCTGGATAGCAGGGGAGTCTCCGCTCCACCAACTGCCGCACCCTCATCCCCAACGACCCCCTTTTTATGTCCTTGGTGCTTCCGGACTGCTATGTCATTTTGAAGTACTCTGAGCCTGCATTGATCGTTGCTAGGGGGTCTTCTCTTGCCTCCTGGTGGTCGATGATGAAGATCTTGGTAGTCTTCTTCGGCTGTGTCTTTTGACCTAATTCCATATTTGGTAGAAGAGCTTCGCCTTTTCTCCTGTAAAACTTGCTTAAGATCTTATGATTACCACGCGATTATGCAAGCTAAAAAAATGTTGTGCAAGCTAGATAAATTAAATAGGCACTTAACCACATCCTCTATTCTTGAGGTTTTTGTGTAGCAAGCTAGACAAGTTAAATAAGCACTTAATCACATCTTCTATTATTAAGGTTTTTCGTGTAGCAAGCTAGACAAGTTAAACAAGCACTTAATCACATCTTCTATTTTTGAGGTTTTTCGTGTAACGAACAAGAGGTTTTATCTGTTTCACTTGGGCTCCTCCTGTGCAGGCTGAGCACAGCAATGGGGTGTCCCAGCTCCCTGTGCCCGGGGAGCTCTGGGCAGGGCAGGCTGGGAGGCTGGCAGTGAGCCCACTCTCCTGACTCTGGGAAAGGCAGGAGCCCCTTTGTGTGCCAGGGATTCCTCTGCTCTCAGCTGTGTCTCCTGGCTGCCCAGGGTAACATAGAAGTGGATTTCAGAAAGGTGCAAGTCCAGGGAAGCTGGAACAGGAGAGAGGGACAGAGCAGCTCCCCTCAGTCTGCACTAAGCCTCAAACAACCTTTCTGCATCTCTGGAGTCTCTGTTCTCGCCAGGTGCAGCAGAATGTCTTGTTGCGCCTCCTGCAATACCCATCCCTTCACCCAGGCAGCTCTTCTCCTTTAGGAGGTGATTCTTTGTCCAAGTCCATGCACCAGGACTAGCCCCTGCCCTCACTGTTCCCCTGCACTTATTGAGATCAGGGCTTACTCCCAGGTGTCCTGCAGGTCAAGGTCCATCTCCTCACACAACATTGGCCAGCAGCAATCAGGGCTCCAGCAAAAAAGGTGAAGGAAATCTCTGACACATGGACGGGGGAGATGTTTATTTGCAGAAAAGGGTCTATGAGAAAGGGCTTGGAGTATTCTGGAGAAATCTCCCCTCAGTATCACTTCCATTCCTTCTTCAAAATGTTTCAATGACCAGAGACAGCAAATGTCCAACAACAGCTCCATCAGGCACTTCCTCCTGCTGGCATTGGCAGACACACGGCAGCTGCAGCTCCTGCACTTCTGCCTCTTGCTGGGCATCTCCCTGGCTGCCCTCCTGGGCAATGGCCTCATCATCAGCGCCATAGCCTGCGGCCACCACCTGCACACGCCCATGTTCTTCTTCCTGCTCAACCTGGCCCTCAGTGACCTTGGCTGCATCTGCACCACTGTCCCCAAAGCCATGCACAATTCCCTCTGGGACACCAGGGACATCTCCTACACAGGATGTGGTGCTCAGGTTTTCTTCTTTCTCTTCTTTATAACAACAGAGCTTTCCCTCTCCTGACTGTCATGTGCTACGACCGCTACATGTCCATCTGCAAACCCCTGCACTACGGGACCCTCCTGGGCAGCAGAGCTTGTGCCCACATGGCAGCAGCTGCCTGGGCCAGTGCCTTTCTCACTGCTCTGCTGCACATGGCCAATACGTTTTCCCTGCCCCTGTGCCATGGCAATACCCTGGGCCAGTTCTTCTGTGAGGTGCCACAGATCCTCAAGCTCTCCTGCTCACACTTCACCTTCAGAAAAATGTGGATTTCATTGGTTGCTTTCTGTTTAGGTTCTGGCTGTTATTGTGTTCATTGTTTTCTCCTATGTGCAGATCTTCAGGGCTGTGCTGAGGGTCCCCTCTAAGCAGGGATGGCACAAAGCCTTTTCCACCTGCCTCCCTCACCTGGCTGTGGTCTCACTTTTTCTCAGCACTGTCATCTTTGCCTACCTGAAGCCCCCCGCCATGTCCTCCCCATCCCTGGATCTGGCCATGTCAGTTCTGTACTCAGTGGTGCCTCCAGCCCTGAACCCCCTCATCTACAGCCTGAGGAACCAGGAGCTCAAGGCTGCAATCTGGAGACTGATGAATGGATGGTTTCAGAAACATTGAAATGCTTGCCAATTTCTGCTAGTCACATGTAATAAAAGTCATCTTTGATACTTCTTGTTGGTTTGGTTGTGGGTTCTTTTTCTTTGTTTTAGTTTTTAATATTGTCCACAAAGAAATGTCATTGTTTGTGCCCATTTTCATTTTTTTTCTGTTTTCGCTGGGACCCCAGACTGTGTCAATGGTGGGCTGTCTTCTCAAAAGCATTAAACAAAATAAAGGTACTTGCAGCAGAGTGTTCTCCAATGATCCCCCTTGTGTTGCCTTCTCTGGAGCAGCAGCAGCAATGTCTGTGTGCAGCGCTGGGGGCAGATCAGGGCTGGCACAGCAGCTGTGCCGAGCAGCAGCAGCACTTGGTGTTGCCAGTGCTGCTGCCGTGGCCCTGCCCCGCTGCCCTGGTGGCCCTGGTGTTGCTGCAGGGCCTGAGTGCTCTCGGGGCCGGGCACAGCCCTGGGGGTGGCAGTGCCGGGGCTGCAGCAGGGACAGGCCATGGGCACTGCTGGGGTGTGGGATCTCAGCACCTCAGGACTGAGGTGCCGAGCCACCGAGACCACCCTTGGGGGGCTCGGGAGTCCTGGAATGTTGCCAGAAGTGTCTGGTGGCTGGACTTTGATCCTACACAGGAGATGACACTTGTGTGAGGATAGGAGGATTTCACTGGAGTGAATGGTGAAGGGATTAGTTAATTAGAAAGGGAAACACAGTGTTTAGAATTTCTGTACAGGGGGGTTTAGAGAAGTAAGATGGAGGAATTGGGGCGTGTCCTGTTCTTCTTCTTCTTCTTCTTCTTCTTCTCCTCCATCTTCTGTGGTGATGGTGGCACTTTGAGATTGGTTGTTACTAAAAGTGCACTGGGCAATAAGGGTGAAAGGTATTGGGGAAAAATGATAAATATTGTATACGCAACTTTGGGTATAAAGATAGGTGACCGCCCGGAGGGAGGGGAGTGTGCTCATGGCTGGCTGCTGAGCAGACCTCTGTCAGGCCGAGAGAAAATCTTTTAGATAAACAATTAATAAACATCGAGACCGAGAAAAGAACTGAAGCGTCTTCTCGTCCTTTGAATCGCGGGCTGCCCCAAGGTCACCCCGGGCCTTTCCAGGCCATCCAAACAGCTGAAAACCGGACACTGGGGCAGCGCTGACGCCTCAGGCCAGGCCCTGGGGGCTCCAGGCTCCTTGCCCAGGCTCTCTCAAGAACACTCCCAGGTCAATGCTCAGCACAGAAAAGCCCCTGTGAGCAGCCCCAGGCTGGCTGTGGGCAGGCTGAGGGCAAACAGCATGGCTGGGGCTCTGCAAGGGCCCTGGGGGAGACGGGAAGGAGCAGCAGAGCAGGGGCTGATCCATCCCCAGTGCGCTGCACAGCCCAGGGCAGCGTCCCAGAGTGTCCTCATGGAGCTGCCAACAACATCCCCCCTCTGCAGCCCTGGCCTCTCCCCCAGCTCACACAGGTGCCCCATCCATGCAGGCACAGACACAGCAGCACTGGCTCAGCAGCCCCTGTTTGCATTGCACACAGCAGGGGGAGCACCCCCATGCTGTTGGTGTGGGGACATGAACCTGAGGGAGCACAAATGTCATCAGCCCCTGGGGCCAGCAAGGGCTGGGGGACACCAGGGAAACCACTTAGCTTTGTCCTGGCCTCTGCAGTCAGCCAGAAAGTTTGCTCCCATCAGCTGGGAGTTTCCTGTCACACTGCAGACACTATTGCCACTGCTCCAAGGATGGTTCCAGAGAATCACAGAAGCAGCAAGTTTGCAAAAGACCTTGGAGATAATGAAGTCCAACCTGTGAACTGGCAAAGACTTGTCTACCTAAGCCTCCTCTTCTCCAGGA
Source organism: Zonotrichia albicollis (assembly GCF_047830755.1). Classification (NCBI taxonomy): domain Eukaryota; kingdom Metazoa; phylum Chordata; class Aves; order Passeriformes; family Passerellidae; genus Zonotrichia; species Zonotrichia albicollis. The sequence continues at coordinate 12,488,526 of NC_133827.1, forward strand.
TAAACAACCCCAGCTCCCTCAGCTGCTCCTCACAGGACTTGTGTTCCAGACCCCTCCCCAGCCTTGTTGCCCTTCTCTGGACATGCTCCAGCCCCTCCATGGCCTTCCTAAACTGGGGCCCAGAACTGGACACAGCACTCGAGGTGTGGCCTCACCAGTGCTGAGCACAGGGGAACAATCCCTGCCCTGCTCCTGCTGGCCACACCATTCCTGATCCAGGACAGGAGCCATTGGCCTTCTCGCCCACCTGGGCACACTGCTGGCTCATGTCCAGCCTGCTGTCCACCAGTGCCCCCAGGTCCCTTTCTGCCTGGCTGCTCTCCAGCCCCTCTGTCCCCAGCCTGTAGTTCTGCAGGGGTTGTTGTGGCCAAAGTGCAGGACCCGGCACTTGGACTTGTTCAACCTCACCTTGTTGGATTTGGGCCCTGGATCCAGCCTGTCCAGGTCTCTCTGCAGAGCCCTCCTACCCTCCAGCAGATCCACACTCACACCCAGCTTGGTGTCATCTGCAATTTTGGCGATGCTGGACTCAGTCCTCCCATGCAGATCATCAGTGCAGATATTGAAATCCACGCTGGCTGGCTCTGATCCCTCGGTCATCCTGTGGGTGCCCTGTGATGGCACTCAAGGTGATCTGTTCCATAACCCAGGCACCCAGGTCAGGCTGACAGGCCTGGAGTTCCCCAGCTCCTCCTTCCAGCCCTTCTTGGGGATGGGCTCACACTGGCACCTCCAGTCCTCTGGGACCTCCCTGCTGAGCCAGCACTGATGGTGAATGATGGAGAGCAGCTTGGGGAGCTCACCCACCAGCTCCCTCATCCCCCTGGGATGTATCCCATCCAATCCCATACACCTGTGAGCATCTGAGTGGCTCAGCATGTCACCAAGTGCTTCCTCCTGGACTACAGGGGCTGTTCTGTTCCCTGTGCTGAAGAGAACACTTGTCCTGAGGTCAACTTGATTTATTCTTGAAAACGAAGGCAAAGAAGGCATTCATTACCTCAGCCTTTTCCTCACCTTTGGTAACTATAACTCCCCAAAGAGAAAAGGAGGTTCTCCTTTCCCCTCCTTTTGACATTAACATATTTAAAAAAGCATTTTTATTATTCTTCACTGACTTGTCCCAGTTAGGTCCTAATTGAGCTCTCACCTCTCTAATTTTCTTTCTCCATGACCTTAAACTTATCCTTAAACAACATCCTTAAACTTCCTGATTTGCTTACCTGACCTGAGTTGGTTATATGATGATTGTATCATATAATTTTTATCAAGTAATTTGCTCCCTGCCCAGCCAGGCCATTCATTTTTTCCTAGCTAGCTCACTTTTGGGCTGTTACTGCTCATTCTAATTATTTTTTCTTGAAGTGTGTCCATCCTTCTTGGAATCCTTTGTTTTAAATGGCTGTTTCTCTTTAAAAAATCAGTACCTGATTTGGTACTTGCCAAATCAATCCTGAACAGGCTAAAGTCTGCTCTCTGTAACTCAAGTGTAGAATATTTTTTGATGCTCCACCTTTCACAGAATATTTAAAACCTCAATAATTTCATGGTCACTGTGCCCAAAACAGCCTCTGACCACCACAGATCTCCCACCAGCCCTTCTCGGTTTGTGACCAGCAGGAGACAGAGCTTTCCTTGGCAGTGGGAATTGCAGGAAACCTCCCCCAAGTGCAGCTTGGAAGGTTCAGCCTGGAGCTGAGGAGAAAGCAAAGTCCCTCGCAGGGCAGAATGTTGGTGCTGGAGGTGTAGCAGTGTGAGGCTGGGCTATGGCCGGGCTCTGTGTGCCAGGAGCCGGCAGCGCTGGGTGCAGGGAGCCCAGGGAGGGCACAGAAATGCTGGGTGAGAAATGCTGGGGCACAGCGAGATGGGCGAGTGCAGCCAGCCAGGGCAGAGGAGCAGCACGCACAGGGGGCACAGCCTGCAGGACAGATGGCCAAGGGCTGGGCAGGGCTGGCAGGGCCACAGGCACCCAGGCCTTTGTGCCCTGGGCTCGGGCAGCGCCTCTGGAGGCCCCACAGGAGGAACTTTCCTGGCAGGGGCTGCACTTTGCTTCTCCCTCGGCCTCCCTGGGGAGGCTGGCAGGGGCTGCAGGTTGATGCCGTTTGTCCTTGCTGCCCCTCACATCCCCCTGGCCCACCAAGAGCCCCGAGGCAGCCATGAGGGACAGGCCCTGCTGGCCCAGGCTGGGCTCAGGGCTTGGCCTTTCTGCTTCCTGCAGCCAAGCCAGGCCTTGCTCAGCATTGCAGTTCTCTGCTCAGAGCCTTGGGCTCCCTGCAATCCTGGCCTCAAGGACCTGCTCTCACCAGGCCCTGGGGAGCCTTTGGCACTCCCTGCCCTCCCTGGGGCCCAGCCATGCTCCAAGGCACTTGAAGTTTTGCTGCTGACTCCTTGAGCAGCTTCTTCATCCTTCTCTCCATTCTTGAGGCTCCTGGACCCAGCCCCAGATCCACCATGGTGCTGATAAAAATACAGAAAGCCCTCAGGAGCTCTTTGTCTCCTTTCCATTGCCTTTGAGTCTCCAGGGCTTGTAAAGTGATTGGAGTCAGTTTGGAGTTCTCTTCAAGAGGGAGATTCCAAAGTGCATCTCATGATTGTTTTTTAATCAAGGGTACATTTTTTTATTTTTCAGATCATTGAAGAGGTGACAGAAATATTTCCCAATGATCTTCATGCTGAATGTCTCCTCAGGAGGTCTGGGCACAGAGAAGAATGAGCCCCTTCATGCTGGGCCCTTTTGGACAACCTGCTCCTCACCCCCAGCCTCACCATCGCCCCCTTGAACTGAGATCCCAAAACATCCAAAAATGTTAATGCAATTTATTAATTTATTTTTATTGTGTAACACATTATTTAGTGTTAATACTTTATCATTTATATATTTATTTGTATTTATAACAAGAGTATTTGTTTTTATTACCTAGTTTTTATATTTATATAAAAAATCAATACCATTTTAGTAGCCAAGAAAATTAATTCTCAGTGTTTCCAATTAACACAATTCCCTTCATTAATTAATTAGGCTGTATTAGCTGTTTATTTATTTGTCTTTCTGGTAATTAGTTATATTAATAAAGATATAAATGATCTTTTTAAAGATCATTTTATAATACAGAGTCAAGGCGGGGGCGGGGGGGGCATTTTGCGGTCCCCTGTGATATTTCTGGAGCACCTTCGGAGCATTTTTGGGTCTGGGGAGGGAATTCAGAGAGAACTTGAGGGTTTGGAGGACACTTGGGGGAGCCGGGTGGGCACTTGGAGGAGCACTCAGGGATTCTCAGGGACAGTTCGGGGTCAGGGGCAGCACTTTGGGCTCCAGGGGGGCCCTTGGAGGTCAGGGAGGGGAATTTGGGGCCCTTCGGGGTCTGGGCGGGCCCTTGGGGGGTTCGAACGGGGCTCTATGGGGCGCGAGGGGTGATGGGAGTTGTAGGCGCGGGTATCATACAGTTTAAAGGGGCCGCGGAGCAACACAGGAGTTCAAAGCGCAGCTGCAATGGCTCTCGGTGGAACGCGGAGCATGATGGGAGATGAAGTCCCGGCTAAGATAGCGCTGGACATCCGCCGCGGAGCATGATGGGAGCTGTAGTCCCGGAAGTGGCTGGAACACGATGTTTGGGGGTTCGGGAAGGCTCTTAGAGGACACTTTTGTGTCCGACCCTCGACTTGAGATCCTCGGGGGAACTTAAACGGTTCGAGAGCCCTTGGGAGGAGCTCGGGGAGCTCTAAGTGGGCTTTTTAGGCCGTGGGGCACGGCAGGAGTTTTAGGTGCGGGACTGTGTTCTGATGGGCTCTGGGGCCGCGGGGGATGAGAGGAGATGAATTTCCAGAAGTGGCTGTACCGGGCATCTGTGGGGTTGGGAGCACTCAGGGGGGTCCGGAGACGCTTTTGAGGTCTCCCTAATGGGCGCTGAGGGAGCGCTGAGGGATCCTGGAAGGTCTGGGGGACATTTATGGGACAGATGGGGCGGATCCCGGGGGGGGGGGGGGGGGGGGGGGCTGTGCAGCGCGGGGCATGACGGGCGTTGTAGTCCCGATTGCAGTGGGGCTCAATTGGGCCCCGGGGCATGATGTGAGTTGTAGGCAAAACCAGAAAATATGGCGCCCACCCTAGGCACCGCCCTCGGGGCCCCGGCCTCTGGCGCTCAATGGCTGCAGGCGGTGATGGGCGGGAGCCTCGGCAAATGGGAGGCGGTGGAGGCGGGAGCAGCCCATTCACCCCCTCCTGTCCCTCCCAGTACAGCCCTGTCCGTCCCAATACACCTGAGTTCGTTCCCAGTCCCTTTCAATTCCCCCCAGTCTTCCCCACCTGCTCTCAGTGACTTTGCGATTCCAAACCTAGACACTGGGGCTGCTGGCTGTCCCAAGGAAGGAGCTGGACAAGGTGTCCTTTGCCCAGGAGCTGTAATTTGGATTGTCACTTGCCACTGTTCTTCTGAACTCTTCTCTGTTATGCAGATTGGCCCTTAATGAGCTGGTGGCTCTCCAGTAAATGGTCTTGGGAGCAGCCAGGGCAGAGAGTGAACTGAGTTTCTCCTCCTGCCATTGTCGGTGCCTTGTTTGGGTGTGCAGATGAGTCTCTTATCTCTTAACCTGAGGCAGCCCTGTTTGGAGGCTGCACTCACAGGCGCTGCTATTGTGTAACAGATGACACCAGATTCTTGGGATGGCTTTCCAGAAATGCACTATGGTTAGGGGAAAAGCTTTGTTCTTGCCCTTGCAATGGATTTGCTCAGGGCCAGGATCACAGGTTTGTTCCGAAGGCTGTAGATGAAGGGGTTTAAGAATGGGTACAGGACTGTATTCAGCAGAGCTACAATTCTGTTGGTGCTCAAGGAAACAGCTTCTGCAGGACGTGTGTAGAGAGCAATGCAGCTCCCGTAGGCAATGGATAAGGTGATGAGATGGGAAGAACACGTAGTCAAAGCTTTCTTCCTCCCAGAGGCTGCTGGAAGATGCAGAACACAGAAAAGGATGCAGATGTAAAATGCCAGAGTCAAACACAAGGAACCCAGCACAACACAGGATATGAAGACAGAGTCTATTTTCCACAGCAGGCTGGTGTCAGAGCAGGACAGTTTGAACAAGGGGGAGTTGTCACAAAGGAAATGGGGGATCTTGGAGCCACAGAAGGACAGCTCAGAGAGGAAGAGCAGCCGGTAGCTCAGCAGGGCAAAGCTGAGGACCCAAGCAGCAACAACCAGGCGGACACAGAGCTGAGGCTTCATGATGGCAGCGTAGAGCAAAGGTTGGCAGATGGCAACATAGCGGTCAAAGGACATGACAACGAGCAGCATGAACTCTGTGCAGCCCATAGCAAAATAGAAATAGTTTTGGGCAAAGCAGCTTCTTAGTGAGAGAATGTTCTGACCAGAACTCAGCATCACAAACAGTTTGATGCTTGTGGAGGATGTAAACCAGATTTCCAGGAAGGCCAGGTTGCTGATGAAAAAGTACATGGGAGTTTGCAGGTGGTGATCCACACACACGAGGAAAATGATGGTTGCATTCCCCATCACTGTTGTCAGGTACATGAGCAGAAGGACCAGAGAGAAAAATACCTGCAGCCTTGGATCCAGCTCTGGGAAACCCTCTAGGATGAACTCAGTAACTGCTGTTTCATTTTCTGGTCCCATGCTGAATTCCAGCTCATCCTGCTGAGACAGGAACATGGCAAAAACAAGTGGGAAAATTTCACAGTCTGGACAAACATTTCTATCCTTCCTTCTCTGCTTCTTTCTTTTCCTGCAGTCTTGCACAGAGATCGTGCTTCAAACAATTCTCACATCCTGATTGTTCTGTTTACCATTTCAGGTAGAGACCCTAGGGATTTATTGTGTTCTTTCTACCTTTTCCAAACACTCCCAAAGAATTCTTTCACCGGAACAGAGGATTCTAAAGAGTGTTTGGCTATTTCCCCCCTTTCCTGGGAAATTCCCAGCTCACACAAACCTACTGCAAAATCTGTCACACCCATGTGCCAAACACCTCTCATCTACAGCACAAACACTAAACTGTGAAATTACATCCAATCTGTGCATTGAACTTCCTTGTTTCTACTTTTCAGCACTTGCCTTTGGACCAGGAGTCCCTGAGGATCTGTTGATTCCAAAATAAGCAATCCCAGGTATATCTTTTGCAAGCCTCTGCTTTCTTCCACAGCTTTTCCCTCTCTGGCTCGTCAGGAAAGGAATGAGGAGGGCAGATTAGGGACCAAGTATAACTTGGTTTTTGAGTACTCCAGATGAGGACTGGAATTTATTATGGATCCACACAGAGTGTCACAATCTGAGCTGTCTCCTGTCTGCACCAAAATGCACCTGTTCCCATGCAGTCCTTCATTGCTGTTGCTATCAAATAACCCAAATGCAGAGTGAGAGAAAAGTGCCAGGAAGATATTTGTAATTTTTGTTTTGTGTGCCAGATGGGAGCACCCAGCCTCCAAATGTTCTCTTGTCTCCACTGGTTACAGAGAGAGCCTCGAGACAACAAATTCTCCTGGGTGCCTGCAGGGAATAGATTAAACTCACTTTTCAAGTCTCAAATCCCTGATTAATTAAGTAATTAAGTTACTCGGTTCTGAAACCAAAATACACAGCTAAGGAAAGATACATGAGAAAAATATATGCAATAAAGACTGTATTTTCTAGTAAAGTCTAAAATAAAGCTATTTCTAAAAAAAAGGTATTTTCCCTTTCAGGTTTTTTGGTTTGCTTTTAGACATGAATAGCAGAGCAGATGGCTTTGAAAACAGAATTATTTAAAATGCCAGGGACAAGAGGAGGGGGAAGCAGTGAAACAAAGCTCTGTTGATGGCAACCAGAGCCCTGAAGTCACCGGTCCCCTGGGTGGCCCAAGGACTCTCCCATCTCATTGTCCACACAGAGCAGAGCAGAGGCTGGTCTGAGACAGGCCATCAACTTGAAACCAAGTGACTGAGCTCAGTCAAGAGCCCTCAAAATGAACCAACTCCAAAATGAGCAAAAATGAGTCACCTTCGAAATTAACTGTGGGACTGAAATGTTTTGGAGCTCTCCAGGTGGGGCCTCGGGGCAGCCCTTGAGATGAGCAGATCCTGCTGTGCCCAGGCTGATTCTTGTGCACAAATGCAGTGATCACCAGCCTGGCTGGAGGCTCTGACTGCTTCAGAGACCCCTGTAGCACCTTCTGCTGCACAGCTGAGTAAAACTGAGCAAATCACAATTACTTAAGATGCTTCCACACTCCAAAGACCCAGGGCAAGTGGATTAATAGAACAAATCAGAACAGCTTTAAGTGAAGCCACATTTGATGCAGTTGAAGGCTCTGTTGCAAAGGGCCCTCATCCAATGTGAGTTATTCCACAATTCAATCTTTTCCCTGTGTTGGGAAGGATGAAAGTTTGACAAGAAAGTCTCATAGATATGTATGCCTAGCAGAAAGATTTTTAAATGTAGAACCCAAAGAAGGAATAGAGATGGAAGCAAGTTTTTATATAGAAGAAAAGAATTGCTGATCCAGTCTTACTGGATAACCAAGGAGGCAAAGGGTGTGTTAGTTAGATGGGGTTTTTATGATTTAGAGTAGAGGATAAACCCACCTCAAACAAGAAGATGTTTTTACCAAGCAGGAAGATAGCACAGGCAAACAAGCCCGCTGATGTTGCAAGTAGGAAAAAGGTCTCAGAATTTTCCACTGCAAGAAAACTGAAAAAAAACTTCTAGCTTAAACTGTAATGTACTGACTTTTAGTGATTGGAGAACAGTAACATGAATATGGCAATTACTGGAGTTATGATAGGCTATAGGTAAAAGTTAAGGTATAGATTGGTTCTACTGTATTAAGATCCTCAGCAAAGAAGAGTATCTAATGCATTGTAACCAAAACCAAAGGGTCTCCAGGCCTGCAGCTGCAGCTGACAGCTGTGGGCACAGCTCTGTCACCCATGACCCTGGACTGCTGTAACCTCTTGGATGGAATAAACTGCATTTTGGAGAGCTGCCTGGAGTCCTGCATCCCTCATTTCAGCTCTTACATCCCTGAGGGCTCATCAAAGAATAGCAGAGGAAGAAAGAAAAGAGCCTTGGTGTTAATCAATGTGCACATTGTAAGAAAGAGGCTTTTGAAAAGGGACTGTCTGCAGTTACAACACAAAACCCCCCAATTGTGGCCATCACTGATGGACTCTGAGGGGGACCAGAGGATTCTTTCCCAGCAGAACCTCTGGTCACAGCTAAGCTGGGGAGGGAGGAAGTCCATGAGGAGTTAGAATTTTTAGTGGCTACAGGACCTGGTCACTCTGTGCTAAATACAGCAAAAGGAAACTTGAGTAATAATTTTATAACAATCATTGGTGCAACAGGGAATCATGAAACTCAGCCATTTTTCCAGCTCATTGATTTTAAATTAGGAAAACAAGGGATGACTCCCCAGTTTTTGTATCTACTCAATTTACTAAAGCCTCTCCTTGGATGACTTATTGGAAAACCTGAAAGATAAAATCAAGATTTAAATGGCAAAATGCAGGTTATTACCCCAAAATTTATTTATGTGGAAGCCTCTATTTTTGCACTGCAATCTTCAAAATCAGAATCTTCAAGATCCATCTGCCATCTGTATCACTTGAGGATGCAGTAAATCTGGTAGTCTGGAGAGGTGCCCGAGTAACCCAGAAAAGCAGAGCCTCTAAGAAATAAATTGAAACCCTGAGCAAGACCAGTAAGACAAAAGCAATACCTTTTAAAAAAGAAATTTGTAAGGGTTTATTATCTCTTGTGAAAAGATTTATAAAATAAGGCCAGTTGAAGGAACATGAATCCAAATTTAATACCCCTATTCTGCCAGTTAAAAAGGCAAATGGAGAGGATTAGTGGCTGATACAGGATCCTAGAGCCATAAATGAGACAGCAGGAGGTAAACACCTGTCAGCAGGAAATTCTTGTACCTTGCTAACAACATGGAGTGAAAAATTAAAATGGTTCACAGTATAGAATTTGAAAGTGGCTTTTTCTGTATCTCCTTGAGTAGTGAAGGTCAAGAACTATTTACTTCTGAACAGGAAAGTCCAAACACAGTGAGAAGAACCCAACTGACTCAGCCAGTTCTACCATAGGGGTTTAAAAGTATCCCCACCATATTTGGAAACCAAGTGGCCAAAGAACTGGAGGAATGCAAACATCAGAACTGCCCTGGTTTAGGGCAAATTTGGGAGAAAACCTCCAAAAGGGGGGCCCCTCCAGAAAGCAAACCTACACAGCTCCTCCTCACCCCACAACCAGTTTGGGAAGGATTCCTCAGAGAGAAGTGGAAAGAACCTGTTTATTTAACAGGCACAGCACCCCCCAGGACACAAAATAAATGATACCGGATGACAAAACTCATTCACAGCTCTGAAAAGATGACAAATTCAGAAAGTCTCTCTTGGGGATGGTCGCTCTGTTCTCAGTCCCCGCAGTGCTGGGGCAGCTGCTGCAGCCACAAGGTGCAAACTCTTAGTGTTTCCCAGGTCCCAGTCCAGAGCAGTTTCAAATGGTTCCAAAAAAGGGAAAGAAAAACAGTCCAGGGAAAATTCAGACTGCCTAGCTAAACTAACTAACAAGCAAAAGCAAAAGCAAGAGCAAAAGCAGGAGCAAGAGCAAAAGCAAGAGTAAAAAGCAAAAGCAGCCCTATGTACTGCACTGTCTGTGTCCCACCAGCTGTGGGGGAGTGAGCAGGCTGATAACAAAACAAAACTTTGCTTTTCAGAGCCAGTCTTGAAGGCACAGAACATGATATCCAGCATAAACACAGCAGACAACTGGGGATACAAGCATTTTAACGTCACCCTAGGACAAGAACCCTCTTGGAGTCTTGTTCCAGTCTGGAAATGGCATTCTGAGGCCACTGCAGCAATGCAGGAATCAGACTGTAGCATTGCGGGATTTTCTGCGACTCAGTGGATACAAAGTACAAACAGTCCAGACCACAGAACCCTACCTGAGATTTGAAATCCTCCATGGACAAAGGAGGCTGGCACAGGAAGGAAAAGAAGCAATTTGCCAACTCCCATAGCCATGACTGATGAGTCGCAGGCAATTCTCGGGGTGGTGGAATGATGTCAGCTATGCATCAGCAATTGTGGGTAAACCTCTGTGTGAGCTCTTGAAGGCAGGCCAGCAGGACTTTATAGTCTGGACTGGTATGGCATGGGATGCCTTTTCACAGCTCCAGCGAGCCCTCATGCAGGCCCTGCTTTGAGGCTCCCAGACCCTGTGGACCCATTGGATCTGTTTCCCTATGAGAGATAAAACCCAGCACAGGGAGTGCTGTCACAGTTGCTGGGGACTGGAGCAGAGCTGTGCCTACTTTTCACAGCAACCAGAGAATGTCATTCAGGACTGTCTGGTGTCAGCAGCAGCTGCTCTTCTCTTGATCCAGAAAGCTCAAGAACTGACTTTCAGACAGAGTATTATAGTTTAAAAATTCTTTCAATGCACAGCTCAAGATGAAACCTCCTGGGGATTTGAAGAAATCTGGACCAAACTTCCTTCATGGTTACTCAAGATTTGGTTAAAACATTTGTTTAAATTGGTCAGCACAGTAATTGCTGTATGGATTTAGCTTGCATCACAATTCAGTGTTATAGTGCCCTACGCCATAAAATGAAGTACAGATATTGAGAGACCAATGCCCATAAGGAACTGAGTGAAAAACGGGGGACTTGATGAGGACAGTAGAACAGAACAGCACAACCTTGGAGAAACAGATAAAGGATGCAACTCACACAAAACACAAGCAGGATGACAGCTGTGCTCTGCAAAGCTTACAAAGCAGAAGTTATGCATAAAAATTATATTGCCCTTACTCAAAAGTTGAGGATCAGCCATCTAAAAAGGACAGTGGATGTTGGAGACAGACCCCAAAGAATCATATAAAGACTTCTGATACGGAGTGCAACTATGTCAATTAAAGTCAAAGGAAGTGGGGATAGCTCATGAATATGTAATAAGTGTATCTGCAAAAAACTGCTCACTTGATGCACAGTGCACTCAGATGGATTAAGGATCACCCAAATAACTGCCATGCTGTATGCAATAAAGAATATGTAGTTTCAAATACTCAAAACTGTGTGACAAGGTTTCTATCCAGCAGATTTCACTATCTGTCACTATATGACACAAAATAACACAATGCACACACACTGCTGTTCTCAAGGCAAAAAAGGGAAGTTTATTTTCTGACTCCAACATTTATAGATTTCCAAAAGTGACAGTGGATTGGAGGGTGACAGTGCCACCTCTCCAATGACAGTGGACAATCCAGCAGTCAATCAAATTTCTCCTCCTCCATAAAAGAATGCAAAACAATAAGTTATTTACAGAAAGTGTGTGAGAAAGTTTAATACAAGAATGTAAACATCAGAAGGCTTAGAAAATCTTAAAGAATCAGGGAGACAAGTACCAGTGGTGTCTTTGGCTCCTTTTGCCCCACAGTTTCACAACGGCCCCTTGGCTCCATGAGGCTCTGCTCTATAACAAAAGACCCTTGGTTCCATTGGGTTCCGTACTGTCAAAATGGCCTCCTTGGTTCTGCACTGCCACAATGCTCTCCTTGGTTCCACGAGGCCTTGGTGTGTCACAACAGCCCCTTGGTTCCATCAACTGCCAGAGTGTCACCCTGGTCTCTTGGATCTGTAGTGTCACAATGGACAATTGGTCACAAGCAGCCCCACTGTGTCACCATGAATATTTGGATCCATGGGGCCCCACAGTGTCACAATGGCTCCTTGGTTTCACGAGGTTCCACAGCATCACCATGGTCTCCTTGGATCCGCAGTATTTCCATGGACCATTGGTTCCATGTGGCCCTGCTGTGTCACAGTGGCTCCTTGGTTCCATGAAGCCCCACTGCATAACAGTGGAATCTTGGTCCTGTGAGGTTCTGTACTGTCACCATGGTCCCCTTGGCTCTGGACTGTAACAATGGACCCTTGGTTCCACAAGGTTCCATGATGTCACAATGGACCCTTGGTTCCACAAGGTTCCATGATGTCACAATGGTCTCATTGATTCCATGAGGCCTTGCTGTGTCACAATGGACCCATGGTTCCATGAGGTTCCATGATGTCACAATGGTCTCCTTGGTTCCATGAGGTTCCATGATGTCACAATGGTCTCCTCAGATCCGCATTGTCACAATGGACAATGGGCTCCATGGCCCCTCCTGTGTCACAATAAACCCTCAGTGCCATGAGGTTCTATGGTGTCACAATGGTCTGCCTGGTTCAACAAGGCCCTGGAGTGTCACAATGACTGCTTGGTTCCATGAGCTTCCATAGCATCAACAATGGTCTCCTTGTTTCTGCAGTGTCACAATGGACTCTGGTTCCATGAGGTCCCTAAATGTCAGTGGTCTCCTGGGTTCCATGTGGCCCTGCTGTGTCACCACAGCCCCTTGGTTCCATGAGTGACTGTACTGTTAGCAGGGAGTCCAAGGGGGAGTCCAGGTTTCTGTATCTCCAGAGGAAGGGGCTGATCAGTGCCATGGGGGCAGTACAAAGATGGAGCCAATGGGGGAATAGGGAGGGAGTGGCTGAGAAACACAGAATAAGGGGAAGGAGCCAATGGGGTCACACAGTTTTTGCGGGAAGCTTCTTGTGTCTCCCTAACCCAAGGAATGCCTCTCAGGGTCTCCACAGCTACAGAGTGTCAAAATGGCCCCTTGGTTCATTTGAGCTCCTCAGAATCACAGTGGCCCCTTGCCTGCATGAGGCCCAGCTGTGTCACACTGGCCCCTTGCTTCCACTGGGCCCCACAGCGTCACAATTGTTCCCTCTAAGTTCCATGAGGCCGCACAATATCACAATGGACCTTTGTTTCCATGAGTCCCACACTGTTCCAAGAATCCTTAGTTCCATGGGGCCCTGTAGTGCCACCATTTTCTCCTTGGTTCCATGGTGCCAGACAGTGTGACAACTGCCCTTTGGCCCAACAGGGCCTCATAGTGTCACAATGGACTCCTTGGTTCCATGGAGACACAAAGTGCCACAATGGCCCTTTGGTTTCACAAGGCCTGAAAGTGTGAAAATGGCCTTCATGGTACCATAAGGCTGTGCTGTGTCACAATGGACTTTTGGTTCCATGATGCCCCATAGGGTCACAGTGGTCTCCTTGGTTCTGCACTTTAAGAATCCCCCCTTTGTCATTTAGAGCCGCACAGTGTCACTATTGTGCCCTTGGTTCCATGAGGCCTTGCTGTATCACAATGGCCCACTTGGTTCCATGATGTCCCATAGCAGAGCAATGGCCTCCTTGTTTCCACAGTGTCAGAATGGCCCCTTTGTCCCATGGAGCCCCACAGTGTCACTGTCATCCCCTTGATTCCATGAGGCCCAGAGGTGTCACCATGGGCCCTTGGTTCCAATGGGTTCTGAAGGGCCATAATGTTCTCCATGGTTCCATGAGACCCTGCAATTTCCCAATGGACCCTTGGTTCCAAGGGCCCTGCAGTGTCACAAGGCTGCCTTAGTTCCACAAGGCCCTGCAGTGTCATGGTGGCCCCTTGGCTCCATGACGCAAAGCAGAATCAGAATGGCCCCTTGACTCCATGGAGTACCACAGTGTCACCATTGTCCCAGTGGTTCCACAGGGCCCTGCAGTGTAACAATGGACCTGCGGTTCCCTGAGGTTCCTCAGTGTCTCAGTGGCCCCTTGGCTCCATGTGGCCCCGCTGTGTCACAGTGCCAGGTGGTTCCATGAGGCCCCACAGTGCCCAAATGATCTCCTTCGTTATGGGAAGCCCCACAGAGCCACAATGGACCCTTTGTTCCAGGAGCCTTTGCTGTGCCACAATGGACTTTTCGTTCCAGGAGCTTTCACACTGTCAACAATGATCTGAGCGCTGCATTGTCACCATGGATCCTTTGTTCCATGAGGTTCCATCGCATAACATGATCCCCTTGATTCCAGAAGGTTCTGCAGTGTCCCAATGGACCACTGGTTCCATGCAGCCCCACATTGTCACAATGACACCATAGCTCCATGAGCGTCCACACTGTCAGCAATGCTCTCCTTGGTCCCATGAGGACTTGCTCTGATACAATGGACTTTTGGTTCCATGGGGTTCCACTGCATCACAATGGACGCATTGTTCCATGGGGTTCCACAGTGTCACAGCTGAGTCCTTGGTTCTGTCAGCCTCTGCTGTTACCAAATGTCCAAAGTATCAGAATAAGGCTCCTTAACACTAATTTGCTAATTCAGAGGGAATCATTTCTTCAGGCCTGAGGTCCAAGAAGTGATAACTCCTAACCTTACATGGACATGGAATTCTACCAGTATGTTGCTTATATACAGTCACTAAATGTGAATGACAGTTTACCATTTGCATTAAACCCACCCCAAGTTCACAAACAAGGTCTTGTTTTCTCTATCCCTGCACCCTTGAGCCAGATGTCTTCTTCTTCTCTACCAACCATCCTTGCTGGGAAAGCAGCCCCTGCATGCCTTGTTCCTGAGCTGAAAGTTCACAGGCAGGGGAAAAATGGAATGAACCCTTTTGGTATCAGCCCAAGGCTCTGTGTGGGCAGGCAGAGACAGGCAGGAGGCAGAGCTGTCAGCAAAGGAAGGGCCCAGCCAGGTGGGGCAGCCGGGAGATGCCGACAGCCTGCAGGGACAGAGGCGCAGGGCAGGGACACCGTGGGACAGCCTGGGCTGCACAGGGCACAGGGATGGGCAGCAGCTGCAAGACAGCCCTGCCAGAGCCACCTTGGGCAGCACTTTGGCCATGGCTGCTGGGCCTGGGCCTGAGGCCACGAGGGGACAAGTGACCCTTGCAGGGCTGGGGCCTCATTGCCTCCTTGTCCCTGCTCAGCAGCCTGGCAGGGGCCGCCCCATGCTCCTGCCCTTGCCATTGCCCATCCCCACATGTCAGTGCCCATCCCGGGAAGAGCCCTGAGCAAGGAGGGAGGGACAGGATCTGCCTGGCCTGGGGCTGGGGCTCAGGCCTTGGCCCTTTGCATTCCTGAACCACTTCCAGGTGTGCTCAGCACCAGAGATACTTTTGCCTTGTTTGTCCCCACCTGTCATCACTGCCTGCAGTGTTCTGCTCTAACTGGAACCTGGGGACACTTTCACCAGTATTGTCCCTCAGTGGGACCCATTAAAACTTCAAGAAACTTCAGTCTATCAGTTTAAGTTTGAGTGCTTGAGAAGTTTTTTGAAGACACTCTCTTGGACTGCGTCTGATGTAAACAACACCAAAGCCCTGAGAGGGTAATTAAAGTTTTCCCAGTCCAGTTATGGAGAAAGATTTTAAAGAACTTGTCAGAAATACACATTCCTATTTTAAATAAAGTATTTTATTTTATTTTATTTCTTTTTAGAGCAGAGACAATTGCAGCATTCTGTGATTGATATTGACCCAGGGACTCTCCTCAGCAGCTCTGGCCTGCTCACAGATGCTGTGCCTGGAGCTCTGACCCAGTGTGGACAACCTTGCTCCACATTGCCCAGCCCCATCCTGTCTGTCCTCACTGCCCTGGGCCCCGCTGTGCTTGCAGAGCTGGCTGCACTCAGCCTAAGAGGGGTTTTCCCTTTTTGGGGTTTTTTGAAGCAATCTGAAACTGCTGAGTTTCCCCAGTGCAAACAGACACACTGCTCAGGTGTGTGCCAGCCCCAGGTGCCACCAAAGGCACTGCAGAGCTGCCCTGGGCCAGCTGTGAGGGTGGATCATCAGCCCAAGCTGCATTGGGCCGCTGCAAGGGGCTGTGGCCATGGGCACTGCACTGACCCCAGTGCTGGGTTTGGCTGCCACGGCCACCGTGAGAAATGAAACTGTCCTTGGAAACACTGGGGAGGACTGGGACATACTGGGGACACTGGGAACACTGTGGGAGACACTGGGACATGCTGGGAGTGACACTGGGGAGGACTGGGACATACTGGGAACACTGGGAATGCTGTGGGAGAGACTGGGACATACTGGGAGTGACACTGGAGACACGGGGAATGCTGTGGGAGACACTGGGACATAGTGGGAGTGACACCGGGGAGGACTGGGACTAACTGGGACACTGGGGATTCTGTGGATGACATTGGGGGGAACTGGGAACAACTAGGAATGAACTCAGGTGTATTGGGAGGGACTGGGCTGTACTGGGAGGGATTGGAGGGGCACTGCATTGTACTGTGTTCTACTTGGGATGAACTCGGCTTTACTGGGGTTATAGTGGTCTGTGCTGGGAATGAACTCGGCTGTACTTGGAGGGACTGGAGGAGGGTGATTTGGCTGTTCCCACCTCCACTGCATACCATTTTCTGAGGCTCCCGCCCATCGCTTCCAGCAGCCAATCAGCGTACGGACCGGAGCCCTGAGGGCGGTGCCCGATGTCGGTGCCATATTTTATTTTTGCCTACAACTCCCATGATGCTCCGCGGACCGTTTGAGTCTTGTTGAAGCCGGGACTACAACGCCCGTCATGCCCCGCGCTCCACAGAAACCCCGGCACGCGCCCCCATCTGTCCCATAAGTGTCTCCCAGACCCTCCAGGATCCCTCAGTGCCCCCTCAGCACCCATTCGGGACCCCCCAAAAGCGTCTCTGCACCCTCTGAGTGCTCCCAACCTCACAGATGCCCGGTACAGCCACTTCTGGGAATTCATCTCCTCTCCTCCCCCGCGGCCCCAGAGCCCCTCAGAACACAGTCCTGCGCCTAAAACTCCTGCCGTGCCCCCGCCCTAAAGAACCTCGTTAGAGGTCCTCGAACTCCCCGCAAGTTCTCTCGAACCGCTTACGTTCCCCCGAGGATCTCAAGTCGCGGCTCGGACGCAGGAGTCTCCCCCCAGAGCCTTCCCGGACTCCCAAACAAAGCGTTCGAGCCACTTCCGGGACTACAGCTCCCAGCATGCTCCGCGGCGGATGTCCGGCGCTATCTTAGCCTGGACTTCATCTCCCTTCATGCCCCGCGCCCTACTGAGAGCCATTGCAGCTGCGCTTTGAACTCCTGTGATGCTCCGCGGCCCCGGTAACCCTAGGATACCCTCGCCTACAACTCCCATCACCCCCGGCACCCCATAGAGCCCCGTTCGAGCCCCTCAAGGGCCCGCCCAGACCCCGAAGGGCCCCAAATTCCCCTCCCTGACCTCCAAGGGCCCCCCTGGACCCCCAAGTGCTGCCCCTGACCCTGAACTGTCCTTCGGAATCCCTGAGTCCCCCTCCAAGTGCCCACCCGGCTGCCCCAAGTGTTCTCCAGATCCTCAAGTTCTCTCTGAATTCCCTCCCCAGACCTGAAACTGCCCCAAATGTGTCCCAGAAATGTCTCCATGGACCCCAAAGTGGCCCCTTTTACCCTGTCTGTGAAAATTATATGATCACAAAAGCATTTGAAATAGAACTAATTATCATAAAAAAGGAGAAAATTATAGCCAACACCGGTTAATGAATCAACGAAGGGAATTGTGTTTCATAGCACCAGTGACCAATAAATTTTTTGATTGCTAAGAATGTATGGATTTTTTAAATATAAATATAAAATATGGCAATACAAATATAGAATAATGCTATTCTAAATCAGAAAAAATAATTATCATTTATTAATTCATTGCATTTTATGTTTATGGGAAGTTGCATGCATTTTTTATGTTTAAGGATGTCAGTCTGTAAGAGACGATCCAAAGATCCCTCATCTGCCTCACAGCCACCGTCAAGGACGGAGATTGAAGCCCTCCCCAAGGACTGAGATGAGACCCTTCAAATTCTAACCCAGGGGTGCTGGCCTGTCTGGAGCGGGATGTCTGCCATGGGAAGCAGGAGGTTTCCCATAGGAACCAGTCCTGAAACAACGGGCCCTGCTCACTGCTGGTACCGGTTTGTGCTGCTCAGAACTGGGCTGTTTGTGCCTGTTCCCAATGGATTTATTCTCCACTGTGCCCTCCATGTGCCATCCTGCTCCCCTCCCAGCAGTAGATTATAAAAGAGCCCTGAGCTAACCAAAGACTTTGAGACTCTCCCTGATGTGACAATATGGATCTATTGGCCTGACCACGAGGATTTCATCTCGCTGTTGGTAGCTACTCCCCTCACCCAACCCTCCTTTCTCTCTCTCTCTCTCTGTCCTTTATCTCCTTCCTAATCCTTCTGTTACATGTGCTTTGGGCACTCAATAAAAGGTGCATTTGTTTTGGTTAATACTGAAAGTCCCCTGCTATGTGTCTTTAGGTGCTGGAAAATAATGATAAATAAAGTACACATAGTTCATAGTATAAAACGTAGACACCAGCCCAGGGGCAGGGAGTGTGCCTCTGTCTGACCTCTGGCAGGCCAGAGAAAAAAATTTTATAGATAAGAAACAATAAAGAACCTTGGAAACCAGAGCCGAAGAATTCAGACTCCTTCAAAACACCAGGCTGGGAAAAAAGGATTCTCAGGGTCATCCCTGACTGCAGGGAACCCGAGATTGGCCTTCTGGGCTGTCTGGGTCAACATCAGAGTAAATCTGGAAGTTTTGCTTTAGCCTATTAAGCCATGTTGCTGGGGTCTCATCTTATTCCTCGTTGCTGTCAAACGCTAACCTGGTATTACTCCCTTTAGGGACTGATTCTTTTATCCCTCTGGTCATCAGGGACCTGTAATCTGTCATATTGCTTCTCCCCTCTTCTTGATTAGGGTCCCAGTCAGGCTCCACTCAAGCCATTTTTTTGGTCACCTGGGGGCCAGGGCTGGTTTTCTCCCTCCCAAATTTTCATTCCTGCAGTTCTTATTAATCGAGTCTATTCTGGGGAAAATAGGATGTTAAAGATAGAGCTCAATTCTCCACATGTATAAATATTAGGGCTATGTCGAAGGAAGGGGACCAGGACACCAGTTGGTTCATCACAGGCCCTTCAGGTCCGGTCTGGTCCCGGTCCCTCAGGTCCTTCTGGTCCAGTTTATTGAAGAAAGTATCAAACACTTATACAGCAAATAATAAGCTAATGAATATTCTGTAAGCCAAGCAATCTATTGGTTAAACTATATACCATGAACTCTTCCTCATTCCTTAGGGGTTACATCTCTCTTTTCTCATGTCTCTTTCACTGTTTGTTATTATACCACAGCTAGTCCCAAGGACATGCTATCAACACAGGTGCAGGACTTGGAATTAGCCATGGTTTTGTACTTTTCCATTTTTTAGCAGCTAAATTCCCAACATCTCCCCTGTTTTTATTTAAAAAAAAAAAGTTCTATGGGCTGTCACACTCTTTGCAACACAAGAATAGGCAATTTTAACAACTAAACAGTATTTTCATCTAGCAAGGTTTCTCTCTTACAAAAGATTTAAGCCAGGAAAACAAACCAAAGAGGCTATCGCTAATTACAGAACATACAATACAACAAATATAAAAAAGAATTTTATGTGCTACAAAGCTTAAACAAAACACAGGTGTGCTAATATAATTCATAAAAATAAGCTAAAGAAAGTTTGCTTTCTATTCTCAAACAGCAGATTCTGGTTGTCTTTTTTAACTAAAGTTTCTCTGATGTTCACAATAACACTCTACACACAAGTCATAAAAACAAACGCCTATCATAAAAACATAAACCTATCTAACATTGTTTAAATTTAATAATATTTAGATTTAAAATATTTAAACTTTAAATATTTTAACTTAACAGAATTTAACATTATTTAAACTTAGTTTTAACAAAAATTAGCTGATTGAAAATTTTATTTAATTTATATTTAATATAATTTTAATTTTAACAGAAAACTTTTGGTCAACAAAAGTTTGTTTGTAATCATAATTAAAAGCAAGTCATATCTCAAAAAGAATATCAAATGCTGTATGTTTTTGTTAATCACATGCTTTTAAAAACCATGCCTTTATTAACTAAAATTTGAAATTATTAATTATTTCAAATTTTTTATATTTTTATTATTATTTTATTTTATTATTATTATTTTATTATTTCATTTTATTATTTATTTTATATTTTATTATTTTATTTATATTATTATTATGTTTTTTAAAGTGGCTTTGGAGTAGGAAGCACCACTTTAAAAAACAAACATTTTCTTTGGATTCAAAGAAAGGAAACAATTCTTATTTAAAAACAATTATATCATGCATTGCCTTCTATATTAATAATTCAATAAAACTTTTAATCTATACCAAAACTATTTTTTTTTAATCATTCCTAATTTAGCTTTCAGGGCTTGAGCTAAAACCATGTCATCAAAAAACTCTGGGTTTTTCATTTTTTAATTTTTCCTCTAAGTTCTTTTTTCATTGTGTGTATTTATTTTTAACTCCACAAGTCTATTATAAAGCTATATAAAAAACATTTTCTCTTAAAAAACAGCAAAGCTACATTGCATACCGCTGGAATAAAACACTGTTTAAGGTATAGCTGTAAAAAAACTCTTTTGAATTCAGTATTTGCTTTTACATTTATCACATCTAAACAAAGCTTAAAAAATACAAAAATACACTTATTATATGTCACTTTTATAACCACTTTGACCTGTTTTTAACATTTTTAAATTTTTCAAAATACAATTTTAAAGTCTGATGTTTTACTAAGTAAGTTATTTTGGGTTTCTGATGTCTAAAGTCTGTTAGGAAAAACAAAAGTCCCTTTTAACACTTAGGTGAGAAACGTTCTGATATCCTTTGATGTCGCTTGTTTATTATCACTGGTCTCTTAATTGCAGTAGGAATCTTTCTTTTGTTGACAAGAGTCATATTTCTTTACGGCTGTTAGGTCTCACACTGAAGCTTTTGCCGGCTGCGGGGCGGAGGGAGAACCTCTCCCGCTGGAAAAGGCACTCTGGTCTTGTGGCGCCTGTGTCGGAGCGGGCGACCCCCCCGCGCTGGGCTCTTTTTTTTTTTTTCTCGCCGGCAGGCTGTGACTCCGCTGTAGCCACAGCTGGTCAGCTCCGCTTCCTCCGCGCTGGGTGCGGCGCGGCTCCCCCCGCTCTCGGCCTCCACGGCTGCTGGGCTCCCCGCGTGGCTTCTCGGCGCGGCTTCCCCGGCGGCTCCTGCGGCGGCTCCCGTGGCGGCTGGCTCGGCTTCCGCCTCGGCCCCCCGCGGCTGCGCTACCGCCGCTGCGCCCATGCCGAGCTTGGAGTAGGACAGCCCGGCAGGCGTCTCGAACCGCGGCTGCTGCTTTGCATTTAGAAATATGCTGAAGCAGTGTGTGGTGTATCACTTGCCATGGCTGGCTCAGTTTCTTTGCTGTTTTATCCTCTTCTAACACTGCTTCCCACAGTATATCTCTAAATTTTTTCTGTTCTAAGAGTTCATAGACCGTATGTGGGTTAAAGAAAATTTCTTCAGCGTATCCGTAGGCTAATAACAAATTTATCTCCTTTATCTCTTGCCATTTTAGATACGCAGCTAATAACTTAAATGCTGCTTGCCTTTTCATACCTCTTTATTTTTTCATGAGCGCTCTTGCAGCTTTCCAGGCTTCCGGCAGCACGTGGGTGGCTTGAGTCACCGATGTGAACCCCAAGGTTGCTTCAAAGGTCCAGCACCGTCTCAGCTGCAAACGAGACCCAGCTCCAACTTCCTCGACCGTGGCGTGCTCTCTCCCCCTTTTTCTTTTAGTCAAGACGAGAGGGGTCAGTGTTCAGGGTCACCATTATATCGAAGGAAGGGGACCAGGACACCAGTTGGTTCATCACAGGCCCCTCAGGTCTGGTCCGGTCCCGGTTTATTGAAGAAAGTATCAAACACTTATACAGCAAATAATAAGCTTATGAATATTCTGTAAGCCAAGCAATCTATTGGTTAAACTATAGCATTAACTCATCCTCATTCCTTAGGGGTAACATCTCTCTTTTCTCATGTCTCTTTCACTGTTTGTTATTATACTACAGCTAGGCCCAAGGACACTGCTATCTGTGCAGGTGCAGGACTTGGAATTAGCCACGGTTTTGTAATTTTCCAGTCCTTAGCAGCTAAATTCCCAACATCCTATGAATTGTCTCCCTGGTGTGATAAATAGGTATGATTCGTGCTGATAAAAATTGAAACAGTAATCAATATTGATACAGTAATTAATATTTGAGAATAATAAAACAGTTAATAGTTAAAAGTTGTAATGCCAAAGAAGAAATGGAAAGGAGGGGCTCCACCCACCCCCCTTCCCAGCAGATGTTCTCAAGGACCACAGGAATGAAGCTGAAGATAAAGTTGCTAAAAATGACCAAGAACCTGGTTGGGTGCAAGAAAATGCTAATTATAAGGGACTTATTGCTTTGATATGTAGATGCAGTGATACGTTAGTCTTGGCTTACATTGTACTGGTTTGGTGCGCATGTGTAACCCAAAGGTGAATTAAAGGACAACGAAAAAGACTACAGGGCCTTCATCAGTGAGGACCCCCAAAGACTTGTGCGACCACCAAACCGAGTGGTGGCGCATGCATGGTAAAGGTGGTAATGAAGGCGGAGACAGAAAAGTGACGAACCGAAAATAGGAGGAGATGGCATTCACATATGGCATATAAGGGGTGACTTTTAATTGGCAAGCTTGTACGTGAAGTGGCAAGGGTCATTGAACCCTGCACTCCGTACCCGCGGTTGTTTTTGCTTATGCGCTATTACTTGAACCAAATTATCCCTGATTTATATATATATTTTTTTAATTATTTCATTAAAATTGTTACTACTTCTAATATTGTTTGGTTTTTTTAAATGATGAAATAATTGGGCAAACATAACAATTTTCGTGCCGATACCTGGGAACTCTTTTAACTCCGGGGAGGTGGATAGCTTCTAGGAAGGAACTCCCCACCAGACTTTTAAGTGGTCCCAAGGCTAGACTACTCTCCCTTGGGAAAAGAGAGTTCTTTTTTCAATAACGCATAAGCAAATTAGTTATTGGAAGCGCGCAGGAGAGGCTCCCATCAGAGTGCCGGCTTGTAGGAGAGAGAGTACCCATAGAAAACTGCTTTGTGCACAAAGACCCTCGTGAGAAAAGGAGGCTGTGAGTATCACGGGGTTTTGGGTCGGGCGGCGGCTGTATGTGTGTGTGAGTGTGTGTGGAGTGTCTGAGACGGGGGTGGGCAGTCCTGGATCCCCGAAGTGATTGGGACCGCCCAGTACCGTGTTTTCGCGTTCTCCGCAAGAAGACCGGCCGGAAAAGGAGGGAAGCGAAAGAAAAGTGAATGAGTGGGGACCCCGGGAGGGTTTGACCCAGGGGGAAGGAGGGGATCCTGGTCCAGGCACCTGTGGGAAGGTCCTTGGGCAGGAGGGATTGACTCAGTAGGGAGACTGAGAAAGAGAGTGAATGAATAGGTTCAATTTCCTTGGAGGGGTTGGTAGCAGGCAATTTAGTATGTGATTAGATGGTGAGAGGACAGGGCTAATAGATTGAGAAAGAGGGAGAGAGGAGTGGAACAAGTAGATTGCAGAGGGAGACATAGGAGTAGAACAAGTAGATTGAAAAAGCAGTGTCACAGAGTAATAAGTGAGGAGTTGAGCCACGAGGTGAGTGTGGGAAACTAAGACTCTCCTGGTACCAGGGATTTTTTAGTTTGTTGCTGCCAGAAATGGGTCAGGGAAAGAGTAAGTTCCTTGACCCAGGGGCTGCGGATTGTGTGAAAAATTCCCAGTGGTTTGAGGTATCTGGGAACTGTGAGGGGGGGTTCTCAGGGGGAGAGCGATCCTCAGGATAGCCCACTGGGGATGTTAATGCGGTTTTGGGATGAATGGAAATCCCGAAGGGAAGAAAATCAAGAAATTCAGAGGGCAGTGCCTAAAGGACATAATATAGGAAAAGTTTTGAGTGAGCACCAGAAAAAAATATGAGTCACCGGCAGAATGGTTAAAAGATTTAAAAGAGACTTGCAATTATGTTTAGGTATAGATATTAATACTGCAGTAGGGCAGGTTCTGTTAAAAATTCAGTTTGTGACCGGATCTTGCAGTGAAATTAGGAAAAAGCTGGAAAAATTAGAAGATTGGCAGGACAGGGGACTGCAAGTGTTACTGAGAGAAGCACAAAGAGTGTTTGTAAAGAGAAATGAGAAAAAGCAGAAAGCAGATGCCAGAATTTTGGTGGCAGCAGTTCAAGAAATGCAGGCAGCTTTGAATGCAGAAAAATCTGCAGGGAAAAACAAGCAGCGGATGTCAGGATCTATTTTTAGGAACAAAAGACCTGTGCATTTTTCCCGCCACAAGAAAAGACACTTAAAAAATTCTTGCCCCACTTTAAAGGGTGCAGGACCCGCCTGTTTTTATTGTCATAAAAAGGGGCACCTGCAAAAAAATTGCAGAAAGAAACAGCAAGATGAGAAAACTTTTCAGGAGAATCAGAGAGGGCAAGAGCTTTGTTTAACGAAGAGGACCGAATAACACCCAGAAGAGGCCTTGATAATAAAGCTCAAAGTAGGTTCTCAGAGTGAAGAAGTCGTATTTTTAGTAAATACAGGAGTTTCTTGGTCGACAGTGACAAAATTACTCCAGGGATGTGAGATAAGTAGTGAGCGAGTTTCAGTAATCGGAATTACAGGAGAGGCTTTCCCTGTTCCTGTAATAGAAGGAGTGCAAATTGAAACAGATGACAAATTTGGAGTAAATGATTTATTGTTGATACCAGAGGCCAAGAATAATATGTTAGGCAGAGATCTAATAATAGCCTTAAATTTACAGATAAAATCCTGTGAAGGAAAACTTAAAATTTATTCTTTAACTGAAGAAGATAATCTAGAAATTATTGACACGGGTTGGCATTCAGGTGAAGTAGGAAAAGTTTAGGGTAAAGGAGTCTGATCCCCTTTAGTCCCTTTGGGTCAGCACAAGCCTGTGAATTTTATGCATTATTCTGTACATTATTAATACTAAAAAGGCAAGAAGGGACTATTTATGCAGACTCCAAATATGCTTTTATTGTAGTACATGTTTTTAGAAAAATTTGGAAGGAAAGGAGGGGACTTATAAACACTCAAAGGAAAGGGTTAATACACGAGGGATTGATAATTCAGATACTTGAATCTTTAAAAGGCTCAAAGAAAATAGCAGTAGTTCATGTAAAGGAACACCAGAGAGGGAGGGATATTAGAGTCAGAGAAATAATTTGGCTAATGAAGAAGCAAAAAAAATGACCTTAAGAAAAAGAGATACTAAAATCATGACCTTATAAAAAAAAAAAAAGAAATTTAGCAGGAGACACTTTCCCTTCCGCTAGCAGAATTGGCAGCTGTAAGGAAATTAAGAGCAACATTTAAGGAGGGAAAGTGAGTTTTTCCTGATGGCAGGATTATGATGCCAAAAATCAGTGACACATTAGATTTTAGATAACTTGCATAGACAGACACACTGGGAACAAGAGCCTTTTGTGATCACTTTTTAAAATTTTATGGGTGTATAAGGATATTTGAAATTGGAAAATAAATTACCCAAGGGTGTCTTACCTGTTAAAAGGTAAATAAGAAGGTGTTAAGAAGCCTCCCTTTGGAGGATTCAAAACAGCCTACAGGCTATTTGAAAAAATCCAGGTTGATTTTATAGAATTGCTTAAAGTGGGTCGGTAAAAATATTTGTTAGTTATAATAGATCAATTAACTTAGGGGGTTAAAGCATTTCCAGCAGCTTGGGCTACAGTTCAAACAGTAGCTAAAATATTGTTGAAACATGATTTATATTAACCCTGATTTATTAAGAAGGAACTAAGCATCCCAGAGTGGCTACGGACCGCAATTCCCTTGAGCTCGGAGGCTCAAGGGAATGCCGGTGGAAAAAGAATAAAAAGACTTTTTGAATCGGTGGGAACAGCCTAAAAAGATCGAAGATCTCCTCCAGGATCACCCACCAGCAACATTATTAGAACTGATTATAAAATTGCAATTTTAAAAACTGAGATTGGTAACACCTGTTGTTAAAAGAGCTCAGAGACAAAAATGTTGGGAGTGTGGTAAACATGGTTTAGGGTGTCATCCACAGATATGTATTGTTTGCACACTCTGCTTTAACTCATGGTGAAAAATAACTAAGAGAGAAGAGAAGGAGAGACAATTGATTTGCTTGCTTTGCTATGGTTATGTATTTAGTCAGCTAATTATAGAATATATTGCTAGTGATTTTTTTGGATACCTTTGAGATTGGGAGACGGGACCCTTCCAGCAGCGATTGAATTAATAGGGAACTTAGATCAATTGGTTCTTGCTATATTGTCTATAGCACAAATAAGAGAAGGAGCAACTCATAATATTATAGACCAGTGTCTCAAAATTGATAGTTGTTGTAGAAGTTTATATACCACATAATATGCACATTGCAGGGGCACATTGGCACCCCGAGTGTGCCTATTGGAGGCAGCAATTTAGTAAAGTCCCCGCCCTTGAAGCAGAAAATAAATTAGAAAAATCTTTTTGTGGTTTGCACATCCTTAAAATTTTGGAAAATACAGGTTTATGGTATTCCAGCCTAATCCTTTTCCCCTGTTCTTTTCATTTAAATTATTTTTCGTTTTAATTATTTCTTTTTAACCAGCTAGAACTGGGAAATGACATTTAAAAGGAGACAAGCAAACTCTGTGGGGCTATGGGTACCAAGGAAACTAAAAGCACCAGTGACTAAATCCCAAGATATTACCTTTGGTACCGAGAAGACTCGTATCTCAGCCCTTAGTTGCAACCCAAGAGGCCTTGAAAAAAGTAGAAAAGTAGATTTCCTAAAGATTATTTTCACTTTGATCATTCTAGTACCCTTGGCAGTTAGCCAAAGCCAGAGAGCCACACTGAACAGAGTTTCAGCAATGAAAAAGCAATCAGAGCAAAAAGCAATTCCCAGCAATTTCAACGTTTGTAATTATTACAATCACTCTGTGTGGATTAAGGACAAGATGGAATCTCTGTTTGTAACACACCTGTATGTTAGTTCTGCCTGCTACAATTTCAGCAGTGTTATAGATGTTTGTATTAAAGAAGAAAAGATGTATTGAGTAGAGAAAATTTTGAGATATAATAGATGAGCTCCTTACCCCCATGGTGATCAAATTTGCCCTCAATATAAAAGATTTGTTTGTTTTAAAAGAGATGATAATGAAAAAGGTCCAAGTATTAGCATAAGAAATCAAGCACTAAAAAAAAAAAAAATTAAAAAAAAGAAAAAAAATAAAGAAAAAATAAAGAAAAGAACAAGAGAAAAGAGTCAACAGAATTAGCTGAATTGTATAAACAGCTAAAACAGTATTACAAAGATTAAGATTTGCCAGCCTTGAATAACAATCTGTTTGTGAAATTGATGCAAAAGATTGCTACAGAATTAGAATTATTCACATGTGAGATTTGTAGAAGTCTAAAAATGGCTGAAAGATGGCTGTGGAGAGGTGAGAGCTTAGCTCCAGAGCAATTTTTAAAGTAGAACCATACCCAAATTTCTAGAACATTGAAGAGACCTAAAAGATAGATTTTAAGCCATCATGTAATTAGAATAATTTGTATAACTCGAGAAAGATATTAGAGACCAATAAAAAAAAATAAATTGTGGATGAGATGAATAAATTAATTTATGCTAGTACAAAAGTCCTGGAGCTAACCCCTACCAATCCATCGACAGCCTGAGGTCTTATTGAGAACAACTAGAGAAAACTGATAAGAAATAGAAAGCCTCAAATGAGATACATTAGATTTGTGAGCAACGAGCATACAGTGAGTCACCTCAAAAATGGAGAAGAACCTGTACTTTGAAGAGAATACAACCCTCCTTCTTTGTTCTACTAAAGTCTAAGAGCAATGTGCTAAGAACTCCACTGTATAAAACCCTGCAGTGAAATAAAAGAAATTTTAATTTAAATTTTCCAACAGCAAGAGAGAATCAAAAATAGAGAGAAGACGAATAGCCTGCAGAACAAATTGTAGCATATTATGACCCAGCAACATGAGCTCAAGATGGATCATGGAGATATAAGACCCCAATTTACCTGTTGAATTGATTAATAAAGTTCCAAACAATAGTGGAAGTAGTGTCAAATCATACCTCCAGTGTCTTAAAAATGTTAGCCAAGCAATATACACAAATGAGAGTGTTTATCAAAACAAAATAGCCCTACACTATCTGTTAGCAGAAAAAAGAAGAATTTGTAGAAGATTTAATGAATTTGAGTGCTGTGTAAAAATTGATAATTATAGAGAAACTATCACTGAACTTGCCGAGAAAATTAAAAGAGTAGCTCATGTGCCAGTACAGAAGCAGAATTCAATCTTAAAAACAAATTGGTGAAGTAACCTCTTTAGAAGTGTTTAGTAGAAAAAGTTAAAGTTTATGTTGTTATGCTCAATTCTGAGACTTTTGTATTTTATTAAGTTAATTCATTCAGTGATTCAAGAGATGCAGATTTCAACAATGCCTCTAAATTCAGAATCAGCAGAAAAAAGAAAACCAAGATCTAAAATAGTATTAAAAGCTAAATTGACGCCTGTTAAAAACCAAAGACTTAAAAGGATTAAAATAGACCAAGAAATGCTAACTAAACTTGAAAGACAGTGTAAAAAACTAGAAGCAGTAATAGAAATGCTAGAAAAGTTTGAAGCTGAAAAAAAGACAACAAGAAAACCAAAATTCTGAAAAATATAAAAAATATCAAAGCACAGCCTTTTAAATACAGCACGAATCATAATGATCAAAAAGAGAAAGGGGGGATTTGTGGTAAATAGGTATGATTCGTGCTGATAAAAATTAAAACAGTAATCAATATTGATACAGTAATTAATATTTGAGAATAATAAAATAGTTAAAAGTTGTAATGCCAAAGAGGAGAGGGAAAGGAGGGGCTCCACCCACCCCCCTTCCCAGCAGATGTTCTCAAGGACCACAGGAAAGAAGCTGAAGATACAGTTGCTAAAAATGACCAAGAACCTGGTTGGGTCCAAGAAAATGCTAAGTATAAGAGACTTATTGCTTTGATATGTAGATGCAGTGATATGTTAGTCTTGGCTTACATTGTACTGGCTTGGTGCGCATGTGTAACCCAAAGGTGAATTAAAGGACAACGAAGAAGACTAAAGGGCCTTCATCAGTGACGACCCCCAAAGACTTGTGCGACCACCAAACCGAGTGGTGGCACATGCGTGGTAAAGGTGGTAATGAAGGCGGAGACAGAAGTGACAAACCGAAAATAGGAGGAGATGGCATTGACACATGGCATATAAGGGGTGACTTTCACTTGGCAAGCTTGTACGTGAGGTGGCAAGGGTCAAGAACCCTGCCCTCTGTACCCCGCGGTTATTTTTGCTTATGCGCTATTATTTGAACCAAATTATCCCTTACTTATATATTTTCTAAACTATTCAATTAAAATTGTTGCTACCTTAAATATTGTTTGGGCTTTTGTTTTTTTTTTTTTTTGATGGGATAATTGGGCAAACATAACAAAGCCAATCATAAAATACATGCATTTTTCACACCATGTGAGCAGGGACACCAGAGATGCCGTGACCGGGATGCTGTGCCTGGCTGGAACCCTCAGTGCCCGGCTGGAGGGAGCTGCGCTGGAGCCGCAGGTTGTGCCGGGGGCGGGCAGGGGCCGCAGCCCCGGGCAGGGCCCGGCCAAGGACAATGACCCTGGGCCGGGCAGGGGCTCGGGGCCCGCTCCCAGCGGGGCCGTGCGGGAGCCGGAGCAGCGAGAGAGCCCGGGCCGAGCATCAGCCCCGGGGCGGGCACGGCTGGGAGGGGCCCGGCCCGGGGATCCCGCCCAGCCCCCCCTTGTCCGGAGCCGCGGCTGCGGCAGCACCGGGGGCAGCACCGGCAGCAGCACCGGCAGCTTTGGGACGCGGAGGAGCCGCGGGCGGGCGTTCCAAGGGCTCCTTCGCGCGGGATTTTGTCCCGGTGCGGGGAAATGCCCGGAGCTGGGCGGGCCGGGGCCGCTGCCGAGCGCCGCCGCCTTTGCCCGGAGCCCCCGGGCAGAGCTCTCTGCTCGAGGCTGGGAAAAACACGGTCACTCTCCTGGGAAAATTCAAAGAGCTTAATAAATACAAGGGGAGCATGGAGCAAAGGTTATTACGGCCGGGTGCATCTTGGCACTGAACCAAGACCACCCTGTTATCTTCCGGATATCCCTTAAATACCTTTTCCTTCCATCAGCCTGTTGCATATTCATGGACCCTCATGCTTTGTAAACTTTTTTCCCAAACTAGTTTCCATATTACAAGAACTGTTTAGCATGGCTCCTCCTCGGTTCCACCTTTTTAGAGCATGCACATGCCTTGGTTGTGGGTTTGCTCCTTTTTTATCATCACCTTCAGTTTTGGCCATGGCCCACACTGCCTTCAGACAGTGAGTGCTGATGGCTGGCACATCTGTACCAGGTGTCTTCATCTCATGTTCATTGGATGTTATCCCATCCAAGCAGGCATTTTAACACAATATATATCACAATTATATCAGCTATTTCACTATTATGTCTAAGCTTATAATTAACAACAGAAATAAAAACTGTATCTTTATAACAAATATTGTAGTACATTTTTATACTTTGTAATACTTGGAAGTAGTTTTGTTTTGTATCTCCATACTTTTCCCAAATGGTTTATTCTAGACTGTACCCCCCTCCCTTTACCTGTCTAACCCCCTTCCCTTGCTGAGATCATCCCCAAATACCCACCCTGGCTCTCTGTCAATCACTCAGCATCCCATCCCCTCCATCTAGAAGCTTCGCTCCAGGATGTCAAGTGATCAGCCAGAGGCTGGGGGTCAGCCCCCAAGCCTTGCCCCATACGCTGTCCTAAATGTCCATCCCCCAGTACCCGTCCCTTAGGGTCACTTATTGGTCAATAAAATGTTATCTCCTTTTGGTTTCCACCTCCCTTTAAATGTAACCTTGGCACATCTCCCGGGGCTCTCAGCAGGAGCCCCCTTAGGTGTAGGGGCTCCTTTGGGACTCCTGGAATAAAAGCTGGGATTAACCCCTGCTAAGAGCCGGCCTTTTATCTCCTACCGAGGTCTCTGGTGTCTCTTGTGCTGCAAAGGCCCCCAGCCCAGGTGCCCTCAGCACCCTCGGGACACAGAGAGTGTCTCCCCACTATCGGCCGTGCCGGGGCTGCCCCCCGCTGTCTGCCAACTCGGGACTGGCCAGGGATCCTGAGAGGCTCCCAGAGAGACAGAGACAGTGCTGCTGGCGCAGCACCAGGAAGCTGCCGGGCTTGGGCTTCCTTTGCCAGCAAACTGCTGCACTTGGGCTGTGGTGGCACAGGGAAATGTCCAGATCTGGGCATGGGCGGTGCCATCAAACACTAGGTCTGAGTGGTGACAGTCTTGGCACCAGGAAATTGCTGCATTTTGTCTTCTTTTTCCAAAAAATTGCTGCACTTGGCTGTGTTGGAACTGAGAAATGTCCAGATTGGGGTATAGGCAGTGGCAGCAAACACCAGACCTTGGCATTGCTGGTGCTGGAAGCGGAAATTTCCAGATTTTGGCTTTCTTTACCAGAAAATTGCTGAACTTGGCTCTGCTGGAACAAGGGAATTTCCAGATCTGGGCACTGATGGTGGCAGCAAACACCAGATCTGGGAGGTGCCAGACCCAGTAATGTTGGAAATGAAATTGTAGAGAATTTTTAAGGCTTGACAGAAGGGTTCTATAGTATGTATGCAAGTGTCGTGATCTGTCCTTACAAACGGCTTTTGTGATGGTTTGTGGGTTGATCTCAGAGTGCAAAAAACACTGACACGGTACAGGGGGTTGCAGTGATAATCAAAACAAATGTACCATTATTGAATAACCACAACAAAATGCGTTGGGGAGGAAGTGGGGAAAAAGGGAAAAAGAGGGAGGAAGAGAAAGGAAGATATAGAGCTACCAAATGTAGAACAGCAAAATCCTTCAATGTCCAGCCAATGGAGTTCACCAGGTCACATCCGGGGAGATCTCAGTGTTGCAGTTCATCCGAACTCTATTATACTCTTTTTTTTTCTGATGGAGGAAGGGGTAAAACTTGAAACCAAATCAAAGGTAGTCTATTGTATTTTTGGGAGGAAAAAATGGTATTTAGAGAAGGGTACACACAGTCCATGTTCTCAGCAGTGGGCGAGAGCCATTATCTTCTTGGTCCACTGCTCGCACCTGCAACATCCATCTTGCTGTGGTCAGCTTGCCTCCCCCACACACCTCCCCCAGGTTAGGGGCCTCAGTCCCATCCCTGGAAAGAGTGTGGGGGGCCTTTTCACATAGGGATTTCATGTCTCAGTCTTTCATGGAGAGGCTTCTTACATCTCAGTCTGTCTGTCACGGCAGTTGTAAGACAAGTGAGGGGTCTTCTGTGGGGACCGCCCAAAACTCAGGAGAAGTCCAGCCAGGCCGAGAGGTGGGACAACTTCCAAGGCTAGTGTTGCAAAAAGGCAAGGTGCCCCCTTCTTCCTTTCATTGGGTTCAGTGTAGCATACAGCAAACACACCTGTGAACAATAGTTTAGCAATGCCAGGAGCTGTGCTCAGGTCTCGGGGCCCTTGGCATGTAACTTTCTCCAACAGGGGCAGAAACTTCAGACAAGGGTCTTTTCTTCAGTGGTCCCCAATGACGATCATGAGGCAGATGAGAGAAACTTCGGACAGAGTCTCACACCTACATTATATGGACGATGTACGAATCTGTGCTTCCACCAAGACTCACTTAGATGCAGCACTTTCCAAGACTGTCGCAGCTGTCGAAAGCGCAGGGTTTCAGATAGCTCAGGAAAAATCCAGCTATCGAGCCCACGGAATTACCTCGGGTTTTTAATCACGGGAAGGACTATTGTGCCTCAAACTCTATCCATCAACAAGCACTCCCAGACATTAAGAGACATGCAACAGCTGTGCAGCGTCATCACGTGGATCTGACCTCTCCTGGGCCTCACCACAGAAGAACTGACACCACTCTTCAACCTTCTATGAGGAGACGGCGGTCTGGCTTCCCACGCTCGTTAATGCCAGAAGCCTGTGAGGCTTTGGAGAGAGTCGCCAATGCCATCAAACACCACCAGGCACATCGGACAGACGGGTCCCTTTCCCTCAGCCTCGGTATTTTTGGTAAGTGCCCAAACTTCCATGCGTTTCTCTTTCAGTGGGATGATACTGCAAAAAACCCACTCATCATCATCAGGTGGCTTTTTCTGCCTCACCAACCACATCAAACAGTCACCACCCCACTAGAACTTGTAGCCAAAGTTATTATTAAAGGCCGACATCGCCTCCGAACCCTCGCAGCTTGCAATCCGGCATGCATTTCCCTCCCTTATACTTTGGAACAATTGGATTCTCTATTACAAACAAATGAACATCCTCAGATTTCATTAGACAGCTATCCCAGAAAAATTTCAATTCATTATCCTAAACACAGACTTTTTAAAGATTCACTGATTTTGTCCTCAAAATCATATAAAAGTAAAACTCCACTCAAAAATGCTATCAGAGTTCATTGATGGTTCAGGCAATTCTCACAAGTCAGTGTTTACCTGGAGGGACCCTGACACTCAGAAGTGGGAGTCTGATATCCAGGTTGTTGAAGGTTCCTCCCAGACTGCAGAACTTGCTGCAGCTGTGAGGGCGTTTTGAACATTCCAACAACCCTTCAATTTAATCACAGATTCTGCATTTGTCACCGGGATAGCAGAGCAGGCAGAGCATGCCCTGCTCAAGAAAGTCCAAAATAAAAAATTATACAGCTTGCTCTCTGAATTAATTTGGTTCATGTCCCACAGAGAGCAACCTTATCACATTGTGCACGTCCGGTTGCACACAGAGCTGCCAAGATACATCACTGAGGGCAACCAGAGAGCAGAGACTGTTTAGCAACAGCAGCAAGTGCCACTCACATTTCCCCTGCTGCACCACGTCTCTCAACAGGCTCGTCTAAGCCATGCATTCTTCCATAAGAATGCTCCAGCTTTAGTATGTCAATTTAAGATTTCCAGAGACCAATCCATGGCAATTGTCTCCACCTGCCCCAATTGCCAATCCCTCGCCCTCCCTTCCATAGGGACAAAACAAAGAAAATTACAGTGACAACTGACTTTACCATTCATGTTTTTATCAGTGCTCGAACAGTCGATAACTGACTCACTTGAGGACCAGATGGCCACTCCCAGGACACTCCGAAATACCTTAACAGCTGCTGCCACCATCACTGTTTCCATCCTTCTACCATGGGTTGCAGCTGCGAAGGCCCTCGGTGAGCTTTCTCACCTTGGGTGCTGGCTTAGTAAGCAGACCAACGCTACTTCCGCTGCCTTATCAGACCTTCTAGCGGACGAGGAAACCACCAGACCACCAGCCACCCTTCAGAACAGAGCAGCCATCACCTTCCTGCTGCTCTCCCATGGCCATGGTTGTGAAGATTTCAAAGGGCTTTGTTGTTTTAACCTGCCATCGAAAAGCACATCGATCCAGGCCAACATCAAACGAATGCAAGAGCAAATGAAGTCTCTTCTTTCTGAAGATAAAGTTGTGGACATGATGGACAAAACGCTCATGCAGTGGAAAGTTCCTGTGTGGGTGGCCCCCATTCTTAGAAGTTTATTGTGGGTCCTTCTCATAGTTGTTATCGTTTCAGCAGCACTGATGTGTTTTAAGAAAACAATTGACAAAACACTGTGAAATGTTTATTTAATAAATAAAAAAGCGGGAGATGTGGGAGACAGCCATGGAGAAGACGAACCTGGAATGCCATGGGAGGACAGCATTGTTTAAGTTAAGGTGAGAGACTGCCGCAATTCCCCATGGTTCTTTGCTTGTTAATGTTAAGGTGCTGTTGTCAATCAACTGCTGTTCGTCCCCCAGTTCCAGAAAGTTCTGTACTCCCCGTTCCTTCATTGGCTTTCCCTGAGAGACCCCTCCCACTCTGCTCCCCCATTGGTGCGTCCCTTGTCACCCCACCTTAACCCCACCCCTGGCTCCCTTCCCCATTGGATAATTTGTACCCAGACCCCTCCTGCCTTCCTCCAGTTATATACCCTGGCCCCAGCCCTGCTCCTGGCTCTTTGCCTCTGGTTCTCTTCAGCAGAGGTTGCATTCCTGCTTGCTCTTGTTTCCATCTGCACCCTCACTTCACTGGACCCTAGGATTTTCCCTTAATAAACCCCGCTGGATCTGCTATGTGAGGAGTCCTCTTGTCCCTCTGGTGAGGTTTTGATTGCACCATCCGGGCTCAGGGTCTGCTGGGCTGGGGGAGTTGTCAAGGCAGCCCCAAGTGGAGATGCTTTCGGTGCTGCAGGCACCTGACAGCACCTGCCTGGGGAAGCTGCTCTGGCCACTCGCAGCAACCAATTCCTTTTCCCAAGCAGCAGCTCCCAGCGTCCTCCTCCAAAGCCCAGAGAGAGAGGGAGCAGCTGCCCTCAGCCCTGTCCTTTACCGCATCCCAATTCTCATGGAATGTCCCCCCTCAGAGAGAAACTCCCAGAGAAGAGAAGTGCGACCAGATCCCCTCCTCCCCTAGGCTTGATCACTTCTTTTGTTTCTTAAGGACCCAGTCCATCAGAGTAGTGGTATTGCACTGGCAGCTGGGACTCCAGCAGGGGATCACCCCACACTGCCCAGTGTGCGCCAGGTCAACAAGGTCTGCTTCCCCC
This sequence comes from Zonotrichia albicollis, assembly GCF_047830755.1. Taxonomy (NCBI): domain Eukaryota; kingdom Metazoa; phylum Chordata; class Aves; order Passeriformes; family Passerellidae; genus Zonotrichia; species Zonotrichia albicollis. The sequence continues at coordinate 12,524,005 of NC_133827.1, forward strand.
TGATTCCACCAGGCCTCTTCCCTGGGCTGTGGTTTTGCTGGATAGTGGGTCAGGACAGTGAGAATCTCCTTCATCATTCATTCACTATTTAGGGTCCTGCAGACACTTTCTCAATTTCTCTCCAAGGTGACCTCAGCCCACCAATGATGCCACAGCTCTTGTCCATCTGGAGAGGAATCTCCCATGAGGACACTCTGATCTCTCCTCCAAGGGCACAAAGCAGCAAAACCCCCGAGCAAAATCTTCCCCCTTGGGCCCTCCGCCTCCCTGGGTGAGTTCCAGAGCAAACAGTGAAGGCAGTGGCCTGAAATGTTTTCCCAGCTTCTCTGATGGATCCACTTTGTGCTTGGGGAAAGAGAGGTGCAGAACCCGTCACTAATGCCCTGGAATGTCAAACAGGAATCACAGCCTTGGACAGCTCTCAGGAACCACTTCACTGTGGGTTTTCCTTCCTGGAGGCCCAGGATGTCTGAACGTCCTCCTGGTGCCTCAGGGCCTGGGTAAACAGGGCTTGTCAGAGACGCTGGCAGGGCACCAACACCCCTCCTCCTCACAGGGCACCTCTGTTACCCCAGTTAGCTCTGAGTGGCTGCCTGGGGACAGGTGCCCACTTCCCCATGTCCCTGGGATGGGCACATCCTGCTCAGGGCCAGTGCTGGCCTGGGCCCAGAGCCAGGGCCATGACCCAGGTGCTCTGGGAGGACTCCGTGGCTGCAGGTGTGACAGGATGAGGGGCAGGGCAGGGCATATTCCCCTCAGGACAGTGCTCTGGGCATGGAGCTTGGTCGGGTTTGGCGTCTGCAGGGAAAGGGATATCAGGTTGTGTGGATGTGGGAATTGTCACTGCTGAGCCATTCCCCAGCCCTCAGCCTTGTCTGCAGATGATCAGCATTGCCCAGTGCTCCCCAGTGTCTGCAGTGCCTGAGATGCCAATCAGCCACCTGATCACGTCCCTTGTTCCCCTTGTTCTCCCAAATGTTGGGTTTGGGGCCAGGCTAAGCTCTGGGGTGTCCCCCAGGGAAAGCTCTGGGAGGGGAGGGGCAGCAGGAGATGGGGGATCTGGCCCTGGGGGCTGTTGGAGGATGGATTGTGTTGGACTGGGGGTTATCCCCACAGGGTCCCCAGGTGCCTTTGGCTCCCTGGCTGTCCCCCTTGGCCCCCCAGGTGCCTGGGCTCTTCCAGGGGCAGCTGCCCCGTGCAGGAAGCTGGAGGGATGCCGGGCGAGGGGGCTGGATCTGTGCCACAGGTGGGGCGGGATGGACTCTGTGCCAGGGCTGGGCTTGTGGCCAGGGCTGGGGGCTGTGCCAAGCCGGGCTTTGGCCTGGGGGCTGGCAGCAAGAGTGCAGGGAGGAGTCCCGGCAGGGATAAAGGTGCTCCTCACCCGCTGCAGCCTCAGGCAGCGCTGCCCAGAGCCAGAGGAAGATGAAGGTGGCTGTGCTCAGCGTGGCCCTGCTCTTCTCCATCCTGCTGTGCCCCTCGGCACAGGCCAAGGTGAGGCACGAGCAAAATGCTGTCCCCACATCCTGTCCTTTCTGGCCTCCCATCCCACCCTTTTGGTCCCTCCTCTGTGTCCCATTCAGGGTCCCCAGGTGCCCTCCCACTGACCATTCCTGAGGCCTTTCCTTCCATGTCCCCCCTCAATCCTTTGCCTTTCTTCCCAGCCACTGCAGAGGGGTCCCCCTGTACAATTCCCTGACTCAGCCCCCACTCCCACACCATCTCCCAGTCCTGTTGGTTTTGTCCCCACCTGTCCTCATTCTTCTGTCCCCACCAAGCCCCTCCCTTGCACTCCCATGTCCCTACACTTCAATTCCTTTCTCCTCCCCCGTACCTCACACGTTGCTCCTTCCACACCCCCAGGCCTGTCCCTTGGGCCCTCAATTGACCCCAGATCAGTGTCTTTGGGTCTCCCCTCATCCCAAATAGATCTCCTTGGAGGCCCTGAATTCCCATCCCTCTGCCTGTGCCCTGCTCCCTGCACCCGTGTCCCCCCCACAGCCCCACAAGGTCCAGTCTGGACCCAGCCTTTGTTCTCCTTTCCAGGTACTCCTGGAAGGAACCCAAGATGATCTCCAGGAGGTGAGTAGGCTTTTGGCATTGGAGGGCATCCCCTCAGGGAATTGGGGGACTGTGGTGTCCCCCCATCCCTTCCTGGCACTGGGGACATACCAGTGACCAGCGAGGTCTCCAGCTCTCTCTGCAGTTGGATTTAGACAATGATGCGGTCCTGGAGACGCCTCTGGTGGGTACCATGTGTTCTGCTGGTGTCAGACCCTCCCAGTGCAGCCCAGACAATGCCCTGCCCCAGGGCTCCTCCCCAGGGAAGCCTTTGCCCAGGGCCCTGCTGCATTCCCATCCCGGTCATCCCAGGACCCCCTGGATGAGCCAGGACGCAGCCCCTGCCCCAGCTGTGCCTCTTGGCCAGGAGCCCAGTGCTTCTGGGCAGCAGCACAGCAGCTCCTGCACTCCATTGCTGCCACAGCCCCTTCCCCAAGGCCCCCTGCTCTCCCCTGCCTCCCAGTGCAGCCCGGTGCCCCCAGTGTGTCTCTAACGCTGCCTTTTCCCCAGCCCCCTGTGGCTGAAGAGCTGCGGGCTCTCCTGCGGCAGAAGCGTCTGGCTGCCTCTCTGGATGCCTAGGTGAGCCGTGCCTGCAGGGACAGGGCTGGGGACAAAGCCCATCCATGGCCCAGTGGGCTCCAGAGGTCACATTCTGGGCTTTGTCTTTTAGGGTGTGAAGGACCAGTGTACTTTTTCCTCTCCAGTGGCATGAGGAGATGATCATCCCTGGAGAAACCCCCTGAACCCTTTGAGCCCTGGGCCATTTCCCCTGAATAATCATTCATCAAGAATCAGTAAACCCTTTGAGCAAAGCTTTGCTCTGTGTCCATGTGTGTGTCTGTGGGTCTGGATTTCCTCCTTTCCGGCGGTCCGGGGAAGTCAGGCCAGGTCTGGTCTCTGCTGCCTTGACACAGACTGTGCTTTCCCCCAGACAAATGGTGTGTTGGGAGTTGTGCAGAGTCCAGGGGGAGTGGATTGACTGGGGGGGTGGGTGTCCAGGTGGTGAGAAAGGTTGTAGGTTGTTATAAGTAAAAAATCTGCCAATTAAAAAAAAAAAAAGGTTGCAGTGTGAACCAGTTATACCAGTTGCTGCCAAGGTGGAGTTCTACCTGTTTGTTGTTGTAATCACTGGTTGTTTTTGTTAATTTCTCCTTTTGTATCAGTATGGCCCTGCCTAAAGCTAAGTTAATAGCCCTTCTCCCCGCACAGTGAAAGGAGGAGACATGGGGGGCGGGGGGGGGCATCAGAGGACATGCAAAATAACCTTGAGACCAGCATGCCATGGGAAGCCACCCTACCAAACTTACCGAAAAGACTCCAAAAACAACAAGCCAACGCAGAATTAAGAGATCAAATTTATGTCTGGATGTGAGGAGCAAAGTACTGAGCCTGCGGAGACACTGAGAACCTTTGTTGCCCCTCGCCCTGATCAAAGACCTCAGCTGGAACAAAGACCCCGAGACTAGAAAACCCAAAAGTTGTAACATGGGGTATATCCCCACTGCTCTTGTGAGGGTAGGACCCTCACCTTTGCCCCTTAGTGGACAAAGCTACACATTCCTCCATTCCTCCTCCTCCGAGTCGTCCTGGGATCAATGACAGAGAAGCTGCGGACCCGTCGAGCCTCCCAACCTTAAGCTGATCACTTTTAATAAAGGCATTAAATGGAGAAAAAGTCTCCTGCCCTGTTTATTTCATGGTTCACTGTGAAAGTGGTAGGAATGGCCTGGATTTAAAAGAAAAATAAAAATTCAAAACAAGCTTTCTTTTAAAACTTTTTCTCCCTGTTTCGTGGCTGGTAACCACATGGCTGGCTCATCCACACAATGTCTGCTCTCCCTTTTATATCCTTGCTGTTGCAACAGGCAGCCCTAGCTCTTCCCAAAGGCTGTCTGTTGCCTCTTGGTCACTGTCCATTGGTGTAGATTGCTTTCTTGGAACTGGATTGGAGGGCAGGTGTTGCTAAGCCTTGCCTCTTAGGAACAATCTGCCCTTCCCCAAATGCCCGGACTACCAAGATCATCCCGGGATAACAATGCTGGGTGGGGGGGCCCCATTGCAATAACAGAACTATTAATTTTTACAACTTCTCTTAACATACTAACCATGTTCACCCTTTAATTGGGAGAGCCAACCATCTCATTACTCATCTCTAACACTGTGGCATCCACATTGTCTGAAAAAATCCCTCCGCCAAGGATTTTTCTCCTGGGAAGCTAACTAGCCTCAGAGAAAAAGGAAAACAATTCTTATCTCATTTGCTTCTCATGTGTTGTGCTCATGTGCAGAATGTGTTTGGAGATTGTTTACCCACAGGTGATTTGTTTGATGGGATTCTGGTGTGAGTTATTTTGATCATTGGCCAATTATGGCCAAACTGTGTCGAGACTCTGGAAAGAGTCAGGAGTTTTCATTATTGTCTTTTGAACATTCACTAAGTATCATTTCTCTGTTCTTTAGTATAATATAGTATAGTATAGTATAGTATTCTTTAATATAAGACAGTATTATAAAGTAATAAATTAGCCTTCTGAGAACATGGAGTTAAATGCATCATTCCTGCCTTCATCGGGCATCCCTGCAAATACAATGGAACACCCCCAAAATTCTTCATTTACTCAAAAGAATTTAAATGCCAAAAAAAAATCTTCCTATATCAAAAGTATGTTGAAATTATTTCTTGGTCTTGAAATTTGGCTTCCTGGTGGGATGGGGCTGCTGGGTCTACCTGTCTACAGGGCCCTGCGGGGCTGTGGGGTTTCCGGGGTGAGGGGCCCTACACGGTCGCCTGTAATGCCTGGCCACGGTGGGGTAGAGCCACCGCAGTGTCCTGGAAAAGGGCGAGTGGTTCTACCTGGCTCTGGGGTCGTTCTTGGCCGCTGGGTCCATCGGCTCCAGCAGGACTTGGGTGAATATCAGGGTGAGCCAGGTGGATCAGTTGTCCCCGGCCATTCTGAGAGCTCACCAGAGCTCAGTCATGTTCGCTGACTCCAGTTCCAATACTGAAGGAACCACTGGTGCCGACATTGCCCCACAGAAGCCTCACAGCAGAGCTGGCACAGAGCATTGCCCTGGCAGAGGGGCAAGGAAAATGTCTTGGCCATGAGCAGCAGAATGGCGAGAAAGCCCCTGGTGCAGGAGTTCCCCACCCCAGCAGGTTGAAGGCAGGTTTGGGTTGCATTCCTGCTGTCCTGGCAGTGAAATTCTGAGAAGAGGGCACAGAGCTGTCTTCTCCACAGGGCTCACAGGTGACACCGAGATGCTGTGGGGGACCTGAGCCCTGCCTGGGGGCAGACTCAGCCCAGCAGGAGCCCCAGGCTGACACCGTGCTGGAGTCCACAGCTGGGTCAGGGGCACTGCGGTGCCATGAGTGGGGAACAGCTTCCCCTGAAACAGGGAGAGCTGAACCTTGGAGCCACCTGCTCCACAGCTGGAATGGTGTCAGCGTCAAGGAGCAGTCTAAAGAGGAGAGGGAGGCCTTCGGTGTGAGATTCTGAGGAAGCTTTATTCATCAAAGGGAACAGGCACCAAAGAATATCAAGCACCAGTGTGGTCAGGATTTTATATAGCACCAGAACTGTGGGTGGGCATGATCACTGAGCCAATAGGGAAGCAGGGAGGGAGGAGCAAAAGGAGGGGAATACATCTCATGGACCAATGGGATAAGGGGGTGGAGAGGGCAGGTCACATGGGCCAATGGGGCGTCATCCATAAGGGGAATTCCTGAGGGGCGGAACCTGCAGGGGAGGGGTTTACAGGAGACTGACAGGGAAGAGTCCAGAACAGGGGCAGAGTTTACAGGGATGGATAGGGAAGGCACTGGAATATAGGGTGGGGATTATAATGATTGAAGGGTAAAAGCGGAAGGATATAACCTGGGAATAATCCAGCTTGGGGAAAGACAACGTACAGGGGGTGAACTGGAACAGACCATCCAAAAAGCTATGAAATAAAAGGGCACTTCAATGGCGCCCAATAAAGAGGGATGCAGTACCTGTTTTATGGTGCAAAAAGAAAGGATCAATCCTGTGCTATTTTTATACGGTCCTTTTATAGGCTTTTTTGTAGAGTTTTTTAAGAACATCCCCTGTGTGATAAATAAGTATGATTCGTGCTGATAAAAAATTGAAACAGTAATCAATATTGATACAGTAATTAATATTTGAGAATAATAAAACAGTTAGTAGTTAAAAGTTGTAATGCCAAAGAAGAGATGGAAAGGAGGGGCTCCACCCACCCCCCCTTCCCAGCAGATGTTCTCAAGGACCACAGGAAAGAAGCTGAAGATACAGTTGCTAAAAATGACCAAGAACCTGGTTGGGTCCAAGAAAATGCTAATTATAAAGGACTTATTGCTTTGATATGTAGATGCAGTGATACGTTAGTCTTGGCTTACATTGTACTGGTTTGGTGCGCATGTGTAACCCAAAGGTGAATTAAAGGACAACAAAGAAGACTACAGGGCCTTCATCAGTGACGACCCCCAAAGACTTGTGCGACCACCAAACCGAGTGGTGGCGCATGCGTGGTAAAGGTGGTAATGAAGGCGGTGACAGAAAAGTGACGAACCGAAAATAGGAGGAGATGGAATTGACACATGGCATATAAGGGGTGACTTTCACTTGGCAAGCTTGTACGTGAAGTGGCAAGGGTCAAGAACCCTGCCCTCCGTAGCCCACGGTTGTTTTTGCTTATGCGCTATTATTCGAACCAAATTATCCCTTATTTATATATTTTCTAAATGATTCAATTAAAATTGTTGCTACCTTAAATATTGTTTGGGTTTTTTTCGATGGGATAATTGGGCAAACATAACACCTGTCTATCCCTAGTTGGTCAGCAGCATGTTGTTACCCTGTATTGATTGGTCACTCAAACCCCTGGTGTGTATGTGCAGGAAAAGTTTGTGAGAGATGGTTTTCATTTTTCTATCTAAGTGGGAAAAAACAGTTTATACAGGTGGCTGGTGTTCATCCAGTCTTACAGCTCTTTTTCAGGGAAAGTAGATTGTTTCCCACAGCCCTAGAGCTCTTTCTCAGGAAAAACAAGTTGTTTTTCACTGCTCCACAACTCTGTTCTCACAAAGAGTTGTCACCTTTCTCATGGCTTCTGCCTCTTGCTGTGATTTATTAAAAGGCCTTCAAAGGATTCACCTTGAGCAGGACAAGAGCCCAGCTGAGGCTACACTCAAAATGGATGGATGGTCAGGAGTTTTCACACTTTTATAAGGTTTGGTCCGTTTAAATATTGGGATTAGTTGTCCAATTACAGCCTCAGGTTATGCAGTCCCATCCTCCCGGTTTGCTCTCCTCAATTCACTGTTGTTTGCACTTTTTGTGCCTGAAGCTGCAACAGTGTCCAGTTCTGGGGCTGGAAAGGATTGTTTTGTCTGACTACAATGTGAAGAGAACTTGCTAACACTGTGTATGAAGTCCAGAGTTACAGACTAACGCAGTAGAGAATCTGGAAATATGACAGCTAAAACTGAAGGCATCAGCCTGTTCCATGTTCCCTTGGTTCCATGGGGATCCACAGCATCACAATGGCCGCTTGTTCCTATGAGGTTCCCCAGTGTCACCCTGGTGTCCTTGGACCCACCTGGTCACAACTGACCCATGGTTCCATGAGGTTCTGTAGTGTCACCGTGGTGTCCTTCGACCCACCTGGTCACAACTGACCCATGGTTCCATGACGTCCCCCAGTGTCACCATAGTCACTATCAGAGGATGGATGAGATCAATGTCCTGAGACACTGTGGGATGAGCTGTCAATCAGTCACACAGTGGGGACAGTGCTAACCCAGCCCTGATTGCCTGTGTGATCAGAAATCCCACCTGGGGGGAGGCCCACAAAGGCCTGGAGGCTTAAAACATGGAGCATCAGGTCATCCCCTGGTATGGACTCTGCCTTCTCCTGGGGTTTGTGTCTCACACTCACTGGAACCCTAGGACCTGTTAGTCATATGTGTGTCTTTCTATAGAGCTTCTGTCTTTCTGTCTCTTTCCTCTCCTTTTAATGCTCTTTATATGGAACATTTTTGGGTACCTCAACAGCTTACGTGTTCAATGATTTCTACGTCAAATGAACTAAGGTAATGAAGTTACTGCTATGATAAGTGTTTTCTTTGTAATTGGATGTTGCATTAAATCCTCTTCCAAAGTTTCTTGGTTTTTTGTACTTTGGGTGTAAAATTTTGTGCAATTCCTGACCTCCTGCGAATATCTGGCTGGTGTTTTTCCTGTGCACCAAACTCGAGTAAAGGTGGCAGATGAATTGGTGAGTTGGCATGCAAACCCCGAACGGAGCTCTGGGCGCGTGGAGAATCGGGGCAGTGTGAGTCGTGCAGAATCCCTGCAGTGGGGGGACACGGGTCCCTAGCGGGGTTTAGGGTGTCCTGAGTACAGCAGCAGCACTGAGTACACCCAAGAGGGCCCCAGTGCCCAGGGTGGGACGGCGGTGCTGGAAGTTCAGTGTGCCACGGTTCAGGTAGAAACCATAAACCCACTGGAGGACCCTGGGGGGATTGGGGTCACAGGGCAGGGCAGGGCTGGGCTTACAGGGCAGGGCAAGGCTGGACCTGCCCCTTCCTCCCCCACACACAAAATGTTTAGAGCCAACAATCTCCTCTGGTCTGTCACAACAGGCAATGCTGGAGGTGAAATCCCAATTGTGGCCATGGGCACCTGGCTGAGAAGGACAGTTCTTTTCCATGGGAAGGAAAGCACAGAGCCTCAAGCAGGTGAGAGCCTCACTAGGCCAGGGCCAGCGAGACTTGTCAGTAAAAGCAGGTTTTGGATTTAGGGAATTTTGGAGGTGAAAACCCAATCTCAGCCATGGGCACCTGGAGAAGCAGGACAGTTCTTTCTTATGGGAAGGAGAGCATGGAGCCTCCCCCAGTGTTTTGGGGACAGATGAGAGGTGACCCTTGTGAAACTACTGCCAGCCAGACTTGTCCTGGCAATATTCCTATGGGAACAATCCTTGGATATAAGGAAATTTGGAAGTGAAATCCCAATTGTGACCATGGGTGGCTGGAGCAGAAGGAAAGTTCTTTTCCATTGGGAAGGAAAGCACAGAGCCCCAGTGTTTCAGCAGCAGATGAGAAGTGACCCTCAACATGCAAAGGTCAGTTGGACCAGTCAGGCAGTCCATGGGAAACCAAACAAGCCAGACCTGTTCTGTTTCCTTTGGTTTTATGGGCTCCATAGTGTCACAATTGTGCCTTGCATCCATGGGGCCCTGCAGTGTCATAATGGTGACTTGATTCCATTGGTTCCAGCAGTGTTACAATGGCCCTTTGATTACAAGAAGACCTGCAGTGTCACACAGGCCCCTAAGTTCCATGGGGTCCCACAATGTCACAGTGGCCTCCAGGTGTCATAAGGCCCCGCAGTGTCACAATGGTACCAAGGATTCCATGAGCCCTTGCAGTGTCACAATGGTCTCTGTGGCTCCCCAGGCCTCACAATGTCACCTGGCACCTCTTTCCATGAGGTCTGCAATGTCACAATGGACCTTTGGACCCTGTGTGTTTGCAGTGTCACAATGGTCTCCTTTGGCTCCACAGTGTCACAACGGACCATTGATGACAGGAGGCCACTCTGTGTCGCCCTGGAGCTTTGGTTCCATGTATCCCTGCAGTGTCACAATGGTCTCCTTTGGTTGCCCACTATCACAATGGACCACTGATGACATGAGGCCCTGCAGTGTCACAATGGACCTTTGCTTCCATGCAGCCCTGCAGTGTCACAAAGGCCTCTTGGTTTCACGAGGCCCCAAAATATCACAATGGTCCTCCCAAAGTCACAATGATCTCGCTGGTTCCTTGAGGCCTCACAGTATCACAATGCTTTGCTTATTCCATGGGGCCTCATAGTGTCACAATGGTCTCCATGAGTCCCCTGAGTGTCACAATGGTCTCGGTGATTCCATGGGCCCCTCAGTGTCACAATAGCCCTTTGGTTCCATGAGGCTGTAAAGTGTCTTAATTGTCTTTGCATGGTTCCACAAGACCTTGCAATGTCACAATGGACCTTTGGCTCCATGGAGTCTCGCAGTGTCACAATTACCCCTTGGTTCCATGATATCCCAAAGGGTCATAATGGTCTCCATGGTTCCATGAGGCCTTGTAATGTCACAAGGGACCCTTAGTTTGATGGGGCCTCACAGTGTCACAATGACCCCTACATTCCATGGAGCCACACAGAGTCAGTACAGTCCCCTTGGTTACATGAGGCACAGCAATCTCACAGTGGTCTCCATGATTCCATGAGGCCCCACAGTGTCAGAATGGTCCCTTGGTGTCACAGGGCCCCACCATGTCACAATGGTCCCTTGGTCTCACAGAGCCCCACAGTGTCACAAGTGTCCCTCGGTCTCACAAGGCCCCACAGTGTTACACTGGTCCCTTGGTGTCACAAGGCCCCACAGTGTCACATTGGTCCCTTGGTCTAACAGGGCCCCACAGTGTCACAATGGTCCCTTGGTTCCATGGTCCTGTGCTGCTGCATTCCCCCCTCCCCTTCTCAGGCCGCCCTGCCAGCTGAGAAATGCTCCTTGGGCCTCGGCCTTGGCCAACTGCCCCTGGGCTCAGCTCCTCTGCAGCTCATCACAAACACTGTCTGCTCCCGGCACTGCTGCTGCCCAACCAGCTCCTGGTTCCTTTAGCCCTGGGAACTGTTTTTGTTCCCTCAGGGGCACAACATCCCTCTTCTCACCCTGCCAAAGAAAGCTGCTGATGCCAAGTGTGGCCAGGATGAACCATTGCTGGGACTGAAGCCCCTCTCTTGGGGCCCTGCAAACAGCGCTCCAAAAGGAGCCCCTGGAGCTCTCCTGGGCCAGCGACTCCCTCTGAGTGGGGCCTCTCCCAGCTGGGAACTCTCCCGTTTGCTGCACTCGGGGATCCTGAACAATGACGGAGCCTGGGCCGATCCCCCCACTCCTCCAGGCTCAACCCTTCACCAGCTGGGAAGATGCCAAAGGATCCACAGGGAGCATTGCTTGCCCTCAGGGGAATTTCTCACAGGTGCCTTGTAGTGACTCTTTGTGCACACAGGAGTGCCTGTGCTGGGGAAATGTGGCAGAAATGCTGCTCTCTGAGGGGTTGGAGTGCCTGGGATAGCTGAGTCAGTCAGGCCTGTAGGGAAGGTTAAATCACAAGGCCTAAGTGAAGTTAAATGCTGCTGAGACTTCTTCTTTTGCTAAGTGGTTACCTTTAATGTAAGTTATATGTTAGGTTCAATATTGTTAAGTGCTATTCCTCTGTTAAATTGCAAAGTCATAGGTTTAAGTTAGGTTGCATGCTGTTACGCTCTGCTCTTTTGGTAAATTGTGAGGTTGAAAGTATCAGTTAAGGTTAAAGTATCAGTTAAGTCCTGTTAAGTTTGAGCTCTGTGAAGCTTTCTGGCTGTGTTCCTTTTATCCTTGTCCTTGCTGTCCTTGTGTCACACACACACACAGGGACAGTTCTAGGTTAATTTCTGGTTTATTGCCTGAATTCTGTTTGGTTTTGTTGTTGCTTTGTTTCCTTGGTGTGCCTGAAGTGCCCAGTCAGGAGCAGAGTGACTCTTGCCAAGGAACTTTGTGCTGATGTCCCTTAATATTAAATCTGGTTTTTGCTGCTTCCTTGCTGGGGATTTTTTCAGCGCTCTCAAGGCCTCATTGGTAGCAGGGTGAAGGAGCCCTGGCCCAGGCTGTGGCCCTGGGGGACACAGGGATGCTGCCGGGGGGTCCCTGTCCCCCTGTGCCATCCCCAGGGCCCCGGCCCCCCGTCCCCGTGTCAGGCTCTGGGGTCGATCTTGTGTAACATCCTCTGGGGGAGGCTGCGGGGCAGGGGGTGGGGGAACCTGGGGGGACAGGGGACCCCGCTGTGCACGAGCAGGGTTGGACTGCTCTGGGGGGAGCTGTGAGGGGGGCCGGGGCAGAGTGACCTCCCCAGTGACCTCACACAGCCCTGTGATGTCACACAGCATCCTGTGATGTCACACGGCCACTGTGATGTCATACAGCCCCTGTAGTGTCACATTGCCATGTGATGTCACACTGCCCCCATGATGTCACACAGCCCCTGTGATGTCACACTGCCCCTGTGATGTCACAGAGCCAACTATCAGTCACCCTATGATTTCATACAGCAGTGCTGTGACATCGCAGAAGACTGATGTCGCAAAGTCACCCTGTGATGTCACAATCTGTTCTGTGATGTCACAGCCTCATCTATGATGTTATACAGCTACCAGGTGATGTCACAACCCACTTTCTGATGCCTCAGAGCCACCCTCTATGATGGCAGACACTGCTCTATGGCCTCACACCCTGCTCTGTAATGTCACAGCCAGCTCTGTGATGTCACAGCCAGCTCTGTGATGTCACAGAACCCTCAAGAACCCTCAAGAAATCAGTTGTATTGAAACACTGAAGTTTCTTGTACTTTGAAGAGATCCCTGTTAGGGACATGACAGAGAAAGTGTCCCCAGGCCCCAGGCAGAGCAGAGAACTGGAGGCAGTGATGACAGGTGGGGACAAAGAGAAGCCAAGTCTTGGTGCCCTAGGACACAGTAGGGTCCGTGCCACCAAGGGCTGTGAGGAGAAACCTTGTCCTGAGGCCCTGGGGCCTCCTGGCACAGCCCCAGCCAGGCTGGGAACTGTCAGCCCCTTGTCCTGCCCTCAGCATCCCCCCCTAGCCCACATCCCAGTGGCCTCAAGGATCTGCTGGAAGGAGTCCCTGCGGAGTCTTGGCCAGGAATGGCCCTGGGGGCTCCTGAATGCTCCCTGCAGGGACTGCAGGTGTTTCAAAGGACTTTGGTTTTGGCTTTTGCCTTTGAGTCCCTGAGAGGTTTGTGCAATCATGGCCTCCAATTATGTCTTGTAATTAGTCTCTGCAGAGGTTTTGTCAGTAACAACACTCAGTGGGAGTCATTAATGCTTCAAGGTACTTCAGTTCTTTTAAGGAACTTGGTTTTTCTTTTAGGATAGACTCTGGGAGAGGCTTGTGCAATCATGACCCCAATTATCGGCGTTAATGAGTCCCTGGGTATTGGAATATGAATCCAAATATAACCAGTTAGATGGTGCCTGGGTCAGTGTGACCCTCGCTGCTGAGCCAAAGGCGGCTTCTGTGGTGCTTTACCCCAGAGATACCTCGGCTGCCGGAGATTGCAGCAGAGCACTGAGCAAGTCCAGGCTTGTCAGGGACTCTGTTTACCTCAGGAGAGAGAGCTTCTGGCGATGGTGAAGAGAAAAGGAGAGGATTCTGCTTGAGGGTTATATCCAGATGTTTATTCCATGGTTACAGAGGTCTGAACCGGGGCAACTGCTCCACCAGAATCTGGCCGCATGGTCTGATTAACCTTTTAAGCTCCGGGACAGGGGAAGGGGAGGGGACAGGTAAGCTACCAACCAGGTGAAAGGGGCAGGGTCTCAAGGGACTAGGGACACCTATCCAATGTCCCTCAGGCCTGAGGGACCAATCACACGAGGCCTTGCTGGAATCATAAGCCTGATTGACAGGACTCACTCAGCAAGGGGGCGAGGGGGAAGGGAGAGAGGTATAGGCACACCTGGGAAGGGACCCGGAAGTTTAAAACAGGACATTGCAACACACCGCAACATCTCCCCCTAGTTTTGTTTAAAAAGAAGAGGACTGTGTTTGTGGTGCAGAATGCTTGCCAAACCATAGTTGGTAAATCGGTTCTTCTTCTACAGGAGGGTCAGTGTTTTCCACTGAGGCTTCCAGGTCATCCACTGGAGCACTGAGGGCTTCCAAATGGTAGACTTGAGGAGGGGGGGATGAGCTTGAAATTAACTTGGGAACCATGCGTTTGATTAGTCTAAAACCAATGCTAACAACTACAATAACTATAACTAAAATAAACAGCACTAAAAACACAGTTTTCAGAAGAGATCCCAACCAGCCCGCGAGTCCCCAGCCTTTGAACAGTCCATTCAGCCAGTTGTCAGTTTCTCTGTTGATGTCCGAGAACCTTTGTCAAGGTAGTCCATATGTGGTTTGGGCTGCGGTACTATGTAGGAGATCGCAGGTGGGATGATCACGAGTAGGACGAGAAGCAGGCTCGGTCTCATGGCGTCTCGAGGCTACACACGAACAGTGGGATCTAAACTGGTACAAAAACTTGAGACAAACATATATTACAAACTATTCCAGATAGGAGGCTTAAATGGAATTTCCTCCAGAGAACGCGTGCGATGTTTCCTTCTCCAGGCAGCGTGAGCAACCTGGGGTGCTTCTGCAGATTTCTCTGAGACTTTGGGAACATAGGGCTTTAGCCATTTGGAAGGAACCCACCTTAAACCAGAGGGGGTGGACACACAGGCGTATCCACGTCCCCAGGTAACCAATTTGTAAGGTCCCACCATTTTCCAAGTCTCAGGGTCCTTTACTAAAACTGGAGGTTTTTCTTTCATCAACCTGTGACTGCTCCCCTCAAAGTGGCGTAGGATGGGTGGGTTCAGGCTGTCAAAAGAACAATTCAGAAAATTGATTGTGAATAGTGCCCTGGATAACCGGATGTGGGGAGGTTCTACCTTCAGAACCTGTTGTTGCTGGTCCAGGACCCTTTTATTATCACGGTGAGTTCTTTCTACAATGGCTTGACCTGTAGGGGAGTAGGGGATGCCAGTTTTGTGCTCTACTCCCCATTGCTGCAGGAAGCTCCCGAATTCCTTGGATTTATAAACAGGCCCATTATCAATTTTCAGCTCCTTGGTGATGCCCATGAAAGAAAAAGCCTGTAAGAGGTGCTTAATAGCATCAATAGATGATTCTCCTGTGTGGGCAGAAACATAGACCACTCTAGAAAAGGTATCTACACTAACATGAACATATTTCTGCCGTCCAAAAGCCTGTATGTGTGTTACATCTGTTTGCCACAGTTCACAACTGTTCAGTCCCCTTGGGTTTGCTCCCGTACTCACTGTAGGGAGTGCATGTTGTTGGCAATTTGGGCACGTGGCCACAATCGCTTTGGCCTGTTCTCGAGTGATATTAAACTGGCGAACCAGGCCAGGTGCATTTTGGTGGAAAAGCTGGTGGCTGATTTTTGCCTGTTCAAAAACATTTGGGAGAGTGGCCATCACTGCAGGTGCAGCAAGAGCATCTGCCCTTCTGTTGCCTTCAGCTACAAACCCTGGCAAGTCAGTGTGTGACCTGACATGCATCACATAAAATGGTTGCTCTCGGTGAGTGACTAACTTTACCAGTTTTGAGAGCAATTCAAAAAGTGCAATGTTAGATACATCTTGCAGTATTGCTTGATCTGCTCTGGATACTACTCCTGCCACGTATGCAGAGTCTGTAATCAGATTAAATGGTTCTGAGAACCTTTCAAAAGCCTCAACAACCGCAGCCAATTCAGCAACCTGAGGTGAACCTTCCACCTCAGCAATGTCCGTCTCCCACTGCTGGGTTTGAGGATCCTTCCAAGTCATAACGGACTTGTGGGACCTCCCGGACACATCTGTAAAGACAGTTAGAGCCCTTTTTAAAGGTCTCCTGCTTAGAGCAGTTCTTAATTTTAAAGTAAATTGAATATCTTGTTCAAATAATTTGTGAGCGGGCCGCGCTACCGAAATTTGTCCTGAGTAGGAATCCAGAGCAAACTGCAACACTTCATTTTCTTGAAACAATTGTTCCAGTATTTTCATAGTATTTTGACCTGATTTTAACTCAACTGGAATGTGAATGCACTTAAAATCACATCCTGCTAACTCCCTGATCCGGGTCCTTGCTTTCCAGATCAGTTCTGCTATCAGCTCCTGAGGCTTTGTTAGTCTCTTGGACCTTTTGTGACTGAGGAAAACTCAATCTATGATCAAGAGAGAGTCCCTCTGGTCCCGGTCCTTTTTTGGTGTGTCCTTTGCCTTAGGTGTTTGTTTTTCCTCCCACTGGAAAATAATTCCATGGAGGTGTGGCAACTTACCTAGGATGATAAATTTGAATGGCAGGTCAGGCCGGCATCGGTGGGCCTGTCTTGTGGACATTGCAATCTGAACCTTTTCTAGAGCTTTCCGTGCCTCTGGGGTAATAGACCTTAGGAGCACCTGGATCCTCTCCCCCTTTTAATAAATTGAAAAGAGGGGCAAGGTCTTCATTAGTCAGACCAAGCCATGGTCTTACCCAATTCAAAGACCCACACAACTTGTGGACATCCGCAAGGGTCTTGATCCTTGAATTGATTTCTAGTTTTTGAGGAACAATGGTCCTATTTCCAATTTCTAAGCCCAAATACTTCCAAGGTGGCATCTTTTGAATTTTCTTTTCCTGGAGCTCGAACCCTGCAACAATCAATGCATCGATCGTTAGGTCAAGCGCATGTGTGAGTAAATCATCATTGGGGCACACACAAGGATATCATCCATATAATGATAGATGATGGCCTTCTCTGCGGCTGCACGCACTGGGGAAAGCAGGGAAGAGACATACCACTGGCAGATAGCTGGAGATACCTTCAGGCTCTGAGGAAGAATGGTCCAATGGTACCTTTTCATAGGAGCTTCTAAATTGATAGAAGGGACTGAGAATGCAAAACGCGGTGCATCATCAGGGTGCAATGGGATTTGGAAAAAACAATCTTTAATATCAATAACAGCTAATTTCCAATCTTGGGGAAGCATTGTTGGGGATGGCATACCAGGTTGGGGAGAACCCATATCTTCAATTACATTATTAATTTGTTGGAGGTCACAGAGGAGTCGCCATCTCTTTTTGTCAGCTTTTTGGATGACAAACACTGGAGAGTTCCATGGGGACATGGTCTCCACAATGTGGCCCTTTTCTAGTTGCTCTTCTACTAGTTCTTCAAGCACCTTTATTTTTTGTTTACTGAGTGGCCACTGTTTCACATCAACTGGTTTGTCTGTTTTCCACTTCAGTTTTTGGGTGGGGCGCTGTTGTTCAATGACTGCTGCACAAAAATGCCGTGGAGAGTCTGGAATATCAATTGTGACACCCCACTGGGCCATTAAATCTCTCCCTAACAAAGGTTCTGAATAATCTAACACAAATGGACGGATATTTGCCAATTGTCCGTTTGGACCCTCGAATTGAATAATGCTTTTGGATTGTTTTGCCAATTGCAGACCTCCTACACCTCGAAGGTGACTAGCAACATTTTGTAACGGCAATGTGCTGGCCAGTCTTGTACTGGAATCACTGTGCAGTCTGCACCTGTGTCTACAAGCATCTCAATGCGTTTAGACTCCCCACCCCCACTGACATTGCACCATAATTTGGGTTTATCTCTCCCAATAACTTGGACCCGGGTGACTGTGGGCCCTTGTTTTTCGCTATTTTCAGGTAAAGATGGCACAGGGATAGCTTGAGCAACAATTTGTCCCTTGGGAAGAAACAGGGGTGGGTGGAAACAGTGCAGGCCGAGAACAAATTGCTTGGAATCTGATGTTGTCATTCCCGGAGCAATTTCGATCTCTTGTGGTGTGTGTTTGGTGTCCCCAGTGACGATGTACTTACAACGAATTTGGTTCCAAGTACCCTTCTGTTCAGGATTTACAGAGACAAAATGCCAGTCAGTGTCTTTCAGGTGGAGTGACTCTGTCAGCTGCAACTTGTAAGGCTCATTGACAGAAGATGTGGTTAATACAGGATCACTTAAATCATAACAAAGGTTATTTTGTTTCACCTTCAACAGTGGACCAGCAGACTTGGTCTTTGAAGCACCTGCTTCACTTACACAAATGTTAATATTATCGCGCGCTTGATTTGTTTTGCTACCCTTATTCTCTTGGCCTGCTCTTTTTATGTCTGCACGCCTGGCAGGCAGGCCTCCCTTTTCAGTTTTTTTGTTGTTGACCCCCAGGGAGGGCTTGTAGTTCTCCTCCCCTGCCATTTCTAAATTCATCAAATTCCCTTTTCAGAGGGCACTGGTTACTCCAGTGCCCTAGGTTGTTACAAAGCAGGCATGGTTTAGTGGGCTCAACCATTGCTGGTCTCCGCTGCTGCCCAGGGTACTGCTGTGCTGAGGGAAAAGGTGCAGGGCTGGCAACAGCGACGCGCTGAGATGGTCTTGGCAGCAGCCTTGGTCTGGTGTCTTCAGCCACAGTCATCAGAGGCACTTTCCTGTTACAGACTAAAAGCATATCTTTTAATGTAAGGGGAGGTTCTAAAGGAAGGCTCAGGATTGCCACTCGACACTGTTCATTTGCATTTGTAAACGCTATTTCTTCTAAAATTCCTTCCCTAGCATTTTCCCTTTTAACCTGTATTTCAATAGCTCTAGTTAACTTTTCTACAAATTTCAAAAAGGGCTCTGATGGTAGCTATTTAATTTTACTATAGGGCTCCAAAGGCCCCTCAGGTTGTAGGGAAAAGAATGCTTTTTCAGCTGCTTCTTTTACTTTCTCGAGTGTTTCTGCAGGAATTGCAGCAGCTTGGACTGAGGGAGAAGACCACTGGCCCTCACCACAGAGATGCTCAATGGTGATAGGGTTACCACTGTTGTCTTTCGCTGTGTTTGGATCAGCCTGTAAGCCTGGGAGAGCATCTTTTAGCAGTTGTTTCAATGCTGATTCCCATAATTTGAATTCTGTGGAGGTCATGAGGCAGGAAAAAAGCTGTTTTAAATCATGTGGGACTACCACAGTCCTACTCAATTCAGAATTTAAAAGGCCACGGAAATATGGACTGTGTGGACCATATTCCTTATGATATTTACAGATCTCTTTAATCAATTGTCGTCTAAAAGAACTCCAATTAGCAGTTGAGGCTGCTCCTCCCTGAGCTGCAGGCTGAAACGTAACAGGAGCTAGTGACAACATGGGACTATGCATTGGGGCTGCCGTCCCCTGCTCTGTATCCCTGGAATCAGAAGCATTGGGATCACAGCTACAGGTTTGGGGACAGGCAGTGGGTGTGTCCCCACCGTGGGAACCCGGGGAGGGGGCGGGGACAGGGAGCCGGCAGGAGGCGGGGACACCTGGTGACATCACGTCAGCAGACGCCCCCTGGGAGGAGTAGAGGGGTGGAGCTGAGGGTACTGCAGGAAAGGCGGGGGGAGGGGGGAAGGTGTCACGAGGAACAGGAGGAGAGGGGGATGGGGCAGGAATTTTGGAATGCTTAAGAGGATTTTGGGAAGAAGAAGACCAGGTTTGGGAAGATGCCACGTGGCATCCACCATTTTGCCGACCCCCTAGGGACTGGGGGCCATTTTGGGCATCACTGCTCTCTGGAAAGCTACCAAGTTTTGGGTAAAGAGGTTTAGGGGTTTTTGAGCTAGGAGAGGGAGAAACAGGGAGAACAGAGGTACATGGCTTTACATTTGGCTTTTTCTCCATTTCCTTTTGTTTGAGCAATGCTGTTTGAATTTGTAAACTCCAGAACACAAATTTAGCTGAGGGTGATTTGCCAGATTGTCCTAAGGTTATCAATTCATTCCCAACTTTATCCCAGAATTGAATATTGTGGATTTCTTCAGGGCAAATGTTTGGGAACTGCAGAAAAAGCCATCTTATAAACTGTTTCAATTTTCCTTTAGAGAATTTCACATTATCCTTGACTAAAATGCTAACAATATTATAATACACTCCCCTTTGTACAATGCTGAGTTTGGAACCCATGTTAGATTTAAAAAGCAAAGTACTTAATCCCGCCTGACCAAAAACAAAGCTAAAATCAGCTACCAATTTCTAAAAAAACCCACAAATAGAAATCGATAACGAGCAGACAAAAGCTTCACAATGCAGCTGTATATACTGCTTTTAAAATTCCCGGGCAGCAGCAGCAGGGCACGCTCTGCTGAGCCGAGGCAGACACAAAGCCTACCCCGCCGTGGAATGCAGCCCCCCCGCGGAGCAGAGAGAGCAGCCACTCCACGTGGCAAGCCGAAACTGGGGCCACCCCGCCGCGCCGTGTGTGCAGAGAACACTCCCGACCCTGCAGATCCCCCGGCCACATGGAAAGAGAGCCCCCCCCCCCCCCCCGCACAGAGAGAGAAAGAGAGTCCTCCGCGGAGCAGTGAGCCGAGAGCCCCCCCCTCCCCCGCACAGAGAAAGAGAGAGAGTCTCGTAACATGTGTAGAGGGCCGAGCACGCTGCCGAGCCAGGGGGGAAGGGCAGAGAGCGATCCCGCTCCGGCGCGAATTCCAAAAGACAGTGAAACACGCGGCAGAAAGCTAAAAGCCTAAAACGCAATGAATTCCCGTCTGTGGGGCTGCGCAGCCAAAAATGCAAAGGCAAAAAGGAACAGAACTCACGGCAGAGTCTGTTTTTGAGCTTCTGCTCTACCGAATGCAGAAACACTCACGTGAAATGGAAGCTGTAGCTGGCTGGGTACAGGCAGGCAGGTCTCTTCACCGGAAAAGGACCTCTCTCTGGTTGCAAGAGAGGCTACCCTCTTCTTCCTCTGGAAAATCTGCTCACCAAACAGAAGCTGGGCTTTCCAGAGGCGCCGAACAGTCCACGAAACTTCTTCTGGGAATATTCCCAAAGTCTCTAGCTGAGAGCGATGCAACCAAAGCCCTTCTAGCTGGATGCACAGCTGCCAAAGCTTCTCTGAGGTACTGCGAGTCCGTTCTCGGGCTGCGGAGTCGCTTTGCCCACTATCAGAGACGCCAGTTATTGGAATTGGAATCCCAATATAACCAGTTAGATTGTGCCTGGGTCAGTGTGACCCTCGCTGCTGAGCCAAAGGCGGCTTCTGTGGTGCTTTACCCCAGAGATACCTCAGCTGCCGGAGATTGCAGCAGGGCACTGAGCAAGTCCAGGCTTGTCAGGGACTCCGTTTACCTCAGGAGAGAGAGCTTCTGGCGATGGTGAAGAGAGAAAAGGAGAGGATTCTGCTGGAGGGTTATATCCAGATGTTTATTCCATGGTTACAGAGGTCTGAACCGGGGCAACTGCTCCACCAGAATCCGGCCGCATGGTCTGATTAACCTTTTAAGCTCCGGGACAGGGGAAGGGGAGGGGACAGGTGAGCTACCAACCAGGTGAAAGGGGCAGGGTCTCAAGGGAGGATGACCAACGACACGAGGCCTTGCTGGAATCTTAAGCCTGATTGACAGGACTCACTCAGCAAGGGGGCGAGGGGGAAGGGAGAGAGGTATAGGCACACCTGGGAAGGGACCCGGAAGTTTAAAACAGGACTTTGCAACACACCGCAACAAGCAGAGATTGGCCCAGCTCCCCCCTCACCTCTGTGTGAGGCTGAGCCATGATTGCCTTCACCTTGTCCTCCATCTGGAGCTGCTTCAGGCCCCCCATGCCATGAGTAGGAAGGGCAATGGAGAGAACGGGGGCAGATGCATACCCTTCCTTAGGATTTCATAATTTTTGGCACAGCTCAAAAGGCAAATCCGTAAGGTGTCCAACTCAGCGCTTCCTCAGCTTTCTGGAGAACATCTCGCCTTCACCAGTCCAGCATTTTGGAGAGGTTTTCCCGCACATGTGGAGGCTTGCTGGCAGCACATTTCTTCAGCTGGGTGCCCATCACCTTGCAGGGGGCAGAGGCGAGCTTGGTGGCTACGGTGCGGACGTTGGCGCTCGGCACAGGCAGCGCCTTGTTCCCCAGGCAGGACCAGAGCACGGGCAGGGCGTCGCGTTGGGCGACTTCAGGGCTCCTGGCATGAACCCCCTGCACAAGCACTGCCGGGACAGAGACACAGCTCCTTACCCACCAGCCTCCATGCAAACAAGGATCTTCCTCTGCTTCTGCTTCTTGCCAGCCTCTCTGGCCAAGAGCAGCAAAATAGCACCCAGAGCCCCTTGGTCCAGAAATGGGAAAAGCAGCTGATCATCCTGGGAACAGAACCACAAACCCCTCAGCACTAATTGCTCCAACCAGAGCCTCGTCCCTGTGGCAGACTTCCTACCTTTACTAAATTATTTCAAAATCTCTGCATGAACAAGGAATGAAATGTTCAATTGCCTTTGATTTCCATTAAGAAGTTGTCTAAACCCACACTGAAGATTTGGAAATGCACCATAGAGAGGAAATGGAGAGATTTCTAATAAAAGGATGATTCCATTTTTGTAACTTTGATGTTAAGTGCCAAATGTCTAATCTGGCTCTTCCCTGTGCTCAGTGGCACACAGCAAAGGGCAGGGCTAGAACACACCTCAAAACTCCAGCCCACCAGAGATGGCTGCTGCCTGACAGCTGGATGAGAAACATCAGTGACCAGCTGGTGTCTTTGGCAGAATGCCTTTGGGGCTTCCAACAAAGAGCTGTTTCAAACCTCAGGGTGTCTTAAAGAATTACCCAGACCCCATTGCCTTGGCATTTGGGCATCTCCACATTTTAATGCCATTTCCCCTCCCAATGGAAATGGCATTTTTTCTTATGATGTCCACTTGAATAGGGGCATAGAGCAAGAAAAATGCTACACAGGGGACTGAAATGTAACCAAAATACAAGTGTTTTCTCATATTGTCTGTGAAATGTCTCTGACCATTTTCTGAACTGAACTATATCAAACACAGACTAAAAGTTACTACCAACAGGATCCTTGCAACAGGCAGATTAGGCTAAGAGATGAAAACCTGAAATGCTCTGGAGACCATTCTTATTTTCTGATCAGACAAAATGTTATTTAGCAGGCATTTAATATTCTATGGTGGAAGCGACTTCATTTTCTCTATGCTGTTAATCCACCAGCAGTCATCAACATTTAAAGAGCTCCTGCAAGTACCCAAAACCAGTTCTGCTAAGCAGGAAAGGGTTATGGTATCCATTTTAAAATGGGAATTCATTTGAATTTAAATGCAATTAAAGACATCAGTGACTACTGAATGTGAGGAACAGATGTCTGGTCCTGCTAAATCTCAGAGAGAACATCTGCTCTTTCTAAAGTACTTATAATTTATGGTTAATTCCTTTATTTGAAAAAGAGATCAAAAGAACTGTTAAACTAAATTCCCTATTGCTGGAGATCTACTTTATTCAAAGGCTCTTTAAAGGGCCTTTGACACTCCCAATATCTGAACATGCCCTTTTGAGATTCCTAATGAAGACACAAAGTGTATTAAACCTTGCATTCAAAGATGTTGGCATAACTAGCAGTGGATTTAGCCCCAGTTAAAGCAAGGCTATCAATCATCTTCTCTGCTATATATTGAGATTCTCCTTTTTCCATTCCTTGGCTCTTGCTTGCATAGCAAGCTCCTCTGACGAATCAATTATCAGCTGCATTTGTAGCATTTTGGACGGCGCTGACACAGGCAGACACTGTTTGCACACCTGAAAGACTCAGTCCAAGGCCACTCTGACAGCACAGGCAGGGAGCCTCAGCACTCTGCTTCTGTCCCTGTGCCCCAGAGGCTGCCTTGCACTTAACCCGCGCCTCTGATACCTCTGTTGAGTTCTGGCCTAAGCTGTGACCCCCAGCCTCTGCACGGTTCAGCCTCAAAACTTTCCAAGGGAAAAACAAGAATTCTGTGAGGACAAAACAAACTGATGCCCTGAAACAGCATTTCCCCTCAAAGATCACAGATGTCCCTGAGCTCCCCAGAGAGGAGCCAGCTGGGGCATTTTTAGCCCTCCCTTTGCTGGAGGTGGTTCTGAGATGCCCCAGTGAGAGCTCAGCCCCAGGCCCAGCGCTGCCCCCATCTCAGATGCTGCCCAGCTCTGCAGCAGCCAGGGAAAACCTGCCAAACCCACCTGCCTTGGCCATGGGGCAGCAGGGACAAGCTCAGCACCTCCTGGTTTGGAGGAGCTGCTCTGCTGTCTGCTCACAGGCATTCCCTGTAAATGCTCCCTGGGAAGAGCTCTGGGCTCAGAAGGGGAGGCCATACCTGTGATACACTCGGTGACATCCAGCAGGGCTTGGCCTCTCAGGTGATTCCATTGGTAGCTGAACTCTTTCAGCAGTGACACTTTATCTACAAGGGAAACACACGTTTCTGCTCGCTTTTCTCAGGTCATAGGAGAAAGGACAGTGGGGAGGGATAGGGCAGGGCCATCCCCATTTTATAAAATCAAGTACATTTCTGCTGGGTTTTGAATCCTTTTCTTGTTTCCTTCTAGCCTACTTGGCAGGGTTTTAAATTCCAAAAGAAACGCTCTCCTCTCACAGTTGTAAATCGAAACTTTTCTGCTGTAGCAGGAGCTGTGTTAAAACATTTCACATCAGGGACCTCAGGAGTTCAGTCACATGGAAGTGGTGAAAAGGTTTTGCATCCCAGAGCAAAAAGGAAGAGCCCCATACTTGGGTCACAGAAAGGCACTGAGTCAGGCAGTTCCTGAGTTCACAGAGCAGCTGGGGAGGAGAAAGTGGAAACTCCTCTTGAAGACCTGCCTCTTCAACGCTCCTTTTTTCAGGCATATTTCCCCAGTGCAGCATTCTCAGAGCTGACATAAATCTGTGTGACAAAGGAATTTAGAGCAGCCCTTGCCTATGTAGTTAATTGCTGTGGCCATCTTGCCCCATGCAAAACAACATGTGGAACAAGGCATCCTTGACAGCTGGGTTTATACCTGTTTGTTCTAAAGAAATGAACTGGGTGAATCATCAGTTCCCCTTTGAAAACAGAAGACAAAGAAGAAAAGTGGGAAATAGGCAGCTAATGCCTCTAATGTAGAGCCTTGCAGGTGGCTGCTCTGCAGAAGCTCTGATGGGTCAGTGTCCCTTCATGCCAACAGCAAAGCTGTTCATTTGGGAAGTTAGACGGGGCCCAAGCAAACTCCAAACCCCCTTTGCCTCTGAACTGTAGCAGAGCTGTAGCCCAGGACTTGCTCTTCACACAAGCAGCACAGAGCCAAGGGCTCCTGGCACTGTTGGGAAATGCTGATCCCATTCCAGCCTGTTGGGGATGGTGCATAAGGACTGCACCTGCACAGCCTCTGGTGGGTGTCAGCTGCAGTGTTCCACAGACAAGAGCAGCTGTCAAGGCACTCAGCGCTCTCTTGTGCAGGAGAGACAGAGACGAAGCTGAGGAGAGTCCCTGCCAGGGCTCAGCCTTACCCAAATGAGCAATGGATTCTTCCAGTGCTTTCACAGCTGCCCCACGAACCCTGGGATCCTGTGAGTTCAGGTTCTTTGTTATTCCTTCCACCAAACCAACGATCACCGGGTTCAAGGCATCTTTCAGGGCTCCTGTGATTTCAGCCAGCACATCCAGTGCCCTCTGCTTCCCTTTCTTGTGGCTGTCAGATATTCTCAGGACAAAATAATCAAAAATCTGTGAAGAGAACAAGCAATGTGAAAGCTGGATTCAAATGTCCTTGTTTGAAGAGTGGCTGTAGCAGTCAGCAATGTCAAAGATGAAAGTGATCCTTTCTGTCAGGTCAGCACTCACTTGCACAATTTCACTGCTTTCCTGTGGGCCACTCACTGGAATGTTGGTGCAACCTCATGCTGGTTGAAAGATTTTCTTCTGTTTTTAGGAGGTTTGTCTGGGGACTGAATAGTTCCTATGGTATTTCTCTCCATCTATAAATCATTAAATCAATTCCATTTATTAATGCTAAAGAGTACCTTTGCTTTGAATGGAAGCAGATGTTTACAATGCCTGGTTTTCTATACAGTTGCCTCAAGGACTGAGAACAATTATGATTTTGCCAAAACTATGGCTGGAGGAGATCTAAGTTTTCTTTTGTTTGTTTCAGAGCAAGTGTCTGGAGAAGTGCAGGGCTCTGATCAACTCTTCCAGGATCCAGACCATTTCTCTAAGTAACAGGTGGACTTCTGAAATGTAATGTGCTGTACAGCTCTCATTAGAGCAAGTTCAGTCCCTTGACAGCCTCATTATCAGGCACCTTTCCCTGGAAAAAGCAGCTACTGGGAGGAGAAGGCAGAGATGAGTCTTTAGCTGTTTTCCTCCTTTTCCAAAGAGAAAAAAAGACCCCCAAGAAGGGTGAGCACTGTCTTTACCAAGAGGAATAGGAACAAGGATGGAAATGAGTAGCCAGAGCTGTGCCTGTGTAAGACAAGATGGAGTATATAGAAGTATTCTTAAAGAAAAACAACTGGGTTTAAACCAACCCAGCCTGATACTTCTCTTCCCCATGCATACTTCTCTTCTCTAGACCCCATTTTTGGTCTAGAGAACAATTTCCATGCTTTCAGGGTCTGGATTCCCTTCACTTCACCCAGCTGGGAGTAGGAGAGAGCAGCAGTTACACCAGCAGAAAATTCTGCCATCATCTGATGAACAGCAACAATAGGCACCTGCTAGACAAATACAGCTTGACTGAAATAACTTGTCCCGTAGCCTGGACCTGAATTACTTTTGTCCAGGTAAGAGGGACCAGCGTGTCCCAAACAGCCAGGACAGAGTGCCACGACACATTGAATTAACTTTACTGCTACAGGCTTAGGAAAGGAGCTAAAGGAAAGGACCAGCGAAGATACCCTACATACTTGGGCAATGTTAGTGGAGATGAGCTGGGGGCTGGTTTTGCACAGGTCTTGGAGGAGTTCCACTCCTTCCATCTGTGTCTGAAACCCCTTGGCTTCCAGGAGATGGTAAAGCTGCTGGAGCAACTTTGTTTCTTCCACAGCTGGAGGTGACGTGACCTGGGCTTTTGCATGGGGTAGGAGGTGTCCATCAGAGAGAGCACCCTGGGAAATAAAACCAAATGAGGACCTGGTGGTGATAATTATAGTAGTACGGCATCCCCATCGTGGAAATAATTAGCATTGACTCCATGATTTCAGAAGGCTGCTCAATCACTATACTATACTATGCTATGCTATGCTATGCTATACAGAAACTCATCGCCCTTATAGACAGTCTGATACAGACAGACCAGATTGGTCAATTGAATCCAAAACACCATCACCAGAGGTCAATTAAGAAATCACCCTTTGGTAAACAAATCTCCAGAACACATTCAACATGTTCACAACAACAGGTGCAGCAAGTGAAGATAAGAATTGTTTCTCATTCTTTTCTC
Source organism: Zonotrichia albicollis (assembly GCF_047830755.1). NCBI lineage: Eukaryota > Metazoa > Chordata > Aves > Passeriformes > Passerellidae > Zonotrichia > Zonotrichia albicollis. Next base: position 12,550,925 of record NC_133827.1, read on the forward strand.
TGATCTTCTCACAGCCTTCCCCAGGACAATGCCTGGGAAAGTTGTGCCTGCTGCTCTCTGTGGAGAGAGCTGCAGCCACAGACACCTTCAGTTAATTGTGAGCAAAACATCTTGAGCAGCTTTCTAATGATGTGATTTCAAGCTGGAAAGTCATGAGGGTCTCTGAAGAACAACGTGGACCTCATGACAATCATTACAAGAGACAATCTGCCAGTGGCATTTTCACCACTGCTCACTCAGGAAAACCAAGGATAAGATGCATCTGATCTATCTTCAAATGGCTGCCAGGGCACACAGGTCACATTGCTTTGTGGAGAAAGAGAGACACTACTGCCAAGTTTAAATGTCTCCTCCTATGGGACGTGTGTGTCTTAGAATAAGGAAACCCATCACTCTGGAGAAGTGTCTCTACAACCAGGCATGACAATCTGGAAAAGTAGCTCAGATGCATCTGAACAGATAAATAGGGCCGTATTTGAAAGATTCAGAAAATCAGTAACAGAGATAAAAACAGAAGCCACACATCCCAGAACTACGCTCACATTTCATTTACTTCCCTAGAGACAGATGCACAGCTTAACAACCCTACTGGGAACAGTTCTCCTGGATCAGCCTGTCTCTTCCATGAGCACAGGAAGATGCCAGCTGTGCTACTGAGGCATGTGGTCACTTTCCTGCCACTGCTGAGCAGGACAGAGCTAAATAAATCCCCTCTGCTATCAGAGGAGAACAGGTACAAGCAGCTCTGCAGCTGCCAAGAAGAGACAGCAAGGAGCAAATTCCTGTCGTAAATGCTGATTGCAGCACAGGGGGACATAAACCAAACATGCTGTCCATCAAGCAAATTACATGAAGGACAGGAATATCAAGACAAAAAGTCCACATTGAGACACCTGTTGACTGAAGTTGTTCAGGAATTGCCTTGCTATTTACTACTCAAACTTGGTACTTTTTGAGGGTAAGAAAACCATGATTCCGCCAGGCCGAACCACACGGATGAGAACTGCATCTTTGTGGAATGGCATCTTGCTTCCAGACTGAGATTTCTCATCAAAACACCCATCTGAAAAAGACTCCACTCAGATGAAAGAAAAGCCCTGTTTGAATTTACTTGTCCTAAGTCAGGCAGCAGAAACTTGGCCCTCTCCCAGCCTCCACAACACTGCCCTTGGCACTGCACTGGATCGTCTGAGCTGCCGCCAATGGGTGTCTGTTTGTCTCTCCATTTTTGTGGAAACCCCTTCAGAGAAGTTGTGTTCAGCACAATGCACAAGTAGACATTTTTTATCCTAGAGCATATCCTAGAGTAGGGAAAGGAAACAATCTGTGGCATTGGTCATCTCTGCCAGACACTTTTTCCTGAGGAAGAGATATGTAAAGCTTGTCATGTGCTTTGTCACATCTAACAAAAGTGCTCAGTACCGTTTGCTAGCAGACAATGTGGCCTGGGGCTCCTTTGAGCCATCGTTCCTCTCCTTCACCGGCTCCTTGACAGATGGGCCTTCAGCCTTCTGGTTTTCCATCCCCTATAACGACATAGAGAAACCCCATCAATCTTTAGAATATAAACCAGGAAATTCCCTGTTTAAAACACATGTTAAAACCAGGATCACTGCTACCAAGGCTTAGGGAAACATTTCCTAACTTACCGATGGAAACAGACCAGAGATTCAGTGATGCCAACTCTTTGTTTTCAACAGCCCAAGGCAGGTTATGGGCGCTACCAGACTGAGCAGCAATCTAAAATCCCAAATTCCTTGGTCTTGAGCATAAATGGGAATAATGCAAACTGGCAGGCAACGAGTGTTTGTGAAGGAAGCAGCAGAACAAACTGGACTCTTTGGGGTTTGGCCCATTGTGTTGGAAGTTGATTTGGTTCAACACTCACTCTCCCTGTGCCTGCACAAAGGCAGGCTCCCTTCTGTAGTGTCGATAGAAAAAATAAAATTTCCTCCCTCAAACAAACAAAGGATTTTCTACTGGATGCTGCTGAATTCACCAAGCTTCTTCCAGCTCCACAGGGCTGGACAGCAGGGCAGTATTCCCAAAAGACAGACAGTCATTGTAGTAACTAGGATTGACTTGGACATCTTTTGTAAATTTGGGAATTTTCTTGGTACTACGACTTCCAGTGTCCTTTGCAAAGACTCTGTTATCTTCAGAAGCACAATTCTCACTGAATTGCTTTACAGGGGGCAGGGTAGGGAGAGCATGGTGGGGGCTTACGCTTAAATGTAAACCCATTTTCTCCTCTTTCCCTTTCCTCTTTGTGACCAATATTGAAAATATTCAAAACCCCACTTTTTCCCTAATAATATCAGTTCCTTTGTGGTCTGCAGATGAACCGGCTGAGGATTAACAGCTCATTCCCAGGAGCAAAATTATTCAGCAGAAGAGGAATGAGCAAAAGACAGATTGGGTATGTTTGATCTCATATTAGCAGTGTCAATACTTGCACAAAGGAGACATTTCTCCTGCCAAGCACTTACTTTCTTCTTAATTGTCAGAATATCTTCTAGGTTATGGGGGGAAAAAGATTGTTCCAGAAGCATTTTAAATTGTTGATGACTGAGCAACATCTTCAGCGTCTCCTGTCCATAATGCCTAAGGAAGGCAGGAAGGCAGGAAGGCAGGCAGGCAGGAAGGAAGGAAGGAAGGAAGGAAAGAAGGAAGGAAGGAAGGAAGGAAGGAAGGAAGGAAGGAAGGAAGGAAGGAAGGAAGGAAGGAAGGAAGGAAGGAAGGAAGGAAGGAAGGAAGGAAGGAAGGAAGGAAGGAAGGAAGGAAGGAAGGAAGGAAGGAAGGAAGGAAGTGAAAGAAAAGTGAACAAACACAGGAAGAGTGTTAACAGAAGAGGCTGATACCTTAAACTCATCAGGTGCAAGCCTTGCACGAGAAGGCATTACCTACTCAGCAAAGAGGGAGATTTACCTCACTTGACACTGCACAGTGCTGTCAGCTGAACACAAGAGGCAAGAGGAGAATGTGGGGCAAGAGAAAAATACCATTTTTCTCTGAAACTGAGGGTGTGCTTCTGTGGCATCAAAGCATCCCAGGGACCAAGCAAAAGACATCTGCTTTGTTGTCAGAGCCTGTTAGCAGCGTCTTGCTGCCATTGCACAATAATTTGCCTTTCTTTACCTGGCAGGGAAGCCAGGACAAAACACCTCATGCATCCTCTTGATTATTCTATACTATGTGTATGCACAGGGGCAGCTAGTTGCTCTAGTGTTCTTGGCAGCTATTAATGGGAATTTCATCATCAAAGGAAAGGGATTTTCATGGTTTGGGTTGATTTTGCCACTAGGAAACCACAGGTTTTCTTCAAGAAGAAATGTGGAGCTCACTGAGCCAAAGATAACAGCATTCTAGAAATCTTCAGAACAAGTTTAGAAAGACTGAATATGTTGGCTAAAGACCCCTGAAATATTTCTAGGATAGTCTGAAGTTAATGAAAAATGGATGTTTGTGATCCTTCAGTGATGAACATTATCCAACACATTGGCTTTGTGTTGGGCGCCTAAGGCCAATGAAAACTGTTGGACTGGGTGATCTGAGCTCTTTAGATCTCCGTAAAGAATCCTCCAAGCCACAGGAAAAAGTTGTCAATGTTCCTTTTTGCTGGCCAACCTCAGGTTTCCCAGTACAGCCATTTGCCCAGGCAACCCAGAGCAGTGGTCACAGTGCCAAGGCTGACAGAGCTCAAGAAGAGTTTGGACAATGCTCTCAAGCACATGGAGTGACTCTTGGGGTCACTGCACATGGCCAGGGGATGGACTCGATGACCCTGATGGGTCACTTCCAAGTCAGCATATTCCATGATTCTATGACCCTTATTCACACCATGAGGTAACTTCATATTCCGTTTAGTTTCCACTCTTGTGTGGTTTCACCTTTATAGCCAGACACAAAACGGTTTTCCTGTTTTGGGAGGTGAAATGAAGATCATTACCTTGTGTCCTTGTGGCAGTCCTGAGCAAGCTTCCCTGCCACGTGTGGCAGCCTCTGAGCCCTGGGTGTGCCTGCGAGCTGGGTGACTCCAATTCTCTCCATCAGGGACAGGAGCAGTTGGGCCGCACACTCGCGCACCGGGGCGGGGCGGCTGCTGGGGAGGAGAGAGCAAACCCTGGGCACAGGGACAAGGAGCAGCAGCAGTGCCGGCCTTGGCCAGAGCTGCTCCCTGCCCTTGCTGGGGGAAGGAGCCTGGGCTCTCCCTGCGCCTGCAGACACCTGCAGAAGGTTCTGGCCTCAGGGAAACACAAAGTTAGCATTGCACACAAGGCCTGCCTGCACGGAAGAGGGAGAATTCAGTCTCCCTGCACTGTCTGATACTCAATTTCTTTCACAGTATTTACTCTGAGAAAGATTAAAGAAGTAGATGACATATGAATAATTTAGAAATTAAGGACCATTCATGCTGACCCATCAGAAGGTACCCAGTACACAGAGCTGCAGCAGGACTGAGGCTCTTTCCACCCATTTATCCCCAAATCTGCAGACCTTTGGTATTGAAGTGGAGGGAGAAGACCCACCTTTCTTGATCAGCATCGACTCCGTTTATTGACTCAATCAGTCACTTTTTATAACCTTGTTAATTAAGTTCATGCATATTGCAAACCCGAGCTCACAATAGGTCAGAGATAACACACCAATCCCTCCTTATGTTTCCAATACCAAGATTTGTGTTCTCAAACTTACTTTTACTTTCTCAAAACAGCCAAAGATAGAATATCTACTTGTTATGAGAAAGCTGCCTGAGACCTCTGGTATGCAAGGTTCTCAAGGCCTTCATGTTTGTCACTTTTACTTGTAATTAAAAACAACCTGAGAACTTCTACTGTTTACAGAAACAGGCTGTGAGAATTTTACTCCTCACAGCTGCCTTCTAAGCCATTTCTGAAAAAATCTCCAACACTTTGGAAAACAACAAATGCAGGGAAACCACGTTGTGGGCCATGAAGTTGCAGAATATCCAGCAATGCAGCCTGTTTCTTCTGTGGGGCTTGGCAATGGATCCATCTGAATGTTTCACCCTATTCCAAAGCTGAGGAAAGGGTGGCAGGCAGTTTAGCCAGGCTGTCCTGTTCTACAGAGTCTCTTGGGAACTATCAGGCCCAGAACCAACATTTAAGGCAGCATTTGCTTCAACTGTCCATGGCAGTCAGCCTGTGAAGGTGCCTGTAAAGTGATTCATCATCTCAAGGCTAACATGAAACATCAGTTTGGATAGAAAGTAGAGCTCTAAGGCCAGGACAGACATGCAAGGCTCCTTTGGCAGGAGCTGCACCTGCTGTGCAGGCTGTGCCACACCAGCAGATTGTCCCCCATGTGCTCCACGCCCCAGCAAGGACCCTCCTCATTTCTCAAGTTAATGGCATCATGAGGAGACGTGGTTTTCCCAGGGCCTCTGTGGTTAGAGCTGTGAAATACCAAACTGCTCACACCTGCAATTGCAATTGTCCCTCTGCCCACAAAAGCACAAGGCTCTATCCTTGGCCTTTGCAGGCACCTTCCCTTCCCCACTGATCACCACATCTGGGAAAATATGACAGACTGGGAGAACTCCAGGAAGCAGCAGGAAGCTGAGTCAGAGGAGCTTTAGTTTGGATATCAGGAAAAAGGGTTTTTCACCCAGAGGGTGGCTGGGCATTGGAACAGGCTTCCCAGGGCAGTGGTCACAGCACCAAGCCTGACAGGGCTGAAGGCTGAAGGAGCATTTGGACAACAATCTCAGGCACTTGGTGTGACCCTTGGGCTGTTCTGGGCAAGGCCAGGAGTTGGACTCGATGGTCCTGATGGGCCCCTTCCAACTCCCCATATTCTACGTTTCTGTGATTCTGAGAACTAATGGGCTGCAGGAGGGCAGAAATAGGTGACAAAAGGAGAGAAGTGAGGTTGGCTGGAGAATCAAGTCACTGAGTTCACATAAGATGCAGGAAACAGGACCCTTCCCTCCCACCATTCCCATTCTCTGTCTCATCCCTTCTTCCTCACACACACACATGAAGGTGAAGAATATCACTAAAAGAAGAAGAACCTGCTTGACTTCCATGTCCATGAGAGCAGTCATTGCTCGTGCAGGAGTCACATTCTCCACCAGGATCCCCAGGGTCTGACTGGCTGCTGTCTGAACAAATTCTGGGGAGTTGGACACCATCTGGAGAAGGACCCAAGCAACCTCATCCACCTCAGAGTCCATGTCCTTCTTCAAGGTCACAGAGAGCTCTCCCAGAGTGACACTGGCAGAGTAGGACACCTTGGAATGGAGGTTGGTCACCTGGGGAAGCCATGAGGGGAAACATAAGAATCACCTTGGAAAGAAAACCAGTTGCCTTCAACAGTAGTCCCAGAAAATGACAACACATCCCACTGTGTCCAGAGGAACATACAAGTACAGGAAGAGCAGGAGAGCACAAGCACAGAAAGGCACTTACTCTGGCACCAATTTCTGGCCTCAGACCTGCTCACTGCAGGCCTAAAATAAAAATTTCATTCAGTGTTCTACTTAACCCTTCTAAAATGTCCACAGCTTTGATTTTAGGCCCTTTAAGAAAAATAAAGCAAAAGCTGCTTTCAAATCATAAAGGCACAACTGATAAAGATAAAAGAGTCAGGTGTTCCTGTTCAAAAAAGCAACGCCAGCAGTTGAAGCACTCAGCCAGGAAACAGAAAACACAGGCTCTGGTCTACAGAATAATTTACAGTGTTTAATTACAGCTTGGGCAGAGACTGGGACTCTGGCAAATAATATCATTAGTGTCTCAGTTTCTGCATTTGCACATTGCATTATAAAGGCTCCACACTCAAAGATCAGTGTCAGATACCCAACCTGCCAGTAAATATAGCTGCATGCGCCCACAGATCCTACAGACAGCTGATAGACATTGGAAATATCAGGTCTAAACCAGAAATGAAGGCAGACCCTGAGCACACATGGAGATGAGCAAGCACATACCTACTCTACACACCGTGTATGAAGCATGGGGAACAATTCAGAACAATGTTCTCACCTCGCTGGTAACTGCCAAGCAAACCCCAACAAGTCTGCAAAGCAGGACCTCTGAATGGGACCCAGCCAGGTGTTGGATGGTGAAGAGTCCTTTCTCCTTCAGCTCCCTGAAAGGCAGAAAATTGATTTTTCTCTCCACCAAGGCAGCACCCTCTGAAATGACCAGGCTGGCAGCTCAGTTGAACAATGGGAGGTGCTTTTCAAGGAGTGCTTAATGAAATCCTGGAACGTGTTGCCCCAGGATGCTGTGGCTGTCAAAAGCATTCACAAACCCAAGAGGCAAAGAGAGGGGTTTCAGAGTGGCCATTTGAGAGGACAGCCTTTCTGAAACCTCTGGCACATGAGGCCCCTCTGTCACTGCTTCCTAGAAGCTGTGAGACCGGGCCATGCTGCTGTTTGTTGTCACCTCCCTGTACCTGTCCCTGAGACACAGTGCCACCGGGCTGTTATTGGGGCATTTTCCTTCTTTGCCAGCCGCAGCAGGCATTCAGCAGGGAGAGCCTGCACTGGCTCTCTGGAGCTGAGTTTGCACTCTATGATCTTGGCCTCTCTGTCACCCCCTCCACTCCCCCTCACACATTCCCCAAAAAAGCAGCAGGATGTCTGCTGGGACCACCTCGGCCTGCAGGAAGGCCAAGTGGGTCCTGGCCTCTCCTGACCCACAGCACAGCTTTCTTTCATCCCAGCATGGAAATATAAAAACTGTATTATCACGTCACACAGAGGGCCAGGAGCTTTTTATTTTGGCTGCAAGTGTCCACAGGGCATTGGGGAAGAGGAGAAAAAGAATGTTTTGCAGCAAGCAACCTGGCTGCTCAGGCAGGATGGTAGGAAAAGTGTCTGGAAGCTGCTTTTTAGGACTTCGGTTGTTCTGCTGAAGCTTCCGACAGAGCTGATGGGCAGATCCGAGAGCTGTGGAGAGTTCCTGGGAAATTTGTCCTTGGCTATGTCTAGGAATGCTCTCCCAGGCATGAACTGCCATTTGTGTCCTGTCCATATGTTACTGCTTTGACTGTTGAGTGTCTGAGGTGCCTCTTGAGACTGCTATGGACCTCCTTCACTAAGGAATAGATTGTGACACAACATCCCTTTCTGCTTCTATTTGGGCACTGACAGAGCCTGGACCACTCTGCCTCAAGCTTGGGCTCTGGCCAAGCAAGATTGCAAATGAGACCAGCTCATGGTCCTCAGCTCTTCCCTGCTGCTGGGACAGACAGACACGGCCATGGGGACAGAATGGAGCTGCCCCATCTGCCAGGTCAAAAAGAAGGATGTGAGTTTTTCTCTGCCCTGTCACCATCAGTTCTGCCTGGGCTGCATCCTGCAGTGGGCAAAGAGAAATCCAGCGTGCCCACTCTGCAGAAGAATGATAGAAGCTGTCAGGTTTTCTGACTAGGATGAACAGGACTACATACAATGTGCCATCAGCTCCCCCAAACAATTGCTACAGTCCAGCAGGGAGAGAGCCTGGCCACCTTGCTGAAAGCAGCCCCCCAGACCCTGTGATGGCTGCTCCATCTTCCCCACAGGGAACCCTGTCCCCAGCTGAGCAGGGGCTGCAGGACCAGAGCCTGTGCATGGCCTCCTGCCCAAGGAGTGGGCCGAATTTTTCAAATAACAGTGTCACCTACTGGACCAAAGGTGGCCCTGGCTGCACCAGAAGCTGGAGGGAATATGCCAGCACCAGAGATGGCTGGTTAAGGAATTCATAGAGCAGCATCCTGCACGCCCTCTGTGCCTGGGGTCAAGTTGCCAAAATCTTGGTGCCAGTGCTGCAACTTCTCCTCTGTAGCAGTCTGAATTGCTGCTAGCATAGTCAAGGGTATAGAAGCAAAAAGGACCTTTGCATAATCTCCACAGATGTTTTATTCAGCCGTGCAGGGAGATGTTCAGGTCCCAGCACCCACACACAGAAGGTCTCACTTTGTCTCCACAGGGGCCCTTGGGCTGACCCTGATCTCGGGGCAGTACAAAGATAAGGGGGGCAATCAGGGAATAGGGAAGGTGTGGCTCAGGAACACAGGAACAGACACAGGAACAGGGGAAGGAGCCAATGGGGTCTAACAGCTTTTTGAGGGAAGCTTCTTGTGTCTCCCTAGACCAGGGAAAGCCTCACCAGGGTCTCCACAATTCCCCGTGTTTTATATTATTAGGAAAGCTTCTCTGAAGGATCAACTGAATCAACACAAAATGACAAAAACAATCAAAAGCACTCATAAGACAATTGTTCAAAATGCAAACAATTCTTAGTTCCCAATGTGCTAACAGATTTCTTGGAGTGGCTTAGATCTGACAGGAGGGATGCAGGGTTTCCTTAGCACAGTTTATCAGGAAACTGAGTCACACACACTGAACCTGTGGTCCATGGCTTCCTCACTGCCATCGTGCAGCAAGGAGGCCAAGAGGCTTCTGTGCTCTGGGCCTTTCAGGGATGAACACAGCGGCTCTGTGGCCAGTGCCAGCTCCAGCTCCAGCAGCTCACAAGAGGAGACTCCTTCCAGAAGCTCTGCTGGCTCCAGTGAGCAGACCAACAGAGCCCACTGGAAGCCCCCCTCCATTGCAGCCACCCCGAGCTGCGCCCATCATCACTGCAGAGCAGGAGCTGCCCCAGAGGAGCCGCGGCCGGAGCTCATGGCAGTGGCAGGGCCCTGTGCCCAGGGCAGAGCCACAGAACCTCTGCTCCTGCCTGGGACAGGGGCTGCTCACCCTGGTGTCCCACCGAGAGGAGGGATCCTGGGCCCCAAACTCTGCCCAGCCCTACAAAAGGCCACCCTGCCAGCAGGGCCAGCAAGGTTCCTGCAGCCATTCAGTCAAATCAGAGGAAACAAATGTCTCTGTAGCTGACACAGTCTCTGCACACAGCTTTCTCCCCCTTCCCCTGGTGCCTTTCCCTGGCTCCAGGAAGAGCTGCAGGAAATGCTGTGTGAGCCATGATGATGGAAGAGCTACTGATAAAAACACTGGGGTGATGCTTTCAGAGGAGTCAAGAATGGAAGACCAACCAACCTTCCAGCCAATGGTATGCCAAAAGTTTCCGTTCTTTAAATAATAGACTGCAATAAATTAGTAAAAAGAAAGATATGGAAACAAATTAAATCTTCCACAGCTGCTGGCTTTCCTCAGGCCCCATGGTCTATGTACTGGTAGACTTACTTCATTTAGGCAGAATATTAACTGCCCTGACTTGTTGGAGACTGACCACAAGGTCTCGTCTGTTGTGGGCAGTCACTAAAATTAGCTCAGCAGAGGCATCTTCAGCTGTCCAAGTGTAGCAGAAATACATACTCTCTGCTTCATGCCTCTGTGGCAGCACCTGCTGGTGTGGATGTGTGAGCGTTGCTTCATGGATTACCCCTGGGAAGGAATTGTGTGCACAGGCACAGTGTGATGGCTTCGATCTCCTTTAATTACTCCAATCGGTTGATGGCCAGAACTTTTAGGCAAAAAGCATTATGACAGAATAATTTACAATATTCTCCAAACTACTCCTGTGGTTTTGATTTTCTTACTGATTAGGTTCAGTGTCTGGCCTCAAGAAATCAGTCCAGAAAGAACAGGCAAACTTCAGCTTGCAAGTTAGAGTGCAAGTCTTTAATCTGCCATTTTTGCAGCATGTACAAACAACTTTTCAACATATTTGCAAAAAGATCTCTTAGTTCTTGCTATACCTATCTAGAACCTAACTCTCCCTTTGTTTTAGTTTGATTTGAGATCCAAGCTTGATATTTTTCTGGACAGGAAAGTAAGAACCAGCTGCAAATACAGACTACAAGTGTGAATCTGTACTGCAGGAACTGAGCTGTAGCTTGGAATTAAAGGCAAGGAGTGATGCCATGGTAAATGTGAACGTTTAGTGCTGGCAGAGGAGCCTTCTCAATGCTCCACCAACCTATGGTTCACATTGCTACAAACTCCCTTTCTGGTGTTACAAAGAGTGTTGAAGAGCTGACTGTAAGTAAAAAAAACAACCAGAATGGTAATTTTTGTTAATATGGCGAACAATGACTATCTAATACTTCAGAGCTCATAGAAGTGAGTATTCAGATTTCCACTTAGTACGTTCTGGCAGTTTTAATTTGAAATCAACAAGTTTATCCAAATCAAGTTATCCATAGGAATTAATTTGCTCTATGATCTACCTAAAAATGCCTCATTGTCTGATAAGTTTAGTAGAAATTTGCAAAGTCAACAGTCCACAGATTTTCATTTCTTGTTTAGTTGCTATTCTGCAGGAAAGCTTTTACAGACTAATCCGTTTGGATGTAATTAAAATGCCAGTACATTTCATCTAGCCATTTTGGTATTAGAACAAAACCATATGACTGCACAGCCTTTTAAAAAATATTTTCAAATAAATTTTCAAATCAACAGTCTGAGTTGATCTGAGTTGAAAAACTCTACCAACCTTCAACTCCATTGGAAGATTCCCTTGTCACCCTGTGAATCAACTCTACGTTCAGAAGATTAAAAGTCCCAATTATGGTGGTTTTGGTATGGTTAGGAATTGGGGAAGGGCCTTCTTCCTTCTCAGCTCCATGCTGCAGTGCATTTGGGATGTGGCCTGCTGGCCGTTGTTTGTGCAGTCCTGGTGTTTCTCCATGAGGCAGAAAGTGCAATTGCATTTCCAGCCCAGAGCCCGTGAGGAGTGGGGCGTGCAGAGCTGTGCCAGACCCAGGCCAGCAGCTGTGCCACCAGAGGGTTTTGGTTGCTGCCCAGGGCAGCTGGTGCATCTCTGCTGTGAGTGCCTCCCCTTCCAGGTGCCCATGGACAGCAGGTGCAGGGTTCTGCAAGGGGCACGGAACAGGGTGGGGATGTCTGCTGGCAACAGAGTGCAGCGGAGAGCAAACAGTCCAGGATGGTCCTGGAGTGTGTGACAGAGAACTCCTGACACAGCTGGTGACTGAGCCAGTGAGGGAAGGCACTGCTGGGCCTGCTGTTTGTGAGGAGAGAAGGGCTGCTGGGTGACAGGAGGGATGGAGGCGGCCTTGGGCTCAGTGATCACAAAATGCTTGTGTTTGATTCCCAGAGAAGGAACGAGAGATGTTGGGGAAGTGTGGACCTGCAACACATTTGTGAATTTGTTAAGCTTTACCAGGCAGTGGTTAATGTGTGCAAGTGGATGTCTTAGCCTTGAGAATAAAGACAGTGGGCCTACTGAGGAGGTAGCTGCAATGCATTCAAGGAGAAGAAGGCTCTTAACCATAGGAGAATTTGAGGAACGGGATGTTCACCACATGACCAGCAGAGACCCTCAAGAGACCCCTACTCTAAATGTCAGTAATTTTGGGGAAGTGATTTAAACATGTCAAATACTTTGTGAGAATGTTTAGCCTGTGAGTTTGAGCAAAATAATGAATAAAAGTAATGAAAGTAATGTCTTAGTTCCATGGATACTAACACGTGGATGTGCATGTTTCAGGGAAGTGATTCCTCACACACCCAGCACTGAAATAAAGTAATGCCTCTTTTCTCACACTGAGCTGGCAGTATGGATCAGCCCTGCTTGGTAACTTTCATTTTGGTCATTTCTACTGAAGCATAAAGAATGGTTGAAATGAAATCTTTTCCAGGTGTTTTCCATTGGTTTACCTGTTTGAGGGTTAAAATTCTGTGCTGCAGGTGTGCTGGGTGTATGCAGAGCAGTGCAGCCCCAGAAACCCCTTGGCTTGCCCACCAGTTGTCATGCCTTGCTGCCAGGTGTGCCCAGCTGTGTCAGGAGAAGGAGCCCACAGCGCAGTGGGCACCGTGCCCTGCCCAGCCGGGGCTCTCTGGCACAGAGCAGCAGCAGCGCCAGCACCGTTCAACCGCTCCTGCCTTGGCTTCCCCTGGCACACAGAAGCCTCTGGGAATCAGCACCACCAGCGGCGTTCCCAGCTTGGAGCAGCTGCTGCTGGCAGGCAGATGCTGCCAGTTCGACTGCTGCCAAAGGGGAAGAAAGGCAGTGATGTACACGCACCGGAGCCCTGAGCATGTCCAATAAAGGTGCAAATATGTGGGGAGATTTGTTAGGAAGCATTTCAGCTGTGATGCCAACAGTGGCCTCTCTCCTGGTTCTGTGTGTTCCAGACGAGTAATGCAATGGTTGGCTCTTACAGTTAAGAAGTAGATGTTATGTGGATGTTCAAATGTGTAGTGATGGTATTGTAATATATCCTCCCATAGTCCTCTTTCCTGTCCCCCTTGTAATAGCCTTGGTAGTCAGGGCATCTGGGGAGGGCTGGCTTGTGACCAGCAGGCAGGGTGTAACAACACCTGAGCTCCAGTCAGGATGCAAGAAAGTAATGTCCACCAATGGAGAGCAGAGAAAGAGTTGACTGACAAAACTTTTAGAGGGGCTAAGGGTATAAAAGGCAGAGCATCCTTTTTGTAAATGACCAGGGGGCTGCTAGTCACAGAGACTCCCAATGCCATAATTTTTCTTATTCAGTCCATTGTTAAGGTTTACTAAACCTTTAAAATGTTAAAAGTGAGAGTAATTTCTCACATATGCAATGCTGTGGGCCATTTTCTTGGTCTGGTTTCCTTTGCTTGGGTCCCATCTGAGTGCTCAGATGGGGTACAGGCTGTGGGTGCTTGGGGCACTCCTGGAGTTCCTCTTGGATCCCTGAACAACAGGGTTTGGCCCATGAGGGGAATTTGTGCTGCTTTGTGACAGAGAAGAACTTCCCAGGCTCTTTTGTGTTTGCTGCAGGGAAGGTTGGTTATTGCTGTGCATAAACTCACAGACCAACATGGAGCGTTTGCTTTGTGATGTCAGGGCATGGTTGCCACGTCGTCATAGTGGCATCAGAAGGTTGCCTTGGTGCATGGAAGGCCTGAGTGTCAGAGCAGCCCAAGGCCTGCTGAGAGCAGGAGTCCCCTCCTGGTCCAAGCTTTTGTCAGTGGGAAGCTGCCCACTCACAAGAGGCTTGTTCTTTTAGTGTTGGGGCAAACTTGCACAACACTAATAGCATGATTCACCACCTTGCCAAAGCAGCTTTTGCTGCTTATGGCATGTCCTTTTCCATTTATTACATTACGCAATTTACATGTAAGTAGAGGTTTCCCTTCTGCTTGGTTAGGGTGTAAACTAACGTGGCTTTTGTATGTCTTCCTGCTCTTTCTTAGTGGCTGAGTTTCTGATTTTGAAACAGAAAGACCATTAGGATGCCACTGGTTTGGTAAAGCTCCTGTCAAGAGGTTCAGCTAAAAAGGGGGTGTCTGTAGCCACAGGGGCAGCATTTGCAAGGGAACCTGCAGGGCTTCTGTTCCCTCCATGGGAGAGTCTGTGGCAGCAGAGTCTGTCATTTCCTCAGGTTGCTGGGACAAGCAAGACACCTTTGAAAATTTAGACTGGCAGACCTTTTTGGAATGCCTTTTGAAATCTCTGCAGTTGTTCCCAGAATTCAGGGAAAGCTTCTTTCTTTCTCAATTTCGTCATGAAAGGATTTAACTGTCTAACTTGACCCTTTACCAAGTGCTTAACTAGTGATTCTCTTTGCAAGGAAATGCAAAATCTAAAGCAGTGAGTGTCTGCCACAGCTCAGGGGGATTTTGGGCAAGCATTTCTGGGCAAGCATTTCCAGCAAATTAAAGAGAATTAGTGCATGCAACTGATTAAAAAAAAAAAAAAAAAGACCAGAAGGAGTGGGTTTAAAAAGCTGTTTTATGTGCTTTCTAGAACAGAAGTATTGATTGTTAAAGAACAATTTGCATTTTCTTGGTCATGTTTGTATTCATTTACTGGCTAAACAGGTTGAAGTGTAGGCAAAAGCAAGAATATTGTCCTGATCCCTTGCTGGCTGTGTGAATGAAATGTGTCTCCTGGAGGGATGTTACAAAATGGGAAATCTTCTCTGTTTGGGTTGACTTGTTCTGTTTGATTCAGCAGCCCAAGCAGTTTTCTCACACCATCTGGTTCATTTCCCCTGCCCACTACAGGTCACCTGAAGCGTGTATTCAGAGGTGCTGACCCTGAGGTGAGTGATAAAGGAACATCTCATGTTCCTGGTGTTTATGAATTGTGGAGCAAGCTGAGAGCTTGGCCAGTAGCAATAGAGTGTAGAGAGCCAGCTAGGAAGGCTGAAAGAAAATCCATTTTCATGCCTGAAGAAAAATAACAAAGTCCGAAATGGATATTTTAAATTTCTATATCAGAGCTTTGAAGAACTACAAGCCTAGTTTTGAAGAGAGAACCTTGCTTGCTGAAGGCAGATAGGGTGGAATATTTACATAGGAGCAATTTCCTGTACAGTTGAATTAGACCATTTTAATTTAGTCAGAGTCCCTTAGAATTCTATTCCTATCAAACTTTATGATATCTACTTAGAAGATGTGGTTATAGAACAGGAAGGCCATCTTGCAATGGTGCCTGCTGGATCTGAAGTGCAATGGGCACCTTTGTGTCTGGGGAGCTGCGTGGGCCCAAAAGACGCAGGGCTGGCAGCCATGAGCAGCTGAAGATGAGGCAGCGTGGGGCCAGGGGGCCAAGCAGGCCAAGGGCACGGTGGCTGTGCCAGCAGCAGTGGGGCAGCAGGAGCAGGGCAGTGAGCGTGGCCTGTGCTGGGCAGCGCTGCGGCCACAGCTGGAGTGCTGTGTGCAGCTGTGGGCCCTGGGAAGCAGAGAGTCATGGAGGGGCTGCAGCGTGGGCACAGAAGGACAGGGAAGCTGGGCAAGGGGTGCAGCACAAGGCCAGGGAGGAGGTGCTGAGGGAGTTTTAGCCTGGACGATGGGGGCTCATGAGGGACCTTCAGGCAGACTTCCATAGATCCCTGCCTTGGATCCATAGAGCAAATGCTCAGCACAGGGGCTGTTTCCCTGCCAAACATCCCTTCACTGCATCCAAGTGCTTTAGACACTGGAGTAGGTAACACTTTCATATTTTGTTTGTTTATTTGTTTGTTTGTTTGCTAGAAGGAGAAGCCTTGTGTAATTTCTCCTTCTCCAGGGAGCAAGGGAGCTTTTTCTCAATCTTTCCTGCCCTTTTCCAGCACTGGCAGAAATACATCACTTTCAGGTTAATTACTCCCGTGTCTTTTGGCAGCCCAGGGAATCAGTGTGTGTTGTGTTTGGGAATTGAGCAGGAAATCAATGCCCTTGCATTCCAGCTGGTGCTCAGAGATTAGAGGAGCTGGAGGGGCTGGGCTGCATTTCTGATTCCAGCCACTTTAGCACCATCAGTGTGGTCGAGTCCAAGCGAAGAACTTGCCTGAGCACAGATACACAAAGAGTGCAGTTCCCAGTGCATTGCTCTGGGTCTGATTGCCTTCCATAGGGACCCACACGCTCCAGATTCCCCAAGAGTGTGCGTTACTGAAGCAACAGGAGAGTAAGTTCAGGACGGCTGCTGATCGGGGCACTGCTACCGAGTGCTGATGGGTGTAGTGACAGAAAGGACAGTATTGATTCAGGGTGACCCCCATGCGGGGAATAATGTGCTTTGACTCTATGATTTAGAAGGTTAAACAAATGCTTTTTTAAGCTATGTTATAATTCATTAGTAGTATATTAAAACTATACTAAAGAGATAGTATACTAAAAAGCTACTAAAGAAAAACTCATGACTGTCTCCAGACAGTCACGACACAGCTTTTATCTAATTAGCTAATCAAGCTAAACAACTACCACTAAAATCCAATTAACAAATCACTTTCAGTAAACAATCACTAGAACACATTCTACATGTACTAAACAACAAGAACAGCCAGTAGAGATAATAATTGTTTTCTCTTCTTCTCTAAGTTTCTCACTATCTTCCCTTTAAAAAAACCTAGGAGAAAGAACTATATCTCTCTGTGTTCAAAGAATGTAAATACCACAGCACAGTAAAAAGAGATTATAAAAGTGAGATCTGTCTATCTCTCTGTCTATTTGAATCTTCCTGGCTCTGCTCCAAAGCAGTGGAAGATGCAAAGCTCACCTAAAGGCATCCCTTCAGGAGAGGAGTAGAGACAAGTTCCACTGACTGATCCTGAGCAGGCAGAGATGTTTC
Source organism: Zonotrichia albicollis (assembly GCF_047830755.1). Lineage (NCBI taxonomy): Eukaryota > Metazoa > Chordata > Aves > Passeriformes > Passerellidae > Zonotrichia > Zonotrichia albicollis. The sequence continues at coordinate 12,567,901 of NC_133827.1, forward strand.
CCCATCCAGAGATGGTTGTTTTTTCCCCTCATGTTTTCCTACTCCAGCCTTTTCTGACCTGAAGCCTTCTTTTTATCCTTTAAATTTTTGCAGGTCCTGAGGGAATGGAACTATCCCATGCTGTAGTTGGGGTCTGGTGACTTTGCTCATACATGCATTACATAACACATGGTTTCCTTCACTGGCATCCCCAGGGCTGTCTAAGTGCATTCGTTAATGGGGCCTTATGAGAAACTCTGTTACTGCTGGTCAGAATTCTCAGTTGACAAAAGAGGGAGAAGAAACACCTTGATCCTCCTCCATATACTGAGGTGGCCACAGAGGTTTTCTCTGACTTCCATCAGAGATCTTTGCATGCATCCTCATCTCCTGAATGACCCGGTTTTCTAACAAGAGTGTGGATGTCAGGAAGGATGAATGCTGGTGCAGGCCTGAAGAGAAGGTGAACTCCAGAAGTGTGTCTCACAAGGAGTGAGCTCACCCAGGAAGCCCCTGCAGAGCCAGGATGGAGCTGTGGGACAGGGCGGGGTGTCAGTCACTACTGAAAGACAAACAGGACATGGCAGAAGCAGAGGGAGGCCCTCACCAGACTCTTGAGAAATGCCACCCCTTCCCTGTCAGCTGCCTGAGAGGCTGTTGGAGCTTCAGTCCCAGATGGCCCCTGATTGTAGGGCCAGGGTCACTTTGGAATCTGTGCCTCCCCTCGGGCAGAGAACGACCCAGGAGAGCAGCAGCACAGTGCTTTGGGAACGTGTGAGCCCAGCAGCCTTTGAGTCTTGGCCCACAAAGGGCATGTAGGAAGTTGAAACCCATCTTCTCTTGCTTTTTGTGCAGGTGCTTCTAGAGAAAGAGCAGGAGCACACTGCCTCATCTGAGATGCCATGCCAGACTCAGGGAGAGCTGTTCCCTGCCCGAGGGCAGGAAGAGCAGCTCAGGCAGCAGGTGGAAGAGCCACAGGAGAATGGCCAGGTAAGCCTGACTGGCCAGGGCACAGAGGGAAGGGCAGGAAGAGGGACATAAACCAGAGCTCCTGGGACTGAGGAGGCCAGGAGTCCCACAGGCACTGGAAGCACAGAGCCTTGCAATCTGCAGAGATCAGCCCTGGGACAGGAGGTTTGCAATGGAGGCTGATGTGGGGAGGGAAGCAGAAAGAAGTGGCTGAATAAATGTGATTTTGAGGCTGCAAGAGGAAAAAAGCTGAGCCTGATGGCAGCTCCCAGTCACTTACTCTGCTTTTGTGTGTACAGAACATCAAGGCAGAGCCACAAGCAGAGCTGCCCAAAGCTCAGAGTGACATCATGGCAGTGAAGAGAAAGAACAAGGAAGACATGGGAAGAATTCAAGAGGAGAATCTCCATCAGCAGAGGGGCGATCAACAAAACCAGGTGAATGAAAGAGTGGCAGCCACTCCACTCATGAAATGTCCTCTCTTTTGTTTATTAGAGAACATGAAGGAACAGCTGGATGCAGAGCTTCAGACAGCTCACAGTATGATCAAGGCAAGGCATAAGCGGCTGGAGGAAGAAATGAAAATCATCAGAGAGAAACTCAATTGCTTCCGTCAGTCTCTGCAAAACCAAGTGATTGAAAGAGGGATGCAGCCACTGCAGTCACCAATCTGGTGGTTTCTGCCCTTCTTGCCTTTCCAGAGCAGAGCAGCAGGGAGTGGGGTGATGCCTCTGAGTGCCATGCTGCTGTAGTATGTGTATCACAGTCACTCTGAAGGGCATTTCCTGGTCTGCTGAATCTCAACTGCTGCCCTGGACAGTGAAACTTGTCCTTTGGCCTGTTGGCCAGCAGTCATCCAAATTGATTCCTGCTGGCCTGTTCCTGCTCTCCTTTTTTCTTGAGGGGTTTTTACAGTGGAACTTGGTGACCCAGATGGAGGATTGAAACAAGCTGTTGTATCCCCTGTCAATCTGTTCTTTGCCTTTCCTCACAGTCAATGACTCCTGGCTGACAGGGACAAGCTGTAGTGTCTGACTGCTTTGTTCTGTTTGACTTGAGGTGCAAGTGTTGACATCTCACCGGGCAGCCTGCGAAGACTTCCAGCCAATGTCTGGCAATGAAGGACCCCAAGTTAGGAGTGAGGCACAGGAGCAGTGCCCACCAGAAGTGCTCCAGGTCCAGCACATCATGGGCTCTGAACCTGCTGCCGCAGCAGCATCACCTCGAGGAAGCCCTTCTGTGAAACCTGGGAACTCAGGCTTGGGCAGATCCTGGGAACAGGAGACTGAGGAGGAGTACCTGGAGCTGCTGGGTATGTCTGGGGTGTTTCTTATCTGAGGGACAGTGTGTTGTGGGCAGGTGTCAGCAGAGCTGTACCAAAGGCTCCTCCTGAGCTTGGTGTCACAGGGCCATTTAGGACTCCCCAGAGGCAGTGCTGTGCTCCGAGGCAGCGAGAGAGCTCTGGGTGTTCCTGCTGCCTCTGAGAGCACCTGGAACTGGCTTGGGTTTGCCTGAGCTTCCCTCTCTGCTAAAGGCTGAAGCAGGGATTGTTCTTGGATCTGCAGAAGGCTGTGACCTAGCAAATGATCTAGGCAAGTCCTGTGTGCTAGTGGCCAAACTGAACAGAATTTTTAGCTTCCTAAATTCTCCTTAGACTCCTGACTTCCAACCAGTCATTAGAGCAAAAAAAACTTCACAGAAAGGGACTGGCTTTGGAGTTTTGTCTTTTGGGTTGGGAAGTTTTTTTTTTTGGGGGGGAGGAGGGGGGATTGCTTTTGTGTTGATCATTTTGGGTTGGGGTTTTTTGTTGTGTTTTTCTCCGTCCTGAAGGAGCCCTTCTACCCCATGTCTTACTGATGTTGTTTTTATGACTCTTACTGTTACCACTACTACATCTGCAGTTTATTTTCATGAGAATGCTATATTTTTGTCAATAAGAGAATGCTATCTTTTTGTCAATAAGAACTACTTTGAAAGAACATCAGGTTACAGGACAAATAGAGAGCACAAGGTATTTTCCATGTGCCCCCAAAGAAAAAAACCAGAGATTTTGATAACAAACTTTATTTAATCTTCTAGTTTTATGCTTATCAAGATGTGTCCAGGAGACACGTCCAAGTGGTGTGATCAGAGAAAAGTGTACTGCAGGCATTTCTCAGGAGAGAGCCTCCTGCCCAGCCATGGTATATTCCTCAGATCCATGGCACTTTTCCATACCTGATTCCCACTCTTTCCCATGACTGTTAGAATCCTACCCATTGGCCCAGGCCCTGCTCAGATCAGTCTCTAGGAAAACACATCAAGCCCTTTGTGATTCTGCAGCACAACCCAATGAATCTGCTTCTTGCCCGTAACAGCTGCCAGTGCTGTGCTCTCAGATAAGACCTGGTGGGGCTGAGACCAGAGCCCAGTGGATTCTGTGTCTGCCATCACCTGTTGGGACAAAAAGGGCACTGATCTGTGCCTCGGTGTGGCTGATCTCAAAGCCCATCCTGTTGTATCCTGAATGGGGGCAACAGCTTGTCCGGGGCTCAGGCTCACTCTGGCTTCTTCCCATCAGTGCCTGTCAGTGCTCATGCCTGGGCTTTGCCAGCCTTGTTGTGCTAGCTGCCCTGTCCCTGAGGGCTGGAGGGACTGCAGAGGCTGGAGCCTTCCTTAGCTGGGAGAGGGGCATCTTTGAGCTCAGCCTGCTAATAAACAGGTCAGGGTCCTGACGCTGAAAGCCCTGTCAGGATCAGTTACAGCTTGAGCTGCTCTGCTTTACAAATGGGAAGGCATTCCTTTTGCAAACTGCTGAAAGGTGGGGAAGATGTCCTCCTCTCCTGGGATTGCACGTCCCTATGCTTTGTTTCCTGTCAAGAGAACTCTTCAAAAGACTCTACAAATCAGTCTCTGTGCTGGCCACTTGTGCTGCAGAGCTGTCTGCCTGGTTGTGGTCGTTGTTACCCAGCTGATCACAAAGGGCTCAGAGCTCCAGGCACTGGGGCTGCCTTTTGTATCTCCTGGAAGCTGGGATCTCTGCTTTAGAGTCAGCATCTTGCATTTTGTTTCCCTCAGGGAGAATGGTGAACTCCACTGAAAATCCCCTGATGAAATACACGCATCTGAAATATCTTGGCCGCGGGTGAGTCCAACAGCAGTTACTCCTGCACAACCATGAGCCATGTGTTTTCCTGGTGGAATGTCTATCCAGCGTGAAGTCAGGCCAGCTGCAAAGATGTTCACACACTGGGGAGAGATTGTCCCATCTCTCAATGCTGCTCAGAATTTGTGAGTGGGCTCAGAAGGCATTGTCAGAGATGCCTTGTTACTGAGGTCGTGCCTGCATCAAGGAACAGGACCTGGAAGGTCTCCTTGTCTCTCAAGTGTGGGACAGCTCTGTGTTAATTTCTTTAGCATTTTTTGTATGTCTCAAAATCATACTGGCACACTAATGAAAAGAAAGAAACTTGCTTGCCTGAAAGAGCAACCTACGCCCTATCAAAGCTGTGAGATAACAGTTCCCAGGAACACTTCTTTCCCCTGGTTTGAAGAAGAAAACACTCTGTGGTCAGGATAGGAACCACACCGTTTAGACAGTGAAACCCAAGAGGAAAGACTAACCTCCCTTTAGAAATTGAACCCCAGTGCTTCAGGAACAGGCCCAGTGCACTTGAGAGAAAAATGCATCATCTGCCTTCTGGCAGAGCCCTCCTGCATCCCGCAGGTTTTGACACTTCCAGCAGAGATCTCCTGTGTGGGCTGGCTTTCACTGCAAGATCTAAACAGCTTCTCCTTTCTCTGCTTCTGTTTTGTTTCTAGGGGTTTTGGAGATGTTTATAGAGCACTCGACACTGCCACAGGAGGAGAGGTAAACGTCAACAGCCCCTGCAGACTCTGCTGCATTCGAGGGCTTTCCCCACTGGTGTGAGCTGTGGCTGGAGCTTTGGGCAGAGCTGTGCTGAAAAGGCACAAGAAGCACAGACTGGTGCCAGCCCACAAAACACATTTGGGACTTTGTCCTCCTCAGCTGCCGGAAGGAAGGCACGGAGGGCAGTGGTTCCTTTCAGAGAAGGACGCGCTCACTCGCTCTCCATTGCTAAAACAAAGGTGGTGCCTGCGAGCACCTCACTGCTCTTTGGGGCTACAGCTTCAGAGTCCTGGATTCTCATTTCTGGCTGTCAGCAAATGCATCTGAAAGTTACTGGTAGTTCCTTAGCCACCTGCAGTGCTGCACTTTGGAACTGCACATAGGGAGAGATCTGCAAGGCGTCCCTGAAAGCCCTAAGCCCTGCCCATAGCCCAAGGTGTATCCACAGAGTATCAAGGCATGGATTCCTTCTTCTTAGTCCCAAACAAAGCAGCAGAGAGTGTGGTCAGAGGTTTGTGGGTGATAACTGAGACACCGCTGTTACCAAGTGCACAAGGCAAAATGTCAGTGGCCCCACGTGTCCTGTAACTGGCTCCCAAGGGAGCAGAGAAATGGGCTGTTGGAATGTCAGTTCCTAATTACTGCAGTGCCTAATCACAAGGCAGTTTGGCACAGCTCAGCTATGTCATTGTAAAATCACTTGCTCCATGTGTCTTGTGGTCTCGTGCCAACAACCTCCTAAATTACTGATTTTCAATGTCATTTTAGGTGGCAATAAAAAAAATAAATCTTCAAGGACTGAGGAGGAAGGAGCTAACCTTTAATGAAATAATGATCATGAAGAGATATAGGAGTCCCACTGTTGTGAATTATTTAGACAGGTGAGAGGTCATGGTCTTATCCCATGGATGTGTGTTTACATATTGCAGACAGGAGAGGTTAAAAACCCACTTTGATAAGTGGCAGAAAGTAGAGCTGTTAATTTTTATTTATTCATATTTCTCTACTCATCTCCAATGGATGAGAAGCGAGTGCATCTTGTCTGCATGAGTCTTCCCTGGCACACCTAGTTTGATAATTACTCCAAAATTATTCAATTCCTGGATCAGCTGTATCTTCCTAACTCAATAGCCTCAAAGTTCACTGTCTCCACATTTATTTGAGATTGATTTTTTAAAGTTTCTTAAGTGCAGATGAACCATCCTAAAGTCGATTTCCCTTGGATTGCTGCCCCTCTTTGCCATTGCTACGCATGCCAGGAAGACTAGGTGCTTTTTCCAGAAACACCACGCCTGACATGTTTTTTTATTTGGGCTGTTTCTAAACTGCACTTTTCATTTGCTACCCATCAAAGACATCTCCTTTTTCACAGCTGTGCCTTTCTCTTTGAGACTGCACGGATTGCAAACAATGCACAGCCAAGAGGGAATATATATTCCTTTGATTCTGTCCTTGTCACAAAGGCATCTGGAAATAAGAAACCTGGAAGCAAAAAATCAACGTAGCCATGCATGTTCATCTCTACCCCCTTGTTTCCTTCTTTCAGCTACCTTCTGGGCGAGGAACTCTTGCTGGTTATAGAGTACATGGATGGAGGTGTCCTGACCGATATCATCAGCCAGACCTGCCTGTCTGAAGATGAGACAGCAGCCATCAGTCGGGAGGTCAGCAATCCCAGCTGTGTTTCCAAGGCCTTGGGCAGGATTGTCTGGGAAACAGGGGCTCAGAACAGGAGAGGTTTCATGTGCCAAGCTTTGTTTCTGTGTTGCTGCTATTCTATGGGCAAGTAAAAGCATCTCAAGTGAAAGGCCTGCCAGTGCCCCTGCACTCCCTGTACTCAGTGCCAGTACTCTTATCTCCTGCTGTTGTATTCTCGCTCTGTCTCTTGTATTTGTATTTGCTGTTCTCCACCTTGCCTCTCTAAATATTTGCCTGGCGTCTGTCTTCACTGCATTCCTTGCCTTTAAAGCAAAGGTGCTGGTGGCAGGATTTGAAACAAACATCAAAGAAAAAAGAGAGAGACTCGTTTCTCTCAGTCCTCAGCTAAAAAGGACAGGAGTGCAGCCAGAATGCTCTTTGCTTCTGAGCACATGCACTGCAGCAGGAGTCATCCTGGCTGGTTGGCAGGGGACAGCCTACAACAGCAGGTGCTGTTGCTCTTTCAAAAGCTGACGTGCCTTTCCTCAGAAAGGTCCTGCTCTGCAGGTGTTGGAGCAGCAAGCTCTTCCTCTCAGTGGCCATTACTGTTCTGCCATTACTCCCCATTCCCCTGGAGAGGGAATCTTTTGGAGCTGTTTCCTTTCTTGTGTGATGAAATCACATCACTCATTTTTGCCCTCCTGTTTCTGTTTTCTCGCTCAGTGCCTGCAGGGACTGGATTTTCTTCATTCAAACGATGTGATCCATCAAGATGTGAAGAGTGACAACATCCTTCTCAGAACCGACGGTTCTGTCAAGCTGGGTCAGTATATTCTTGGTCAGGTGCAGCATTCCAGGGATGTGGGTGTGGGGCTGCTTGGAGTGACTGCCAGCTCCCCAGAAATGGTGTTGGTGGCAGTGCAAGGACCCCTGCTGCGAGCTGAGGGCACAGTTGCAACGTGCACAGAGGTAGAAGGAGCCACAAGCAGTCAAGAGTGGTCTTGCTCTGTGTGTGTCCCTTCCAGACGGAGGGAGTTACAAGTCTAAAGTTTCATAAGAACAAAAGCCACTGCTGGAGGCAGTGTAAAAAATGGGGGGATTTTTTAAAGTCGCCAATGCCAGGAGATTCAACAGCACAATTTCAAACTTCTACCGGGGAATTCTTTTGCTTGCTGTCCTAATTGCACAGAATTCAAATAAAACCAGTATTTTGTTTTCTCCTCAGCTGATTTTGGCCTCGCTACTCAGCTCACCCATGAGCAGAGCAGACGCTGCTCGCTAACCGGGACTCCTTGGTGGATGGCGCCTGAAGTGGTGACAGGTCAACCATACGGCCCCAAAGTGGACATATGGTCTTTTGGAATTGTGGGAATTGAAATGATAGAACAAGAACCTCCTTACTTGAGTGAAAGTTCTGGCACGGTAAGGAGCAAATACTCACTGATCCCACTGTCTTTCTCACCTGTCCCATGTCCTGTGTGCCACTGGACAAAATCCCATTGCCATCTGCTGGAACTACTTCCACCAAGGTCCCCTCCTACAAATGTCCCTGCAACACATCAGCATCTGCTGTACTTTTGGTTGCATCAGTGGGGGAAATCAAGCCTTACCACATGCAAACAAACTCCAAACAAACTCTATTCTCAGGCAACACTTTCCTTTGGGTTAGTGGTTCCAGTTATTTTGTCTGTGTAGATGGCCTTAATATCAGGAAAAAAGCATCATAAAACTGTTATCTTTCCAGAAATGAAGGAAGGAAACCCAAACCCAACAAAATTTCTAAAACCGTGGTCTTTAGAGAGGAACCTAACCCTGTGTGCAGTTTCTTCTCACTGGGAAACATGGGCATGAGGGTGTAATGCACAGAGTCTCTTCTGCTTCTTGTACAGTGCTGCTGAAACACTCAGTGACCCTGTTTCTCTCCTAGCCCAAGCAACATTCTGCACGTCACCAAGCCAGAGTCTGGTGATTTGAAGAGACTGCCAAAACCTCCCAGTGATTCCTGGCACTTTCTGGGATGGCCCTACCATTTATGCATTGTCTTGAGTAGCGAAATGACTGGAGGGTGACCATAGGGATGGCACCTCTCCTTCTTCTGACCTAGACAATTTTTCTTTTGCTGCAAAAATGGGAAGCTGAAATTTTCAGACTGCTGAGAGACAGAGCTGCAGGTGGCTCCTGTGTGCCCAAGCAGGCATTTCCATCCCAATACATTTGTGCAGGCATCTTAATGTGTCTGTGTTGAAGAGGAGATTGTAAATGTTTGTTTCCCTACCTGGGTATTAACTGATCGATTTCCTTTCTTTTCTTCCAATTCCCATTGTTTTGAAGAACAGCACAAAAAGCTTGATGAGTTTTGTTCTAGGGCACGTGCGCTTAAAGGACCAACAAGAACTGCAGAGATGTCTTTCATGTAACTAACCCTTGAAATTAGTTAGTATAGCAAAGTCCCTCTTCCAAAAACCATCTCAAGCTGGCATGAATCCTCAGAGATGCAAATGTCCTTTTGCTGACGTAGTTCCCTACGTCACTAACTAGGTCAGGCAATGAAATCAGCTGCCAAGGCAAGATCTGCGGGATGGTGGAAAAGCTGTGGCTGCATTGGGGTTTGGGTTTTTGGTTGGTAAAGGAAAGTCATCTCTGGGTCTCTGCCAGGGCAGAAACTGCCATTGAAGAACAGAGGTTAAACACAGGGATCTGGGAGAGCCTTAGAGATGTGAAAGCAGGAGGTGGAGCCTGGTGTCTCCTTTTTCTCCAGGCTACACACCTGATAGCCACAGTAGGGACTCCACAGCTGCGGCAGCCCAAGCTCCTCTCGGCTTTGCTGCGTGACTTCCTGAGCTGCTGCCTGCAGACAGACGAGGAGTGGCGCTGGTCTGCCAAGGAGCTCCTGCAGGTAAAATGTGAAGGGGCTGCAGGTGAAACAGGCTCTGAGGGAAGGGCTCCTCCTCCACTCAAGTCCAAGGAAGCAGATGAGCCCCCTTCCTCCTCACCTCCACTCTTCGTGCTCTTCAAATGAAAACAGTGAGGAATCCTAGACTGGGCTGGACTGGCAGGGCCCTGTAAAGGTCCTGTGGTGCAAGTGTCCTGCAATAAGCAGGGACATCTTAAAACAGATCAGGTTGCTCGGAGCCCTTTGCCACCGAAGCCGGAATGGTTGCAGGGATGGGGCTCCTACAAGCTCTTGGGGCAAGCTGTGCCAGGGTTGCACCATGCTCCGAGTAAACAAGTTCTTCCTTAGACCTACTCTGATTAGATGCCCTCTGTGTTTAAAAATATTTGTCCACATCCTATTGTAACTGGCCCTGTTAAAAAAGATGTCCCCCACTTTCTTCAAAGCCACTCTGAAGTCTTGGAAAGTGGCAATAAAGTCTCCCTGGGGCCTGTTCTTCACAAAACTGAATAACTCCAGCTCCCTCTGCATTTCCTGTGAGGAGAGGTGCTCTGTCCTCTGACTGTTTCTGTTGCCCTCTTTTGTGATTTGGTGGAGTGTTCAGTTTTATCTAATGGCAAAAGAATTCAAGTAGAGCAATGTGAGGTACAGAGACCTCAAATGGTGGTGGAGGAGCCCAAGAAAGCCAGTCCCAGCCTAGGGCTCAGAGATTTGGCTGTGGGCAGGAGGGGCTGTGGGGAGCTCACTGTGAGCCTCTGAGGGGCCCTGGTTTGTGCCTCCCAGCCCACCCTTAGAGGTTTCTGCCACGCAAACAGGGACAGCTGGAAGGGACTTGTCCCAGCCCCATCTGCTGCCTGGCACGCCCAAGCAAATGGGAACTGTGCCAGGGTTACTGCCAGGTTGTGTGGCAGAGAGAGAACTGCAGGGCCCAGTGCCACTGGGCTGGCCCTGCTGGGAATGAAAGGTGCCATCCAGCACACAAGGGGCAGGGCATGGAACGATAGACACTGCTTTCTGTCCCTGTGGGAATCAGCACAGTGCCTGTCTTTCAAAGGCAGGGGCCTATGTAAGGCATTGGAGTTTCCTGAAAGGAAGAAAACCCAGGGACAGAAAGCACCATTTCTAGAGCACTGGCGGGGCAAAAATCCCAGCATCATGAAGACATCACAATAAACAGATGAGTGGGATTCTGGGCCAGGTTTGCCTGTGATGGCAATGTCTTGCACACTGGGGATGACTGGGGAGCAGATGGTCCCATTGCTCCTGTTTCTGGGTCTTTCCAGGAACTTGATTTATCCTGATTGAGTCCCTGAAGCAATGAGCTTGGAAAGTAATGGTTCACTGTTCTTTGTTGTATTTTTTTTTTCCGGTGGACAGCAACCATTTGTAACTTCAGCCAAGCCACCATTCATCCTGGCACAACTCATCAACTCAGTGAAGAAGATGAATAACCCTAACCCTTAACCCTAACCCTAACCTTAAATGCTAACCCAAACCCAAACCCTAACCCTGTCCCTATCTCTAACCCTTACCCTATCCCTAACCCTTACCCTAACCCCAACCCTAAGTCTAAGCCTAGGCCAAAACCTAAGCCTAAGCCTAAACCTAAGCCTAAGCCTAAGCCTAAACCCAAACCCAAGCCTAAGCCTAAGCCTAAGCCTAAACCCAAGACTAAGCCTAAGCCTAACCCTAGGAGATGAGAACATAGCAATCATGTCAAGATGTTATCTCTGTTACCAATTTAGAGTAGGATTGTAGAGTAGGGTTGCTGAAGAGATTTGTAGCATAGAATTAGAGTTGTAATTAATAAAGTTTCTGAAACGTCAACTCATTTGGAAGATTCTCCTCCTTCTGACCCCTTCAGAAAATTCAACATTTCCTTCTGAAATACCAATGGATTTTATTGGTGCTAAGTCACACATATGGCTTCTTTTGTATGGTTTCGTAAGTGAGGAGGGCTCTTCTTCATTCATCCTCTCCAGACCGCACTGCCTTTGGAATATGACCCACTGGCAGGTTATGGCACAGCTGTGGTATTTCTAGTTGAGGCAGAAAGGGCAATGGCATTTGAAGGCAAAACCAAAGGAAGAATGAGGCAGCCCCAACATCTTGTGCAGATGCAGGCCTTCAGCTGTGACTGGAGAGCATTGGGGTTCCTGCCACTTGGATTTGTACCCCTAAATGCAATAATCTCTTTGGCTGGAGGAGAGCCTTGCTCAAGTGAGAAAGCAGAAAGATCAGAGAGGGTGCTCGGGAAGGTCTCCTGTGGTGCAGAGCTGTCAGCGCCAGTGAGGTGAGAGCGGGCCCGGCCTTGCCCGGGCTGGAGCCCCAGCAGAGCCCCGGCAGAGGCCACAGCAGCCTGAGCCCCGGCAGAGGCAGGCTGGAAGGAGGCCCTTGGAGCTGCAAGAGGCAGCAGCCGGGCCCTGAGTGCCTCTTCCAGGGAGCGAGCGAATCCTCCGCTCTCAGAGCCCAGGTGGCAGCTGGCTGCTGCCGAGGGGAAGCGCAGCCGTGCTGGGCACAGCCCGGCCTGGAGGCATTGGCCATCTGGAGTGTGCCCAGGAGCAGGGAAAGGCCAAGGGCAGCCGCGGGCCGCTGGGCTGGCTGAGGATTCCTCCTCTTCTGCCGGCTGCCCTGCAACTCCTGGCAAAGGCCAGCAGTGTGTGCAGCACTCTGGGCACCGGGGCAGGGAGCCGGGCTGCTCGGCAGGCTGGAGCACAGGGCAGCTCCTTCAGGCCCGGCACTTGTGCCAGGGAAGCGGGGCCAGCGTGAGGCAGGGACAGCTTGGCAGGGCCCATCTGCAGGAGCCAGCGCCTCACGCAGCTCTGGGAGGAAGCGCCTGCAATCCTGCAGTTCTGCACTGAGCCAGAGCAAAGGTGTGAGATGCAGAGTGTTTGGCAGAAATATTCAGGCCCACCAGGCCAGCCTGCTTTGTGCTCTGTGCACAAAGCACTGTGCAATGCAGCTCTGAGCTGCTGGGAGAGAGGCACACTGGGGATGTGCTTGAGGCTTGTGCTTGAGGAGTGAACTGATTTGGAAGGGGGCAGAAGGGTTTCAGTAGGCAATTTGTGTTTTCTTCATTGATTTCTGAAAGAAAGTCATAATGTGTTGCACACAGGTAGGTTTATTAGAAAAGAAAGGCCTTATAAAATCAGGCTTTGCTATGGTAAATTCCCAGCTAGCCTGTTACATCTTCTACGTGCAGCCAGCTGACTTCCCATGGGAATAGTCATGAGTGCAGTTAGCACAACAAGCTATTGTGCTAAGAAAACTGTTTGCATCTCTAATAAACAAGAAATCAGTCCCATGAGCATCCATGAAAGAAAAATGTAATCACCCGAGTGAGTCTTAAAAAGAGAGAGTCTTAACATGTACACACTAATACACCTTCTAAGCAATAAATTGTGTGGCAAGGAAACTACCAGCCAGTTGAACTTGAACACGAGTCTGTGAAAACAGTATAAAAATGAGTTATGTGAATAAAGAACTGGCTTTCCCTGCATGAAGAAACTGAGTTCCGGCTGCTTTATTGACACAGCAATGTGGCTTCACTCAGCAAGAGCACTTGCAGGGTGTACTGATGAAATACTTGTGTTTGATTCTCAGAATAGGAAGGAGAGGCATTAAGTCTAACAAACAGAGCATAGTCTTTTGAATTCCTTTAGCTTTAACAGGAGTGCTGAAGCCTGTATTCCCCCACTGCAGTGCTTACTGTTTGCAAGTGGCTATCTTGGCCTTGAGAATAATGAGAGTGGTCCTGCTAAGAAGGTAGCTGGAATGCATTCAAAGGGAAGAAAGTGTTTTTACGAGGCTCTTGAACACCAAAGAAGAATTTGAGGAATGGGAATATTTCCCAAATGACTGTGTCAGGAACCAGAGTCCTCCCCGAAGCCCTGCCGTATTTGATCCATGTTTGAGCAGGTTGACAAGACAGTGAAGAAAAATGTCTTGTGTAACAGATGGGAACTTGACCCTTGAAAGAGAAACAATGTTTTCGTCAATCGGTGGGCAATCAAGCTCTGAAAGGGGAACAATGCATAATGGAGCCCTTGGTGGCAGAGAGTCATGGAGTCATCCTGAGCCATCATCTCACACGCCAGGCATGTGTGAGCCAATGCTGTAACTGGGAAAATTCCACTCCTGAGCAGGAGATACAAGGCCTGGTTCTGAGCTGGAAGGGTGAGAAGGATGAGATGCACAGTGTTTTGATCCAGGGGATGTCCTGGAAGTGCACTGCCTACCTGCTACCTGCCCCTGCTGCCGAGCACCACACTCCATCTCCTTCTCAGCGGATTTTTGGGAATCCAGGGGTTGGTATGTATTATTTGCTACTGCAACTAATGGCATAAATTTGCAAGCTCAGTTGTGTCTTAGGTTCTTTTGTGCATGGATCTCCTCCTGAACCTGTGTCAACGACCAGCAGGGACCTACAGGACACTCCTATTCTGATGTCAGCAAATTCTGAGAAGTGATTGAAATATGTGAATAAATTTGAGGTAATGTTTAGCCTATGAGTTTCAGCAAAGTATTGAATATGTCTTAGTTCCCTGGATAAAAACTGGTAGGTGGGATTGCTGGGTGTGCAGGGCTTAGGGAAGTTACTCCCTGTGCACCCAGCACTGAAATAAAGTAATGCCTCCTTTCTAACCCAGAGCTGGCAGCAGGGATCAGGCCCTGCTTGGAAACTTTCATTTTGGCAACTTCTGTTAGCAGGTAAGAAAGTCAAAATAAAACCTTTTCCAGCTAGTTTATCCTTTTAGGCACCAAAGCTCTGTGCCACGGGCGGCCTGGTTGTGTGCAGAGCAATGCAGCCCCCACAAAGCCCTTGGTTTTCCCACAAGTTGCCAGTTTGACTTCTTCCAAAGTGAAAGAAAGGCAGAGATGTACATCCACAGAAGTCCTGGCCATGTCCAATAAATGTGCAAATATGTGGGGAGATTTGTTAGGAAGGATTTCAGGTGTTATGCCAACAGTGCCTTCTCTCTTGGTTCTGTGCATTATAGGTGAGTAATGTAATAGCTGGCTCTCACAATTAAGAGATAGCTATCATGTGGATAGATACTACGTTCAAATGTAAAGTGCTGTTATTGTAATAAGTCCTCCCATAATCCTCTTTCCCATCCCCCTTGTAATAGCCTTGGTAGTCAGGGCATCTGGGGAGGGCTGGCTTGTGACCAGCAGGCAGGGTATAACAACACCTGACCTCCAGTCAGGATGCAAGAAAGTAATCTCCACCAATGGAACAGCAAAGAAAGAGCTGACTGACAAAACATTGGGAGGGGATAAGGGTATAAAAGGCAGAGCATCCCTTTTGTAGATGAGCATGTGGCTGCTAGTCACAGAGACTCCCAGTGTTGCAATCTTTCCTTATTCAGTCCTTTCTAAGGGTTTACTAAATCTTTCAAATGTTAAAGGGTGGGTCATTTCTCAGGTGGGCAATGCTTTTGGCCATTTTCTTGGTCTGGTTTCCTTTGCTTTTGTCCCATCTGAGTGCTCAGCTGGGGTACAGGTTGTAGGTGCTTGGGGCACTCTTGGAGTTACTCTTGGATCCCTTGAGAAACAGGGTTTGGCCCATGAGGGGAATTTGTGCTACTTGTGACAGAGAAGAACTTCCCAGGCTCTTTTGTGTTTGCTGTAAGAAAGGCTGGTTATTGCATAAATTCACTGACCAACATGGAGCGTTTGCTTTGTGATGTCAGGGCATGGTTGCCCCCCTGTCGTAGTGACATCAGAAGGCTGCCTTGGTGCATGGAAGGCCTGAGTGTCAGAGCAGCCCTAGGCCTTGCTCAGTGCAGGAGCATCCTCGAGCTTGAGGCATTTTTCATTGGGTACTTGCACACTTACAAAAGCCTTGTTTCTTCTGGTGTTGCAGCACATCCTGCAAACTTGCAGAGCAGTGCTATAATGATTCACCATCTTGCTCCTGCGCTTTTTGCTGTATATGGTGTTTCCTTTTCAATCTACTATTTGACTCTTTTTGCACATAGGAAGAGATTGGAGTGACATAGAATGCCATTGTTAACAATGTAGATGAACGCTCCTTAGAAGATATGGCTGTAGATGCGAGAAGAAATGGGGTTATAAGCACCAGGAAACTGCCTGTCCCCTATGACTCTCTCTTGCCACAGGTGACAAGAGCAAGAGCCGTCTTTCCCCTGGCTCTCTCCACTATTGCAGAAGAAGCCAAAGAGGAGGAAAACGAGAAAGACGACCACCGCCCTTGTCCAGCCATGGTTGCACCATGGCCTGCTCATCATTCCAAGAGAGTAAGTGCCTGTTGTGGGGGGTGCTGACTTTAGTGCAAGGCAGAGGTGCAAGTGTCTGAGCAGCCAGCACTTGCTGTGTCTGGCCAAGGATGCTGAGTGCTGGAGTCCGGCAGGACGTAGCCATTTCCTGCAGGCAGTGACAGCTATAAATTGGCCTTTGACCTGTCCTGTTGGGGCAGTGCAGAGCTGGGGGCTCCAGCTCAGCTTGTGGCTGGTTGGCTCAAGGAAGCTCCATCTCTGGGCTTCTGCAGTGTTACGGCCAAGGGCACACGTAGTAGTGCTGGAGGGTAAAAAAGCTTTGTTGGTTTCTTTTCCCTTTTTGGAAAGGTGTCTTTGGCTTGTGGAAGTGTTCTGCAGTTTTCTTGAGTCGTTCTTCACTAGTAGAGTCACTGTTGATCCAACTGCCTCTTGGCTTTTGAGAAGCTGCAAACAGCATAAAGGGGCAAGTTTCTGCTGATCCGTTTTGTGCTGAAGTCTGCAGCTTTGGCAAGTGCATTGGAGGACAGACTGGGGGTGAAGCTGCAAGTCCTTGACTGCTGTCTTGTGTTGCTTGGAAGAGGAAGGCCATCTTGCAATGCTGCCTGCTAGATCTGAAGTGCAATGGGCACCTTTGTGGCTGGGGAGCTGCGTGGGCCAAAAGGACGCAGGGCTGGCAGCCGTGAGCAGCTGAAGATGAGGCAGCGTGGGGCCAGGGGGCCAAGCAGGCCAAGGGCACGGTGGCTGTGCCAGCAGCAGTGGGGCAGCAGGAGCAGGGCAGTGAGCGTGGCCTGTGCTGGTCAGCGCTGCGGCCACAGCTGGAGTGCTGTGTGCAGCTGTGGGCCCTGGGAAGCAGAGAGTCATGGAGGGGCTGCAGCGTGTGCACAGAAGGACAGGGGAGCTGGGCAAGGGGTGCAGCACAAGGCCAGGGAGGAGGTGCTGAGGGAGCTTTAGCCTGGACAAGGGGAGCCTTGTGAGGGACCTTCAGCATCTCCTCAGTGCATCCAAATATTTGAGCCACTTTTGGAAGCGACTTTACCCCCTATTTTCCTTGAGGTTTTTTTGTTTGGTTGGAGGAAGAGGCTTATTCATTTACTTTTTCTCCCAACTAAGTCTCTTTTCATCATTATTTTCTGCCCTTTTATAGCACGGGGACTGGGTCTGCTAGAATTTTAATTTCCAAGGTGTCACTTCTGGAGAATACAGTTTTTGCATGAGAACACATCATTCTGTGCAGGGACCTTGGTGCAGAAGGAGCTGTTGTGATTCCAGGCCAGCCAGTATGGCCTTACAGA
Organism: Zonotrichia albicollis; assembly: GCF_047830755.1. NCBI lineage: Eukaryota > Metazoa > Chordata > Aves > Passeriformes > Passerellidae > Zonotrichia > Zonotrichia albicollis. The sequence continues at coordinate 12,584,764 of NC_133827.1, forward strand.
TCACTCTGAGCTTAGTAGTGCTCGTGCCTTTTTGCAGCCCAGGGAATCAGTGTGTGTTTTGTTTGGGAATTGAGCAGGAAATCAATGCCCTTGCATTCCAGCTGGTGCTCAGAGATCACAGGAGCTGGAAGGGGCTGGGCTGCATTTCTCATTCCAGCCACTTCAGCACCATCAGTGTGGTCGAGTTCAAGAGAAGAACTTGCCCAAGCACAGATGCACAAAGAGTGCAGCTCCCAGAAATGCTCTGGGTCTGATTGCATTCCATAAGGACCTAAATGCTCCAGATTCCCCAAGAGTGTGTTTTTTCGAGGCAATAGGAGAGCAATCTCAGGATTGTAGTTGAGCAGGGCACTGGCTACCAAGTTCTGATATGTGTAGCAGCAGACAGGACAGTAAAGAGAGATTTCAGAAATGAGATCTATCTATCTATCTATCTATCTATCTACCTATCTATGTAACATTTACATAATTGCGTCTTCCTGGTTCTGGTCCAAGGCCATTGGAGGTGCAAAGCTCATCAAAAGCATCCCTTTCAGGAGAGGATTAGAGACATGTTCCCTTGACCAATTCTGAGCAGCTGGAGATGTTTTCCCCTCCAGGTATGGTGGGTTTTTTTCCCTCAGAGTTGTTTTCCTCCTCCGGCCTCTTCTGCCCTCAAGTCTCCAGTTAATTCTTTAAATTTCTGCCTGTCCTAGAGAGGTGCAACAATTCCATGTTTTGGTGGTGTTTGGTGACACTGGTCACACATGCATTATGTGACACATGGTTTCCTTCACTGGCATCCCCAGGGCTGTGTAAGTGCATTCATTCATGGGGCCTTAGGAGAGTCTTCTCTTTCCCTCAGCAGCAGCAGCAGCAGCAGCAGCAGCAGCAGGGAGCGGTGGCAGGGCCAGGAAGAGCAGGAGGTGGCTGCCCTGGCCCTTTGCTCCCGGGCCCCAGGCCAGGAGGGCTCTGGCTGCAGCAGGGCACTCTTCGGGCAGCCCCTGGCAGCCTCTGCACGGAGCACGGCTCGCTGCCCCATCCTGCTGGTGCCACTTTTCTTCAGCAATAACCTCGCTCCTCTTCACAAGGAACAACTCCAGAAATCTAAAAAGAGCTAATTCAAGTACAGTTCTACCTGCCTTTGCATTGCAGTTCAGGGCATGTGTTTTATTGTCTATAATTTCATGATTTTTATGAAAACATGCATTCATATCTGCACATTTTTGTGGTTTTAATTATTCATATACCTAAACACGCCGTTTTAAACTCTTGATTTATTGCAGTTGGTAATTTTCAGGTAGTATATTCTAAAATGTCATAAAACAACACCTTTAAGGTAGTTTTTCTCACTCTTAAAAAAACCCCCCATAAGCCATTTTAGTCTCTGTCTCTCCAAGTTGGTTCATATCGGCCTATTTTAAATCAGGGCTACAATACTTTTATAGGATTTAGAGAGGTCCAATGAAATGCACACCAGTGATTCCTCTTGTGGAATGTCATGGCCCCACCATAAAGCCTCTATTTACTTATGTGTTTCTCTCATTAGCTCAACTGTAAACACATGTTTAGTTGCAAACTTACACAAGATGAGCAAAATCAAAAGGATGTGATGGGCCTTTGGGAGCTCCTTGATGATCTTTCTGCTTCTTCAGCTGAGCAAGGCCCTGATCCAGGCAAAGAGACTTCACTTAGTGCTTACACAACCATTCGTCTGGAACTCTGCTGATTTCTAGAACAGCTCGACGCCTCTATCTCCTCCAGATATTTTGACTGAGCCAAGCTTTGCTGGGTTTTGGCTGCAAGTACTATTGCCCTTGCTTTCTTATATCCACAAGTACCATGGCTGGGAGAAAACTGCCACGTGGGCCATCTTCCAAAGGCACTTTGGTCTGGAGTTTGTGAATGAACAAGAGCCTCATCCACTTCCAAAGCACATGAAAAAAAATCATGAAAGTGAACTTCCCGTCCTTAACAAACAACTGACAATTCACAAGTGGATCTAGAGCTTCTTTACGCAATGAAAAGGAAGACAATCTTCCAATGGAGTTGTGCTTTTGGGAGTTTTTCTTCTGACTCCCACTCCCAGCTAGCACTGGAAAAAGTCACTTCTCTGCAAGCGTCCGTGTCTTCTGTCTGCCATCAGTTGTTTTGCTGCAACAATCAGAACAGGCATCAGTCTGGAGAGAGGCTCAGCTGATGCTAGCAACAGGAAATGCCCCAAGGAGAAAAAAGAAATTAACTTTTACCTCCCAAACCCATCTCCCCAGAGGCTCAAGCAGGATTCCTCTGGTTCCCAGAAATACAAAGAAATAGGGCTGAGAAGACCCTTTTTGCAGCTATGTGTTCATGCCCAAGACTTTGCTGATGCCATTTGGGTTTTGCCTTTTTTTCTTTTCTATCTTTTCTGTATTTCTTGCACATAAATTTAGAGCTCTGTAGGCGACTTGATTTGTGACTACTTTTCCCAGTCCTCTTCCATGGCCTTTGCCTAAGCAGAAAGACAAACTTCCAGAGCTCCAAGCACCAGGGGGTAAAAGGCCCCAGTGTTATCTTGGTTCTTCCTGGGACAGACCTCTCCAGGGAGCTGGTGGACTCACCATCCCTGCAAGCCTTTAAAACATGACTGGATGGGGCACTCGGTGCCGTGCTTTAGTTGAGGTATTAGGCCATAGGTTGGACTCGATCATTTTTAAAGTGTCTGTCTTCTAAGCCAGTGATTCCGTGATTCTGTGACTGAGGCAGCTTTTCCTGCAGCCCTGCAAAGGGCTGCGGGGGCCCTTGGCCAAGGACGGGGATCAGGGCTCATGGAAAAGAAGCAAAGGGCTCAAGGTGAAGGCCGAGAGGGCAGAGCTGCCCCAGCGCGGCCCAGAGCGAGCCTCATGTCCTCCTCCTCAACCTGCGCCCTCTGCGCTGCCCTTTGCGGCGCCGGCTGCTCCTCTCGCTGCGGGGCTCCAGGGCGTGCTGGGGGCCGGGCCCCTTGTCTCCGGGAAGCGCCGGAGCCTCGGAGGCGAGCGGCTGCTGCTGTGGCCGGCAGGGGAGAGCTGCAGCTGCGGCTGTAGCCCTGGGCACGGCGAGCTGCCGCTACGGCCGGCTCCTGCCGCGGCTCCTGCCTCTGCTGCGGGCTCTGCTCCTGCCCTGTGCGCACAGACACGGCCGAGGGCTGCCCGGCAGCTCCGTGCCGCTCCGCAGCGGGCCCGGCCGGGCTGCTGCTCCCTGCGGCCTCTGCCCGCCGCTGCCGGCCCCGCCGCGCTCCCGCCTGCCTCTGCCGCAGCCGGGCCTACACGGGAGGCAGCACACTGCGGCCGGGTCGGAAAAGCCCTGCCTGCAAATCGCCCGCCACGGCCCCGGCCGCAGGGCACAGGCTGCCGGCGGCCTCACAGCCGCGAGCCGGCCCGGGCCGCCTGCCGGCCTCGGCCACAGCTCCCGCCTGTGTCTCCATGGCAGCGGCTGCTCGGCACAGCGGGCTGAGCACAGCCAGCGCCAGCAGCAGCTCCTCACGGGCCCAGGCTCCGGGCGCTCTGAGCCCGCCCAACCCCGAATTCCAGCCCTGAGGGGCTTGGCGTCCCAATGCATCCCCTGGGGACAGCGGAGTCGGCCGCTGAGCTCAGCCCATGCTGACACCACCAAGGGACCAATGGAAAATTCACCAAATCCTCATCCGAGACAAGAGAGAACTCCAATGGTGCCTGACAGCCTGAGGCAACTGCCAATTCCAGATCATTCCATCCATGCAGGAAAAGAGGCTTTTGCATTAAAGCAGAAAAGACTTATCGAAAAGGAGGGCAGGAACAAACATCAAAGTTATTTGGACTCATGCTTCTTGTGTCTGTTAGAAAGGCCAAGAAAATACACTCCTTGCTCTTCTGACACAGCTCTCTCTGTTCACGATGCGAGGCAGCGAGTGCTGATGATGTGCAGGAGCTGATGCAAGGGACAGGGACAAGGATGCAGCAAGCACAGTGCTAAGCTGACAGAGGGATGATCTCTGGCAGTGGCACTGAAGCAGAAGAGTTTGCAGGCAGGCCAGAAAATGGCTCTTTGTTTCACCTCTTCTTTCAGTGCTGCTAAGAATGCACCAGAGCTTGGAGCCCTTTCCAGGCAGGGCTGCATCAGACACAAACCAGCAGGGGACTGAGGAGCCCCTGGGGTGGCAGTGAGCAACCTCGGGCTCTGCTCGCTGCTGGTGGCATTTTCTATTGAACCACCTCAAAGCACTTCTGTTGTGCTCTGTATTTCTAAGGGTTTCCCCCCTTGGTTTTTTTTTTGTTGTCTCCTGCACCTTTTTTTTTCTCCAAATTTTCCTACGCTGTCAGCAGCAGCCCCTGTCCAGAGCCGGCTCTAAAATATCAGCAAAGCAGTTAGGAACAACAATGGGTGGAATCCTGTGGCTCAGGAATTTGTATGCCAGAGACCTGCCTGTGCCTTATGATTTGTCAGGACCTCCTTCTCTGTGCAAAAACTAGCGAGCAGTGGAGTTTTTTTGCCAAAGAGCTCCTGGGAAGCAAATGTTGTGCTAGGCTTCTCAGGGGTGTATCCGTTAAGTTCATTGCTGGCAAACAGAAAGTAAGGCTAGGGTAGCAGAGCAGCTGGGACCTGGTCACTCCCTGTAAAGGGCTGGTGTATGATGTGGGAACAGCACGTTCCAGGAGGGGTGAGCAGGGTCAATGTGCTCAAGGTGCTGCCAATGAGGTTTGGGTTCACTTACAGAGTAGTCAGGAGTGATGAGCACTGGAAGATCCAGCTGCAGTCCCCATCCATGTTCCTTTCAGTGCTGGCTTTAGGGTGTCTGCAGCCTGGATCCAGAGCGCCCTGGGGGCTCCTGAGGCTGCCTTTGCACCCAGGGTGAGGATGCCCAGGAGCCGCTGAGGCTGCAGTGGGGAGCAGGGCTGGGGCTTGTGGCTTGGCAGGTGTGGCTCTGGGGGCTGTGGCATGCCAGGGCATGGGTCACTGTCACTGCCCTCCGCAGCCCTGCCTAGCTCTGTGATGCTCCAGGGACAATGGCAAGAGTGGGGAACTGGCTAGGTTAGGGTTTTGCCTGAGCCAGAACCTCTAGGCCAAATGCTGAGCAGTAGAGACCCCTGGAGGACCGAGTGAAGGAAGCAGAGGAGGCTCTTCTGCGGTGTAAAGTGCAGCAAATTCATCAGGAGAGGTGGGGGGAAGGTTCTGCAGAGAAGAATTCCCAAAGGGAACAGATGTTGAAAGAACCTCCAGCAGCCCTGTGCATAGGTTTTTAAAATCTTGCAAAACACGGGGTGGAACCCATATACTAAGCAATAAGCGACTCTTGGGGTGTGGTTTTGAGGGCTACAACAAATCAGAACAAGGGGAACAGAGAGCACTGGGATAAGGATTGGATGTTAGGGTGAGGGACAGGGTACTTTCTGGAACAAAGGGTAGGGTTTGGGCTGATGGATGGGGCAAAGGGGCCGGGTTGTCTTGACAGACAGGGGAAAATCTGATGAGGAGGGAGGGAATTCCTTGAGGGACACTTGGGTAAGAGAGCGTAACACAGGGGAGAGACTGACTGTAATAACTCGGGGAACACTTGAACATACCACTATATAACAGAACATTTGGCTCAATAAACTAACACACTGCAACACAGAAATTCAGGCTTTCGGCAGCCGAGAGGTGGCACTATTAGAACCCACAGCAGCTGGTGAAAGCCATCTCTGTCCTTCAGGTTCTTGCTGTGTGGGAAGGTGCTGCGGGTTGTGGTGGCTGCACTCCCCCTTTGCTGGGAGGATGATCTGTACCAGGGGAGAGCAGAAAGCTGCCATGGTGAGCAGAACATGCTCAGAGCATTACAGTTCAGAGAATGGCAGTGCCCCTGAAGGGCAAAAAGCTTGAAAGCATAGAATTCTTTGCAGAACCATTGCACAAATTTTCTCTTCTAGAACACGCCCATTTTTGTATACTGTAGATGAATACTCTGGGTTTTATAGAATACATGGGGTTTTTTATTCAGGTTTTTGGGAGAACTCTCAAGTTTATTTCTGTTTGTATTTTACATCCGGCATGCATACAGGTTTTTTTATTATTATTATTTTTCTTTAGTAAATACTTAGGGAAAAAATACCTAAGCATTTTTTAATCCTTTGGGATATTGTGATTAATATTCTTAGAAAGAAAACCTTGTTGAACAAGTGTGAAAACACAGAGAGAGGGAAAATAGCATAAAAGTATTTTAGAACAGGAAGTAATAAGGACTGCAGAACTGAGTAATTCCTCCAAGGGCAGAATTAGCAAGATATATCACCAAGAATACCTGCCAAGATACTTCCTTAAGTCAAGGGAAATGTGACCTGCAGCCATACGAAGTACAACCAAAGCAAATGAAAACCTTTGGAAAAGAGGGAATTTTGCAAGTGACATCAGTCTGTCTGGATAACTGAGGGATGCCCATCACTATTGCACTACATTCCTCAATATTTGCAATGTCTTTTCTCCCAATTTTGTGAAATGAATAAGCTGCAGTTGTTGACCATTAGCTTAAGATCTTAGGGGAATTACCAAGCACCATGTATGTTTTTCTGTAGCTGAGCAGGACTTGAGTTTCCCAAATCTTCTACAAAGCAGAAGGGAATGACATTTTTTTTTTAGCACAATTACTTGTGCTAATGTTAATGAAGGGTTTCATGAAAGCAGGTGAATGAGAGCATTGCATTGTAAAATTTCCACATGCAAGAACACAGGAGTCCACTTAGAATAAAGCATATAAGGCTAGCCTAACATCAGAACAGGATAAAATAAAATTGCTAGACAGGAACTGATGCATAAGAAATTTGGTGTATCATTTCTGATACATCTGCATGCATTTGCAAGCTAAAACAGAAAAAGAAGGGCAGAGATTATAAGGAACGAAGATTTTAAAATTGCACTGTGCAGAAGAGACGCACGAACCACCAGTGGGAGCACAGCTGGGAGATTCATCTTGGAGATGGATTGGAGTGGAATCCATTCACTGAAGGTGTCTGGTGCACATGAGTGCAAAGACTGAGGAAAAAAGGAAAAAAATTAATTTCTGAAAGCTATTTAGATTCCTGGAAGCATTGTCTAGAGATCTAAAAATCTAAAGCCTCAGAGAATCTGAACCTAAAACATTCCCAAATGCATTGATAAGGTATGATGTGCACATCTCTGCTGTTTTCAGAGTCAATGAAATTGACAATGAGTGTCTGGAAATTAGGAATGCTCACCCAGATTTTATCTCCATTACTTTAAGAACACCTTAATAAGGCACTTCAGGAACTGAGCACTGACATTCTCACCCTGCTCTATTTACTTTACATTTGAATACAGGCTGGTAGAAGGAGAAATCGGGCTTTAATTTCTCCCCAAATTACCTGTTGCACTTTCAGGTTAGGAGTAGATGTAAATTCAGCTAATCACTCTCTCTATGCATGAATATTCCACTAGTGAACTGACATACAGAACATCCTTTTTCTCTTTTGTACCGTCCTAAATGGTGCCCAATGAACAGGACACTTGCATAAATCTCACAGAAAATCACCAAAATTGCTGAAATTAACACTCAATTCCATGGTAAAAGCTTCTGAGAAAAGGCTTGACAGGATCACTGAACAAACTGAAACTTGGAAGAGAAACACGCATTTTAGCACTGATCAAGGGGAAATAAAAAGAAATGCTGTAAAAATTCCAAGTGGAAAGTAAGGAGAAACACAGGAAGCAGAGACAGAACAAGGCCCTGTCAGATGACCTGTGCAAGGTAACTTTGTGCCCCATATTTTGCGGAGAAAAGAAGAAACCTCACAACTTTATAAAAGTTGTAAAGCTCGGTATGTTTATTTATGGCGCTGGACGCATGCAGAGAAAATTCTCCTCAAAAGGTATGCGTACCCCTGAAGACCTCAGGTCTCCTTTTATCCCCCTTCCAAATGCATATGCATACAGTTTCACAATAAGTTCTTACATATTCATGACACTTAGCACCAGTTCTCCTTGATCAAAGGAATTCCTAGGTCGGGGGCAAATTGACCTCATGGTCTTTTCTGTTTTTCTTTCTCTGTCTCCTTGCTGTCTCGGCATGCGAGTTTTTCCTTCAGTTTTGGCCTTACAGACTTTTCACCTCTCCTAGACACTTCACCTAACTCAGAATGGATCTCTACTCTATCTCATTCCCCCCCTTCCTAGGAAATAAGTAAATTCTTTTACTTAATGAAAACCCTCACGACAATAAATGTCTTTTAATTCTCCACCATGTATGTTTGACAAGATGGTTAATACAGCTATTCGTTGTAGTATTCTCCAGTTCCAAATTAACAATATAGTAGATAATCCTAAGCTTATCTCAACTAATATTAGCAAAACTACAATGGGGTGGCACAACTTATTAAATATTCCATTTGCAGTTGGTGACCACCCAAAGATCACATCCCACCAGTGATGATCTGCATTTTGTTCTATTCTTTGCAGAATTCTTGTTATTTCTTTTGTATCATGTTGGAGAGTAATTAAGGTTTTCTTTCCACTTTCTTGGATTTCTTTCAAGATCTCCAGTAGGTCTTGGTGCTTAATTAATTGTTTTACCAATGTAAGGTCCATCCCAGTAGGTGTAGGTGGTAGTCTATGATACATTATATCATTGGTTTTAACCAGCTGGTGGGATGTCACTGGGGCCAAGTACGAAAAATCACACCCGATAATCTTAACAAAATTACAAATACAGAAATTAGAATGATTTCTACTAGACAGAATGACATCATTGCTATCTATTTGTACAGCAGCACAAGCAGTTCTCAAGCATACACCCTTTTCCAGTATATACGAGCACAGTTTTCTGATCAGTGACTGGATGAATTTCAAAGTGACAAATACTTTGTTCAGTGTCCAAACACACATCCTGAGCATTAATAGTATTGCTTTCACAAATGAATCCCATCTGTTCTCTAGTAATGCAGGATTCTAAGTTTACTGTCTGCCACTTTTCATTCATCTTTCGAGCCCATACTCTATGGTCTGAAGGATAGAGTATTGTTTTTTCATGGTTTAATCCTAGGGCAACGATGGGATGGATAACATAAACAGTGGCATTATGTATGGTAAGCACAAAGGCAGTGGCCACATTAGAAGCAGAATCATAGGTGAAATTCACCATAGCCCACCAGGATTGAAACTTCCTTTCAATATCGATTGCATTATCCCACACAATTTTCCGAATTTCAGCTGGAAAATTACTTTCACCCCTTTCCTGTATGATCAGAGCTGCTGTTGCCTGCATCCATAACTGTGCTTGTATACAACTGAAAGCTAAAGACACATTATCTTGAACTGTGCTAAGTGCCTCTACTATTAACTTGTGGTCTTGGTCCCTGGCCTTTTCTTACTTCCTTACTTTGGCAGTACTTTGAAATCTGCCACTGGCTAGTTCCTAATGCCAATAGAGATTACTATAAAAGCTGCTTCAATTTTGTTAGGCTACCTGCTGCAGTGGCCAGTCTATTCATCAGTATTTCTGAATCAATTCCATTTAAAACTCCTAATCCTGTCCCTAATATGCCAGTTAGATGTTTGTTATGGGGAACAGGAACTGCTTTCTGTCCATGACCATCCCTCCCTGCCAGAGGGATGTGCTGGGCTCACACTGCAAATTCAGACACACTTCACAAGTGTATCTGACAGAGATTTGGGTCATACTTGAAGCAGATGTTTGTTCTGAAATGTAGAGACCTCAGGGAATCTAACCTCTCCCTCTCCCTCCAAAGCACCTGATTTCCCAGATGTGTGGCAAGCAGGAATGTCTCTCCTGGTCTACAAAACCTCACCCACCTTGCCCCTAGCTAAGATCACGCTGTGGACTGTGTTCAGGGCAGGACCAAGCCTCAAGTAAATAATGAAGGGGAAATCTGAGAGAAGAGCTTAAATTCATTGCAGTGCCTCAGAAGAAACTGGGATCAGGTTTCTGCTACTTGAAACACTCAGCACACAAGTGATGCTCAAAATCCTACAGCCTGCTGCTGTGCTCTGAGGGGGGGATCTCTCTCTACCTCTTTTAAGCAGAATCCAACCGCCTCAGACTGGGACAATCACTGATCCAAATCTCAGTAGGAAAAGGGATAGCTATAAATAAGGAAAATCACCTTCCTTGCTTGGGTTAGTTTACCACCTGCAGTTCAGCACCCTTTACCAGCCATTGCCTGGGGGTTCAGCCAACCAGCTTGGAAAATGACCTAAGGAAACTGATTTCTTGGTGTTCCTGGTTCTAGGCAACAGGAGAGCTGGCTCCTTCCTTTCTTGTTCTGCTCCTGAGATATGCCTGTTTTTGTGACCATGTTGTCCAGCCCTCAAAGGAAGTTTTTAGGAAGGAGGAGCAGGCTGGTTGGATTTTTGAGATGTTAATTTGCATTATCAACTCCACACGTTTGAGAGACCATTCTGGATTGAATAATAGCTGTTGTTCAGTCACATTCTTTACTACGTTAGGTCTAAGTTTGGAGTTTGGGTAGAGTCTGAACTAGTGTGGGGTGTATAAGGCCCCGCTGTGGTAAAAAGTGCAGTGTCCACTTTGAATTCAAATGAAAATCTGACAGTAACTTGAGCTCAAAGGCAGGTCACTTCTACAGGCTGTATCAGGGTGAAATTACACCAACAGTCTGATTCACTTAGGTCATCACAGACTTCCTGGTGTTCATATACACCAGGGGAGGTTCAGACACTAATTACATCTGGTCTCTCATAAGCCATCCTATTGATGACTAAGCACTTTACTTTGATTTCTTCTCTTCAGATTCCTTGAAGTGTTCACAGCTCCTATTCTTGCTATTCTTACTCCTCACATACTTGATTCTCGTGGATTACTACAGTAGATATGTTTAATATAAACCTTCTTTATCTCAAAAGGTTTTCCTATGGATCCAGTATACTGATTAAATGCCAGGGACCAAGGCCATTCAGCATTGCTTTGGGTAGAGGTACTCTCTAGTTCTAAAACTTCAGTTATAATTCCATACAAAACAATTCTGTACACTAAAGTATGAGCTACTCCCGACCGCAATATACTCATTTTGCCCGAATAAGTTTTAGTCTCAGTTCATTGTCTCCTGGTGTCACTCCTGAAGGGGCTTCTGGGCCTTCTTCACCCGAGAGTGATGGATCCAGCATTCTGCTCCTTGATTTTGATTGCAGTGAAGGTGGTGAGAGGTACTTGCAGTGGTCTCTCCCACTATGGTTCCGAAGTCTTCTCTGTAAGAGACTTAACATATACATCATCCCCAGGCTATCTAACTCCCTGCTCCGAGTTCCAGACACAAGTTTCTCAATTACTCTGAGCCGTTTGCTTAATGCCACCATGTAAGTGGACATTCTGGACATTCCCCTTGTATTCTATGGTCTTCTATAAGGCATTCCAAAAGGATTCAGCATTCCTTTAGCTCAAAAGGTTTAGTTTGAATTTGCAATAGTGCTAGTGGAAGAGCTTCTTGCCCCAGTCTTATGATTTGCTGCTTAATCAAATGATTCATTCTCTCCCCCTGGCCGCTTGATTGGGGGCAGTATGGGGTGTGAAGTTCTTAATCTATGCCCAGATGGCTACTAATCTGTTGCACTATTTTGGAAATGAAAGGTGATTCTTTATCTGAGGATATTGTGGCTGGAACTCTGAAGCGTGGTAATATCTCTTGTAAAAATGATCTGGTCACCTCTTGAGCTTTGACAGTTCTGGTGGGGAATGTTTCTGGCCACCCTGAAAATGTATCTATTAATACCAGTAAATACTGATACCCCCCTTTCCTTGGGAGTTCTGAAAAGTTGATTTGCCACTGCTATACAGGCCCATGGCCTCTCCCAGTCTGACCGAGTTTTGGCCCGGGGGTATTTTGAGATTAGTCTGGAGGCAAGGATCACATTATCAGCTCACCTGAGTGAGAGTGGCATATAGATTCCTGACAATGATACAACAGTCCTTTCAATCAGATGTGTGTTCTAGAAAGCCTGTGGGAATTACTACTTCAAAGTCAACACTTCATTCCAGTGCACTCTGTATCACTCGCAGCCTTGGTCATTTTGAGAAAGGAGCCACACTCTATAAAAGGCTTTAAGTAATTAGGCCCTAGTGTGTTTTCTAGTGCCCTTCCTTCACTAGTAACCACGAAAATGGGAGGGGATTACTAGCTCTCTTTCAATGGTAGCCCACCCCTTGCAGTTGTACGTCTCTTTTGATTAGTATTATTGTATTATGGCTTACCTTCGAGGAAAATCTGTACCTCACCCTTTGCTGCTTTCTTTGCCTCTCCATCCGCCAGCTCATTTCTTTCCTCCAATTTTAAGCTCACTCTCTGGTGTGCCTTAATACGCTTTTTCAGGTAGCTGAACTGCTTCCAGCAGCTGGATTGTCTCTTCTTTCCCTGTGAGGTCTGCAGTCCCCTCTCCTTCCAGATGGCTCCATGTGCATGCACAACTCTGAATGCCTTTTGCTGTTTCTAAGGCATGGGTCCATGCATTTATCTCAGCATCCTGTAGGGGTCCAGACTCTATTACCTCTCTGCAGGTAGTCACTGTGAACTTTGCAATGTTGCTTTCTTGTCAGTGAACCAGGTCTCTGCATCGTCCGGAGGAGTGTCCTTTAGATCTGGGCGGCTGGAGTAGGTAGCTTCAGTGGTCTCTAGGCAATCATGGTGTACTGCTTCTCCTTGATTCCACTGAGAAAAGAAGCTGGGTTGACAATATTAGTCACCACTATCTCTCCATCATCTTGCTCTACCATGATGGCCTGGTATTTCAGAAACTTCTCTGGTGAGAAGCCAGTGGCCACCCTTTACTTCCAGTACTGTGGACACTGTGTGGGACACTAGCACAGTCATTTTTGTCCCAGGGTAAACTTGTGTGCCTCTTGAATGTTCAGCACAACTGCTGCTACAGCTCTGAGGCAACCTGGCCATCCTTTGGCTGTTGCATCTAGTTGCTTAGAGAGGTAAGCAACTGCCCTCTGGTATGGACCCAAGTCTTGAGCCAATATTCCCAGAGCAATTCCTTGCATGGAAAAATAGAGAGAATGCTTTACTTACATCTGGAAGTTTCAAAGCTGGAGCCGACATGAGGGGACTCTCTAGCTGGTGAAAGGCCCGTGTGGTGTCTCTTGTCCACTGGAGATCTCAGTTCCCATTGGCAATAAGAGCATAGAGGGGTCTGGAGATTACCTTCTGTTTCACTATCTGTGCCTTTTTCTTTGAGACTCTGCGTCCTTGGAGTCCTAGGAAATTCAAAAGGCTTACCGTCCAGGCTTCTCTCGCTTCCCTCGTCTGAGTGGCTACTAGAAGATCATCTATGTACTGCAACAGCCTCCTTTCCTCTTGTGGAGCTTCCTGGGACTCTGGGTCTTTGCAAGCTGTTCTCCACTCAGAGTGGAGAATTTTGAAGCCTCCAGGCACATGGACTATGTGAGCTTGTGTTTGAATGCAAAAATGTTCTGGCTGGCTTCGTGGATAGGGAGGCAAAGGAAGGCATCTCTTAGGCCTAAAACAGTGAACCAGGTTAGCTCAGGTGTTAAACAAGGTTAGTAAGGTCTATGGATTTGCTACTACAGGGTACAAATTCTGTGTTATCTTATTGACAGCCCTTAATCCAGTACTACCAGTTATTGGACTGATTCCTTCCTTACCTTCCTTTTGAGGGTACTACTCAGTTCTCACTGGTTGTGTTCTTTCATTAAGCTTGATGGGGGAGCATCTTTCACTCTCCCTGGTGCAGCAGAGGCCCATACCCTTGAAAACACTTATTTACTTATTCTAATATCTCCTTACTAATGTCTTTCTTAATTTCAGTGTCTGTTAATATTAAGCCTAACATCTTTATATTATTTGCCTCCAGAGTAACCTTTCTCATTTGAGAATGTTTAGCAAATTGAGCGAATTGTACAAAAGCTTTTAGGTACACATAGTACACATGTTACTTTAAAGGTCTGCAAAAGTATGCCTTTTCAGACTGGCCAGTTGTTCATTCCCCACACTACAACATAAACATTCTCCACAGGTACTAAAGCTTTATTTAAAACTGAACACATGACCCTTGTGCTGACAAAAATTCTTCCCTTTTGGGAAGGTTACCTTTACCCCTCCTCCCTTACCTTGGGAGGAAGCCTTTACAAATCATATGTACTCATTTTGCGAACTGTGATTGCTTCGCATTTCAGCGTGATAATCCTTGCCTGATTTCATATGTTGCTATCTTATGCTGCTTTCTCTTTGCCTTGTTTTCCTTTTCAAGGGCCAAGACCAGAGAGCGGTCTGATCTCACAGTCTCTTTGTCATTCTGGGTGATTTCTTAAAACAAAAGACATTTCAGCATACAAAAACTATCCCATTTATCTTCCTATTATAAAACAGTACTAACAGCAATGAAGCACTATAAATCGTTTTATTTTCTGAGCTGCTCTTACTGGCAACCTCCTCCCAGCGAGCCCCTCCCAAAAGGGGCTAATTTAGGAACCTGTTTGCTCTGGTCAGTTCTCATTATTTATTTCTCCTTGCCCTATCTCGCTTCCATTTGAACCTTTTTACAGACCTTCACAGTAGTTTCTCAGTTTTCCTCCTATACACACAGCTCCAGGTGGCAGGTGTCAGATATGATTCCCACACACAAGCTCTAAGACCTTAGGTTCTGAATCCGCTTGACCAGAAACCTTTAATTTACACTCGGGGCGTGTACCCTGACACTTACTGGAACAGCAAAACAGCAATACCAGTGTTTCTCATGAACACCGCACTGCAATAATACCTGCACATCCAGCTTTTGCCCACAGGCCATTCCCATGTTCCCTGGGGAGACAGGGCAGCCAGAGCTGTCCCTGTGCCCAGGGCGCAGCCACTGTCACCTCACACAGCGTGCCAGCCTCTTGATGTACCAAAGGCTCCCCGAAATTGCTCACAAAGGCAGGCTATTCTGTTTGTTACAGAGAACTTTAAATCCCTACAGCAGATTGTTTCCAGTAAAGGCTTACTGCAGTACCAACTGAAGTCTCATAAATCTCATAAGTCTCATTAACTAATTCATCTCATTCACCTCTTCTATATAAACTCTGTTTTACAAAATATCAGTCTTTTCTAGTTCTCTTCTTGCACAATCTAATTAAGCACTGTGTCTACTTACACTTGTTTTGCTGCTTTGCAAAAAGGCTGTGCTAGTCTCAGCTGAAACTCTGATATGCCCACAGACACACACACTCACTCCCCCCCTCCCCCTTATCTCAAATTCACTAGAGCCAAGGCTTGAATTACTATGAGGGGGAGAATTCTTGGAATTCCTTTAACTCGCTTTATCGAAGTTAAACATAAATCACCGTACTATAGTTCTCCTATGTAAAATGCTACTCTTGTTGCAACAAAATCTTAAAATCTCCACAAACACCACTATACAATCTGAGAATCAAATTACCACAATGCAGCGGAAGAGAATCACCACACAAAATCACTGGGAAAGGGCATATTTCTCAAAGTGCTCACTTTTCTCAACACAACACAGCACACCATAATTCGGCATTTACTCAAATCAATTTTTCCTGGACACAATCAAAATAACAGCACACAGTCTAGAGATCAAGTCCAAACATCCAAGGCAAAGGAACTCTCTGAGCTCATACTCACGGTTAAAATGTACCAAATCTACACAAATCACTACATTCAAACACGATAAATACCATCACTGACATTCCTCCACTCGCTTCTCCGCAGGGCACTTCTCTCCCTGCCCCCGCAGCCTGCTGCAGCCAGCGCCTCTGGCCTCACTCGGCTGCTTCAAACAGGGGGAGTACTGACCCCCCCCGCACTGTAGGGCACTGTAGATTTACTCTCTTTTATACACCATACACTTATCACCTGCACGATCACAAACACAGTGCACTGGCCACACACATTAACCATACAGCAACACAGTGTCCGGACATCACACACACACACAAACAAAACACACACGGGCTCACCAGTTCTGCTTTATCAGAACTATGAATTCCCAATACACACATACACGGGTTCACCCGGCTTACCCCCAAAGCCGCTAGCGGTCTGCTCAATCAGAACAATGAACTCCATCTCTAATACAGCTGCTCTATCAGCTGAACCCCATCTCTAATACAGCTGCTCTATCAGCTGAACCCATGAACCCAGACGTCTCTGGGTGATTTACTCCCTTTCTCTCCTTCCTCCCCCCCTGGGGCCCCATAGTACATACCGTATTCTCCCCCGCAGGCCAGCGGGTCGTTGTCTGTCCTCGCAGGTGGCAAGTTGAGACAAGCGGACCCCCACCAGGAAAAAATCCTGGGGCGCGCCATGGAGGTCCGTCTATCCCCCCTGCCCCCGCGGGGACAGAGAACTCCTGGCTGGCTCGCCAAAATGGTTTGCGGAGAAAAGAAGAAACCTCACAACTTGTAAAAGTTGTAAAGCCCGGTATGCTTTTATTACGACGCGCGCCGGACGCAAGCCTCCCCAAAAGGGCATGCGTACCCCTGAGGATTTCAGACCTCCTTTTATCCCCCTTCCAAATGCATATGCATACAGTTTCACAATAAGTTCATACATATTCATCTTGCATGACACTTAGTGCTAGTTCTTCTTTATCAAAGGAATTTCTAGGTCGGGGCAAATTGACCTCGTGGTCTTTTCTGTTTTTTTTTCTCTGTCTCCTTGCTGTCTCGGCATACGAGTTTTTCCTTCAGCTTTGGCCTCACAGACTTTTCACCATTGTTAGACACTTCACCTAATTCAGGATGGATCCCTACTCTGTCTCACCATACAGAAGAGGTCCTTCTTGTCCTTAACTGCACTGGCAGAATTCCAGCACCATGTCACAGGGGAATGCTGAATGGTGACAATACCTCGACTTCCCTTCTGCCTTTGGTTCTGTACTGGGAGTTCTTCCACTTTCAAGTTCTAGAGAGGAAGGGGGCTCAAAGGCACAGTTTTCTCAGCAGTATTTACCAGGGAGTGTTACTGCATTCCCTGTCCTCCCTCTTCCCATGACTCAAAAGGAGCAACCAAACCCTTCATCCTTTCCTCATTCTCTTGATATTTAAACACATTTGTCCTATGGAACATGCAGAACAACACCTTCTTAGTCCTGCCTTTCCTTTTGTTTTGCAATCTTTTTCCAGAGCCAAGGCAGAAGGATCCCTTGGGGCCAAATTAAAGCCACATTCCTGCTGCAATTCAGGGTGATCCTTCAGATAAACAAAACATATTTATGTACACAGCTTCATCTTCTTTTCGTTCTTTTCATGAAAATAATAGTAACCACAACACGGTACAATAACTCAGATTTGTGTTTATTGCCTTCTTCTCCCTGTCTTCAAATATTTAAAGGGCCACTATTGATCAGAGTATTTGTTGAGTGTTTTCTTAGTCTCTGTGCCCCCAGGGCCTTTCTTACCTTCTTCCATTGTTTCAATAGGCATCCCAGGGGGTTTGGATTTATTGGCTTGCTGGCTGACACCCTCTCTTGGACACCCACCCTGGTCCTTTCTTGATCTCCTCTTACACTCTGTTGATTTTTATTGATATTTCAATTCACAAACTGAAATGTTATTGTTTTCTCTTCTCTCCTTGCTCTTATTATTTTTACACCACAATTGGTACACACAGGGCGTCTTTGGGCTCCCCTGCACCAATATTCTCTCCTGCAGCTCTGGCAATGTATATAAACAAAAGGACTACACCCCTACACAAGAAACAAGGAATCAGAGTCCTTGCAGTCCTGCAGCCTTCCTGAGGCTTCTGCGTCACAGGTGCCTTCAAGGCCCAACTGCAGGACTTGTTAACTTGGAGTTTTCCTGAGGCATCTCTCTTTAGGGTGCCCTCGAGGCCAGACTCTGGCATTGTTGTGGTGTGCTTTGTGTCTTTACTTGTTGAGTTTGTTACTGTACTGGATTTTCTATGTTTGAAATGGTTCATTCTCTGTGGCCCCATATTACTTCCCAAATGGTTTTCCCCTAAGTTGTATCCTCCCCCTTTCCCTATCAATCACCCTTGTGCCTACCCCTATTTCCAGACCCTTCTCTGTCACTCCTCTAAACCCTGGTCCTGCAGCTTGTCTGTCATTGTTTGCCAAGCCCCTTCATCTAGAAGCTTCAATGTCAATTATGTTAAACTACTAATCCCATGGGTAGATTTTGTATGCTCTCCTCCACTATCCTATTCCATTGGTTGGATGATAATTTAGTCCCTCCTCATGCTCCTCCTCAGTTGCTGGCCTTTAGTTGTTAGGCTGACTCCTCCCCAGAGTCAGCCTCCCTTCATAATTTTGTGTATCCCTTTACTCTGTGCTCTTTTGATTCTGCTCCCTCCCAGCTTGCTACAGGTTGTAGCGCCTGTTCACTCCCTTTGGGGAAGGAATAAACAGCTGATGGAAAATTACAGACAGAAAGCCACTCTCTTTTTTATTTACCGGTCTAAATTCACGAGGACCTCTCTGGGTGCCTGCTCGGCCAGGCCCAGCGGAAGGAGAAATGCCTGCCAGTGGCTGATCCGCTACCCTCAGCCAAGCCAAGGGAGGCAGGGAGCAGCCATTTAGTGGTGTGCACCGAGGTGAGGGGTCAGGGCTGGCCGGCACCACCAGCACCACCCCTCCACCTGAGATCGGGGGCGCAGCACCATGGCATGGCAGGCAGATTCCTCAGTTTGTTCAAAGTGTTCAGGGGGATAAAAAAGAAAGGCCCTGGAGCTGCCCCAGCATAACAGCCTGAAGAATCGGAACAGTCCCGGCCACTGCAGGATGCTGAGTGGCAGAGCAGGGCCACAGGGCTGATGGCTGAATCCATTAATTCTTAAGTTCTTGGACTTCAGTGAATTTGGTGACAGCATCCTGACTGTCCTGTCAAGCTGCCTGCACAGCAAGTGCAGGGAGTGGCATTTCCTGGCGCTCAGAGGCCTCGTGGTGGTCAGCAAGGATCCCTTACTGGTGAGATGGGGCAGCGGCTGAAGCTGTGCTATTAAATCAGCCCCATGGGCGTGCAGGGCTTCAGGAGCTGAGGCAGCTGCTCCCAGCTCTCCTGCCTCACCTGCCCCAGTGCTTTGGGCAGGTGAGGCAGGAGAGCTGGCCTGTGGGCCCTGCAGCAGCAGGGTGGCCTTGCAGTGCCAGGTTGGTGTTGGTGGTGCAGCCGTCCATGGCTTCCCAGCACACCCTTGTGTTCCACACAGGCCAGGAAAATGTGCATCCTGTCTCGAAGCCTTGTGGAGCTGCTGGGTGATGCAGAAGGAGAGGTGGTCAGCATGTCCTTCTGTGTGTTCACGAATGTGCTCCAGCACAAAGACATCCTTGTATCCAGCACCACTGCCGCAAAGCTGGCTGAGGCACTGCTGCTGCTCTTTGACCACGAAAGGCTTTGTGTCCCCAGCTGCAGGCACTGGCTGCTGCCCAGAAACTTTGCTCAGGTGAGCTTGAAAAAATTGGTCTCAAGGCCTGCTTCCCTTCCCTTCCTCCAGGAGAACAGCAATGTGCAAGTCTTCTCGCTTGAGCTCTTCTTCAGGGTGATGGACTTGGTAGTGGATGAGGGAAAAAAGCCCCTTGAGAAGATTTTGAACCAAAACCTGCTCCTTCTTTTACAGCCATAATGAGGACTGGCGCGTGATGTAGGTGAGGTTTTGGATGAGGCTGGTGTATCGCTGGGAAGGGCTCAGCTGCCTCCTGTCCAGCCACCGCATGGACTGCAGCCTTCTCGAGACTTTGGCACAGAGATTTGAGTCTGGTGCCCTGGGCTGTGGGGCCATCTCTGGGTCTCTGCTGCTCTCCAGGCCTCTCAGGAAACACTGCTTCTTGTGGCTGAGCTCCTGAAGATGAGGAAGCTCAAGCAGCTGCTGAAGAAGGGGCAGCTTTCAAAGTTCACCGAGGTCCTGGTAAGGAGGGCCTGAAGCCCTAGGCTCAGCCCAGAGAAGGCCCCTGAGGGGGGTGCTCAGTGTGCGGGCCGGGCAGCTCTGCCCCTGCCCACTGCTGCAGCCAGAGGCCACGCGGGCTCATCTCCAGGCTCCTGTGGGCCCGAGCTGGGTGCCCATGGAGCCCTGGCCAGGCGGGGCTGCGGGCCGGCACCGCGGCTCCCCGGGCAGCAGCCGGCCCTCTGCCCCCTGCCCTCGGGAGCCCTTGGCCAGCGGCTGCTGGCCGCGCCTCAGGGCTGTGCGGCCAGGGGAGGCCGGGGCTGGGCGCAGGCGGCGTCCGCCCCAGGGGCTGAGCCCGCGCCAACCCTCCCCTCCTGCCGCTCTCTGCAGCTGTCACAGGACAGGAGCCGAGCGGCCGAGCAGCTGCGCCAGGCCCTGCCATACCTTCAGAGCCCACAGGAGCCCCTGCGAGAGGCGGCCGTCACGTTCATGGGTGAGCTATGAGCCTGTGCTCCCCTGCCCAATCCCACCTGCCCTGCGCAGCCTCACGAGGCCCCATCCCCTGCCCTGCCCAGCCCTTTTATGCTCTGCCCTGTCCTTCTTTGCCCCACCTGGCCTCGCCCCAACCCACCCTGCCCCACCCTTCCCAACCTGTCTCTGCCTGACCCTGGCCAGCCCAAAACAGTCATCCTCTGCCCTGTCCAGTTTCATTTAACCTGGCCACATTCTACCCCACCCTGCCTCACCCTGCCCAACCTCGCTGCACCCAACTTTGCCCCGCCCTGTCCAACCCCATCATGCTGCACCCTCTCCTGCTTCACCCAACTAAGCCCTGCCTCGCTGCACCCTTCCCCACCCTGCCCCGCCCCGTTTGTCCTGCCCCTCCCCAACCTGCCCCACCCTGTCCACCTTACCCTGCTCCGCCCTGCCCAACCATTTCATGCTCCGCCCTCTCCTGTTCTGCTCAACCTATCACCACCCTGCCCCACCCTGCCCCTCCCAGCCCTGCCACACCCAACCTCCCCCTGCCCTGCCCAATCATTTTGGGCTTCGTGCTGTCATGCTCCACTGAACTTTGCCACACCCTGCCTCGTCCTGCCCTGCCCTACCCCACTCCACCTCGCCCTACCCCATCCACCTCAGCTTCACCCTGCTCTGCCCAACCCATCATGCTGCCCTGTCTCCTGCTTTGCCCAACCCAGCCCCGCTTAACCGCACCCTTCCCCACTATGCCCCACCCCTTTTGCACTGCCCCGCCCCACCACACCCAACCTGTCCTCCCCCTGCCCCATCCAGCTCCACAACACTCAACCTCATCTCGCCCTGCCCTGTCCAACCCTTTTTTGCTCCAGCCTCTCCTGCTCCACCCAACTCTGCCCTACACCATCCTGCTCCGCCCCAGCCCACCCTGCCCCACCTCTCTCTGCCCCACCCTGCCCTGCCCAACCCTGTCATGATTTCCGCCCTCTCCTGCTCCACCCAACCTGGCTCCACTGTGTCCCACCCATCCCCAGCCCGCCACAGCTCAGCCCCAGCCCCGCCTGCTGCCCTGGCAGCGCCAGCCGCGCCTGGCGCCGTGGAGCCCCGCCTGGCCTGGGCATTGCTGCTGCCGCCCTCTGGCAGCCGTGCCCTGGGGCGGCAGCGTGCGGCAAGGGCCGGGCTGAGCCCCTGTGGCCGCTGGCAGGGAGCTGTGCCGTGGGGGCCGTGACAGGCTCTGTGCTCACAGGCATGGCCGGGCGGTGCCTCAGGAGGCAGCAGCAAGAGCTCCGGCTGACCTGGACAGGTGAGTGAGGGCAGCGGGCTGACAGCCCCAGCTGCTTGGGGAGCTGCAAGCCCTGCCCCAGTGCCGAGGGCTGTGCTTGCTCTGTGGACCAGGGTTGGCGTGGCCAGTGCGCACACAGGGATTTTTGGGGCATATGGGGCAATAGTGTGCATTAGCTTCGCGCTGATCCCCTTGGTCCCTGCTGCCTTCTGCCCATGGCCAGAGCTGCCTGCAGTGGCCCTGGCATGGGGGGCTCCTCGGAGCCCTGCCATCCCTGGATCTGACAGTGGCTCTGTTTGTCTTTCTTGCAGCTCTTGAAGACAAGGCAGAGGATGTCAGCTGTGCCACCAGAAGCCTGGCTCGTGCTCTACGGCCTCACAGGCTGCAGCCTCCTCCTGGCCTCGATACAGAGACGTGGGTTCTTGTCCTCAGCTTTGGGGCCATCTGTGGGTCTCTGCTGCTCTCCAGGCCTCCCAGGAAACTTTGAACTGCATTGTTCAGCCAGGTTCCTGAAATGCAAGGACCTCCAACAGATCCTGAAGTTGGATCACATCTGGAGGTTTGGTATGGGTCGGGTACGGATGGCCTGGAAGCTCCAGCCTCAGCCTGGAGAAGCCCCCTGTCGAGGTCCACCTGAGTGAACGGGTGACGGATAATTTTTTGGTGCAAAAATAAGCAACAAGGCACAGGGGGTGTGCAGTAACAAATCAACAAAATGCAATTTTATTGAAATAACCACAGCTGATCTGCGTTGGTGAGGGAATCTGGGGAAGAAAAGGGTAAGACAAGGGAAGAGGGAGGAAAGAAGGTCAGGTAGGGTGTAGCTACCGAAACGTGTCGTTGTCCTTCGGGGGTCCAGCCGTTGAAGCTTACTGGTGCACGTCCTGGGGAGATCTCCAAGCACGGTCGGCTTGCACCCCAAAAATATACCGTTTTTCATTGGGGGAAGGGTGGCCAAAATAAGGTTTCCAAGGAAGGAAAAGAATAGGAACAGAAGGAGGGGTGTTTATTCCATTCTTTTCATGGCCGAATGCTCGCAGGTGCGTTTATACTGGGCAGTTTCCCCCCGCCTTGTATCCCAGTCTCTGGAAGGGAGTGCCAAGAGGGTGGCAAGAGGGTTCCAGGTGGGGTTCCTTGTACAGGGATTTCTTTCTTGGTTCCTTGATGAGGGGATTCGCATCTCTGTTTCTCTGTCACGGTGGTTGAAGGCAGGCAAGAGGGGTCTTCTCTTTGAGGGGGAAATCACCCTAGAGCTCAGACCAGCCAGGTCAGGAGGTAGTGAGAAAGTCCAGATCCATTGTTCAGAAAGGGCAGCATGCCCCTTTTGAGTTCAGCATGGCATGTTCTGCAAACAACACCTGTGAACACACTGAGTAAGCATAAGACTTTCTTTCCCAACTGGCTCAACAGTTTTTAACCTTTCGGTGGTCTTTTCTCTTCATGACAACTGTGAGGCAAAAAAAAAGATTTTCGGATAGACTCTCACACCCCCTGACTGCACTGCTCAGTGTGTGGGGCTGGCAGCTGCGCCCCTGCCCAGTGCTGCAGCCATGGGCACCAGTGTGGAATCCTCTGATTCATCCCCCTCAGGGAAATCCCCAGAGCCCTGCCTTGGAGAGAATTGCCTTAGAGTTCCCCCCACTCTGGTGGACAGAAAGATCTTCCTGATAGACTTTTACTGAACAGTGATATATCCCAGTTCCTTTCCCCATATGTGCCAGCATCCCCTGGTTTCTCTTTTCCCTGTTTCCTCACTGATTGGCCAGCCCTGTCTTCCCTGAAATCCAAACCCTCTTGTCCTGCCCTTTGTAACACCCCCTACTCTCCCGTACTTAAACCTTGTGCAGAGCACATGGTCTGTCTTTTGCCTCTGGTTCCCCTTTGGTGTGTTGAAATAAACCTTGCTGGAACTGACCATGTAAATACCCTGGTGCCTCTCTTGGCTGAGCTAGCTGCGGTGAGTGTGGGTAGTGTGGACTTGACTGCCTTGCCTGAATGCTCACACAAGCAGCCTTTCCACAGGAACTGCTTCCTGGGAAATAGGTAGCAGCAACCACCATCTAAACCCCACGCTGCTACAGGCATTCCGCCCCCTGTGCTCCTTTACTCTCATCCCCTCGGGACAGGTCTAGAGGTAGAAACTGCCTAAAAAAGGCACAGGAGTGCTAACTGCCTCATGCCATTTCCAGTTCTTAGCTGTCCCCTTCTCAAGCAGGTACTGGCCATGTGTGGGAGACAGCCATAGAGAAGATGAACTTGGAATGCCATGGGAGGATACCACTGTTTAAGTTAGGCTGAGAGACTGGCCCAATTCCCCATGGTTCTTTGCTTGGTAATGTTAATGTTAATGTGCTGTTGTCAATCGACTGCTGTTCATCCCCCAGTTACAGAAAGTTCTGTACTCCCCCCTTCCTCCATTGGCTTTCTCTGAGAGACACCTGCCACTCCACTCCCCCATTGGTGTATCCTGTGTCACCTCACCTCAACTCCAACCCTGATTCCCTTCCCCATTGGATAATTTGTACCCTGACCTCTCCTACCTTCCCCCAGTTATATACCCGGGGCCCCCTGCTCCTGGCTCTTCTCCCCTGGTTCCCTTCAGCGGAGGTTGTGTTCCTGCTTGTTCCTGTTTCTCTCCTCACCTTTGCCCCACCCGGACCTCTGAATCTTCCCCCAATAAACCCTGCTGGATCTGCCATGCAAAGAGTCCTCTCATTTTCTCTGGTGAGGCTTTGATTACACCATCTGGGCCCAGGCATCTGGCAGGCTGGGGGAATTCCTGAGGCAGCCGAAATGGAGACGCTTTTGGTACTGCAGGCACCCCGACAGCACCTGCCTGGGGAAGCTACTCTGGCCACCCACAGCCATGCCAGGCTGGGCTCTAACCGAACCCACTTTTTCACACTGCTTTATCCTGAACTACCATTAACTTCTATTGGACAAGATGGCACTGGCCACATGGCCGGATCTCCCTTTTTGAATGCTGCGGTGCGAGATTCTCCTGCCTTGGCCACTCAAAAAGGCATCTGGGATGGTCCTCCTCCATTCCTTTCCTCACCCCAACCTCCAAGCCCTACCCCTGCAGCGGGTGCTGCCTCTGCGTGTCACAGACATCTTTTCATGAAAATCCTTTCCTTAGGATTTTTTCCTCCTGAGAAGCTGTGAGGCCTCAGGAACAAAATGTAAATAGTGGTTATCTGCTGCTGTGGAATGCAACAGGCGGGTCTGTGATTGGTCTCATTTGGATGTTTGGAATTAATGGCCAATCACAGCCCAGCTGGTTCAGACTCTCTGTCCGAGCCACAAACCTTTGTTATTCATTCCATTCTATTCTTAGATTAGCTGGCCTTCTGAGATGAAACCTTTTCTTCAATTCTTTTAGCATAGTTTTAATGTAATATATATAATAAAATAATAAATCAAGCCTTCTGAAATATGGAGTCAAATCCTCGTCTCTTCCTTCAGCACAAGACCCCTGTGACCCCCGTCACATCCGCGCTCTCCAGGCCTTCCGGGAAATGTTGCATTGTTCAGCCAGATTCCGACACAGAAGGGATCTCCAAAAGAAGCTGCGGGTGGATCAGACCTGGAGGTTCCGTGTTGTAAGGAGGGCCTGCAAGCCCCAGCCTCAGGCAGGAGCAGCCCCCTGAACGCGCTGCTCATTGTGTGTGGCCGGCAGCTGCACCCCAACCGAAGCCGTTCTCTTCCCTGGGCCACGTGGGCTCTGCTCCAGGCTCCTGTGGGCCCCAGCTGCATGCCCATGGAGCCCTGGCCAGCAGGTGCCACACGGTGATTTTGTCAGTGAAAATATTCATTGGCAAGTGAATGGAAAAGAGGTTTGGCAAAGGGAGGATTTGAATGGTTGTTTTTACAAACTCAGTCCTAACAAATCCATATAGGATGGGTTAAAACCCATGCATACTTTCAGATTTTACAAATATCGTAGAATGATAAAGTGGAGCAGCTGACAAAAGTCAGAAGGATAAAAATTGATCCACAGCACAGAATTTGATCAATGGTTACATTGTGAATTAGGGCACAATGGAAATTGTTTTTTGCAGCACAAACCTGAGGCTGGCAATTGCCCTGAAAGACGTGGAACGGTATTTTCACACAGTGTTCCCAGTGCCAGCTGAGGCTTAAACAAAACCACCCTGGCCTGACATGATCCCTACATATCAAAAGTAACAAAACACACTGGTCAAGTGATCAGAAACTAAATAAGCTTAGCTGCAACCTGGGGAGTAACAGCTCTATACTTTTACCATCAATGTTTTTGGCTGAGGTATCAGTGAACGGGACATCTCCAGGTTCAGAGATGGCAGTAAATGCAGGGTTATTATAGGGTTAGCTTTTGTAACATTAACGTGCATGGAGTGGGGAGAGGGATGAGTTCCTCCTCCCCATTTGTTGTTTCCCACAGGTGTTCAGTGGGGTTTCTTCCAATAGATGGGTCAGCAGAGGGAGTGAGACGGCTTTTAAAATGTTTTGCAAGAGTTGCAATCCGTTTTAAGCAGTTTAAGAGTTGCAATCCGTTTTAAACTGCAATCCGAATTAAGCAATTGAGTTGCTTTTAGTTCAGGATTTTAGCAGGCTTTTGCTACTCACCCTGGAGCAGTTCACCTTAGCAGTTTGCTCCTTTTATTCCAGTGACTTTCCTTTTGGACATGATCAAGTTCTGCAGCAAGCAATGCCACTGCCTAGAGCCTTTCTTAACAACCAATCACTTTTTTAATAACCAATCATCTTTTTAGTAGCCAATTTCTCCTTATCCTTTTTTTTTCATCAGCTGCACCCCGAGGTAGGGAGGCAACTACTACCTTAACCGAGGAAGAATACCAAAATATTTTCCCCTGAAGTTTTCCTATAGCCCCCTGAGAGGAAGCTGCATGATAAATACCTAGGCTTGCATAGGGACAACACCATCTCCACAAGGCAGCCGCTGCAGAATTGGCCTCACGATTAAAACTGCCAATTCTAGTTCTCCACAACCGACCACAGACTGGTGGAGCTGCAGAATTGGTTTCAGGACTGAAAACCGCCAGTTGTGGCTTTTAACAATAAAACACACAAAGAACAGGGGCATGGGTCCCCTCCAAACAGGAGCTTTTCAGCTCTGCACAAAACCCCACATAGACAAAGAATTAAATCCCTAAATCAAATTTTCATGATATCCACAATTCCTTCAGAGAAAGATGCTCTCAGACTTCCAAGCCTACAGAATAAACTACAATTCCCACAACACCTTGAACAATTGAGGATATTTTTGACAATTCTCCCACCTTAGGGATAAAATGTAAGGTGGATAGAGAGGCCCCTGTGTTTACTAGGAAACACATCTCCTCTCAATCTGAACCCACCTGAAAAGTTAACAAGGGCTCTGGTGTGGTGTGTCCCTGCTGCAATGGGAGCCCCTGACACATCTAATAGTCCATCTCCATTATCCCCTGGACTTCCTCCTCCTGAGGGTCCAGCTGTTCTTGTGAACATTACCACTTCCAGTGTCCCACTGCCCGGCACAGAGAACACTGATTCTTTCCCAGCTGCTGTTTGGCTTGGCTCTCCCCTGCTGAGGAGGGAATGCTTCTGCCACTTCCTCGTAGCTGACCCTGTCCCTTCTATTATGGGGGACGACTTGAGTCCTGGGGCCCTTGGGGGCTGTAAAAATTCTGCCATCGCCTTTGTCTTTGCTTTCTCCTTTTCAGCATCCCTTTTTACATACCCTTGTTTTATCTTTCTAAGCACTTCATCCAGGGACATATTCTGCCCTTCCTCTAGTCCTCCCTGATACTGCCAGTGGGTACTCATTTTCTGCAGCTCAAAGCCATTCATCTTTCCAGTGAACCAAACAAAATCCTTAAAAGAACATCCTAATCTTTCCACCAACAATCTGCATTTCCTGGATCTTCTTTCCTCCTTGTTCTCAGTCTCTTTATTACACACCTTATACCAGAGCCAGTCCCTGTCCTGCCAAAGTGTCCAAACGTGGCCCCCAGGTCATGATTCTCCTGCAGGGAACAAGAGGGCAGGGCTGTAATTTATTGGCCACTAAGTTATCTCTACCAGGGGGAGGACTGACCTTTGTGGAATCTACTAATTTGCTCAGTTTCCTTTTGTAACACAGACTGGACTTTCATTCCATGAGGGCTTTTATTCCTTTAGAATTAGGGTGTTATCATCCATTCACAGAAAAACATTTGCAAACCAATGGATGGCCATTGTTTTGCTTCTGTGTTAGGTTTTCTAAAGTGACTGTCAGTGGTTGACATTAAGGCAAATGAGTTACTGCTTTGAGTTGGAAGCAAACTTGAAAATCTTTCAGGTTGTTTTAAATGAAGAAAGGGATTGTTGGCTCTCACAATTAAGAGATGAATATTATGTGTATGTTAAGAGAATTTTTATAGCTGTATAGCTGTGTTATTTTTGCACGTTCTCTCCATAGTACTCTTTCCCTTCCCCCCTTACTGCTGTCACTAGTGGGGCATTTAGGGGAGGGAGAGCTTGATACCAGGAGGCAGAGCATGGCAACACCTGACCTCCAATCAAGATGTAAGAAAGTGACCTCCACCATTGGATGGCAGAGAAAGAGTTGACTGACAAAACTTTGGGAGGGGCTAAGGGTATAAAAGGCAGAGCATCCATTTTGTAGATGAGCATGTGGGCTTTTGGCCATGGAGACTCCCAGTCCTGTAATTTTTCCTAATTCATTCTTTGCTGTATTTTTGTAAATTTTAATAAGCCTTTGAAATTTTAAAAGTGAGCCTCATTTCACACAATGTTCTTAGGGCATCTCAATTAATTTGGGAATTATGCAGCTTTTTTGACTGACTCGAGTTGAGCAATGAGAGGTAAAGGTTTCCTGAAGTGAGAATACTTTATTGCCTGATTCTTCTGTGTTTTCAAGGTAAAGATGTTTCTGTGCTGCAGCAAATTACTTCAATGAGAAAATCATTCCAGCATTGAGGAAGAGCTTCTGACAGAGACCAAGTGTTGCCAGCAGTTGCTGCAGGTGCTCCTGCCATCAGCCCCCAGTGCACGTGGGCTTTGGCTCCCTGTGGCACAGAAGCCCCCCGGGGGCACAGGTCTCTGGGGCAGGAGACGGGCACCAGCGCTGCCAGGGCTCGGGGGGTGGCAGCTCTGCTTGGGCAGGGACTGTGCCACAGTTGCTGATTGCAGCGCTGCCCGGGCCCCAGGGCTCAGAGCAGCATTGGTGCCCGGGCCCACACGTTCCTTGTGCGAGTCACACCCGCGGGATTAGGATGGCCACGGGCCGGGACGTGTCCCAAGGAGGCTGTGCCAGCATCCCTGGAAGGGCCCGTGCCCTTCCCAGCGCGGCTGCGTCGGCAGCCCTGGGGGCTCCTTCTGCTGCCCTGAGCCCGCAGAGCAGGGCAGCGTTTGCTGATGCTCTGAGCCCTTCCTAAAGATCCTGTGGGGTTGCCTTGGACACCTGGGGCCAGGCATTCCTTCCTGCCTGGGCCACTTTGGCTGGGCTGGGGACGGCCCCAGGGCAGGCGGCAGTGTGTGCAAGGGCCCTTGCTGACACGCTGCAGCACGGTCATTGTGACATGGAATGGAACC
This sequence comes from Zonotrichia albicollis, assembly GCF_047830755.1. NCBI lineage: Eukaryota > Metazoa > Chordata > Aves > Passeriformes > Passerellidae > Zonotrichia > Zonotrichia albicollis. Next base: position 12,613,897 of record NC_133827.1, read on the forward strand.
TGGTGTCCATAGGCCCTTTGTGACACGTGGGAAATAGAAGCTTGCCTGGGTGCTCAGAGGACACGACGGGACAGGACGGGACAGAGCGGTGCCAGGAGGAGCCCCCGCACAGCGCGCTCGTTCTCGTCTCATCTGAAGCTTTTCCATAGCGTTATTCCTGCAGCTGACCTTGAGGCCAGACTGCAGGACTTGGTGACTCGGAACTTTTCGAGGCATCTCCCATTTCTCTGACCAGTGCCATCAACTCCAGACCGTGGGATTTGGTCACCTGAATCATTAAAGAGGATACTCCTGTCATTGTGGCAGGAGCCCTAAAGACCAAAGTGCAGGACTTGCTGTCCTGCAGCCGTCCTGAAGCTTCCTGGTTCCAGGTGCCTTGAAGGCACAACTGCAATTGTTGACTTGGCGATATCCTGAGGCATCTCTTTAGAAGGTGCTGTCAAGGCCGGGTGGTGGAATGGCGGGCAGATTTCTTGGCCTGTTCAAAGTGGTCAGGGGAAAAGACACTAAAGACCGTGCAGATGCCCCAGCACAACAGCCTGAAGATCCGGAGCAGATCCAGCCACTGCAGGATGGTGAGTGGCAGAGGTGGGCCACAGGGCTGATGGCAGCAGCCAGCTTGGCCCCATCCCATCCCATCCCATCCCATCCCATCCCATCCCATCCCATCCCATCCCATCCCATCCCATCCCATCCCATCCCATCCCATCCCATCCCCTGGGGACATGCCCATGGACAGGATGGAACAGGGGCAGGGCAGACACCCCGCAGTGGCTGTGCTCCATCCCCTGGGCCATCCCAAAACTCTCCCTGCCTGGGCAGCGCAGGGCTGGGCTGTGCTCTCCAGCCTCAACCGCAGCCCCTCAGCTCTGGCTGTGCTCGCTCTTTGCCAGATGCAGCCCTGGACAAGACACAAGAGCAGGAACCCGGCCGTGGCCGCTTGCGCAAAACCCTGAAGGTACCTGCAGCCACCCCCACCTGGGCTGGGCCTGCTGTCCCTGCTCAGCCCAGCACCACACTTGGAGCATGCCATGGAGCATCCCTGGTTTCCATGTCCTATGTTCTCCTGCAGAGGTTCCGGAAATTCCTGCGCATTCGGCGCACAAAGACCAGCACTGCAGCATCTGAAGGCACAGCTGAGCCTGACTCGGGGCTGACCGAGCTCCAGGAGGAGCCCGATGTCAGCCCAGATTCGGCTCAGCGCTCACAGGACTTTGACACCTCAGTGACTGAAAACTGGGCAAAGGCTCTTCTCACAGCAATGACTGAGGATGTGGTCATCAGAAACACTGACAATGAAGAGACTGACAACATCTCAAATACTGACAGCCCGCCCACTCCCACTGGGATTCCTGCTCCCACTGTTGATTTTTTGGATGACAGTGCTGTTTCTCCTCAGCAGCAGGTAAGCAGCCTGGGGCCAGGCCTGGAGGCCTTCGAGGATCATGTGTCCCCTCAAGCCATGGTCACTGGGCCCCCTCAGCCTTTGAGGCCAGCACAGTGTTGTGGGAAGAGAAGCAGTTCCTGGGGGAAGCTGGGGAAGTTGCTGCCTTGGACAGCACTCAAAATCTCCCCCATGCCTGCTGCAGGTGCCAGCCATTGTAAGGAGCATCCACCAGAGTCTACTGTCCAATGTCACTGTGGAGGCCAGTCTGAAAAGTGGCATTGTGAGGTTGGCTGAAGAACACCCTGATGATGTGGTGCTGACCCTCCTGCGCTGTGCCCCAACGTGTGACAGGTACGGGGCCCACGTGCCTGCACAGCCTGTGCTATGGGCTCTGCCAGACAGGCACAGAGGTCCAGGACCCTGGGGCCCCTCTGTATGCCAAGCCTGCTGCCAATGCTCCCTCCCTGCCCCTCAGGGCACCGGGGCTCTGTCACCTGGGCCCCCACAGCTGCACAGGGCATGGTCCTGGGACTGAGATGCCCCTGACATAGAGCTCTGATCCCACAGAGCTGCTGCAATGATTTGGAGAACAATTCGGTCATCGGGACAAGCCATGGAGAAAGTGCTGCCAACACTGCTCTGCGTGATGGAGGATTGGCCACTGCACAGCGCATGCACCTCTGATGGGGACGACAGGGACGTTTTTGCCCTGGCTGTGAGTTTCTGGATTTGGCCTCTGCTTGCCCCTTGGTCACCTCACCAGCAGCTCTCCATCCTCTCCATGCCTCAGGCGCTGGGCTGAACCCTGGGCTAGGGGCAGGCTCAGGGGGCACCAGGCCTGCTGCTCCTCCTGCGTCTGCCCTTGGGCCCTGCCCCATGGACACCTCAGCACTGAGCACTGTCTTGGGCTGCTTCTTTTGCAGGCAACTCTGGTGATCTGGGTCATTGTGCCTGTGTGCCACAAGTCAATGATTCCTTATTCTGGGCACCTCTTTGTGGTTCTGCTCTTCCAAATTGTCATTACCACACAGCAGATGCCACCAGAGGAAGTTGATACTTTCTGGAGAGCATGCCAGGAGGAACACTGCCTTCCCAGCAAGCCCAAAAGGTCCCAGTCCTCCTGTCCTTCCCATGCCCCTGTGGCCAGTGCCAGCTCTCCCAGTGTGACCTGGGCTTTGCTCTGCACACAGGTTTGCAGTGCAGGCCATGAAGGCTCTGCTGTGTCGACTGCGGTGTTACAATGAGGTGGTGGCTATGGAGCGCAAGAATGCATGGAAGATGATGCTCTGTGCTCACACCCAGCACTATGCCGTGGGTCTTCTGGCCAGGTGAGACCCCCTTCTCCCCACTGCCCCCGGCATTTGTGCCCTGTGCCCCACTCAGTCCCTGTGATCATGGGCCAGAGAGCCTCATCACTGAGGGACAGCCAAGGAGACTGGGAAAGGCTGCAAGAGGAGGGTGCCCAGAAGGAGCTGCCTCATAAAGCACCTACATCCCTTCCAGGGATGCTGGGGAAAGACCAGAAATCTGTGAGTCATTCCTGGGAGAGGTTTAGCACCCTCACCTCAGGGTCTTGGTGTCTTTTTTTCCCCCTTCCAGGGAGATTTTCCGTATCTTTATCCCATTGTGTTCCCTCATTGCAATCCATCTAGTCAAGCGGCTGCACAGGGAGGAGCCACATTGGGATCTGCCCTTCCTGGCATTCCTTGTGGAGGTGAGCCTGGTTCCAGTGCTGCCTGGCTGAGCTGCTTCCTAGCTCTCTGCCCTCTCACAGCCACAGCTGCCTGGGATGGTGCCCACGCCCTGTGCTGCTGCCTGACCCCAGCCCTGTGTGGCTCGGGGCTCCTGCCGGCCAGCTCCCCTGTCACTGCCCTGTGCCTTTCAGGTCTTTCAGAGCCTAGATTTGAGGGAATGTGGTGACAGCATACTGGAGATCATGTCAAGGTACCTGCAGAGTGAGTGCAGGGAGCTGCGTCGCCTGGTGCTCAGAGGTCTCGTGCTGCTCAGCAAGGATCCCTTGAGGGTGAGAAGGGGGCAGCGGCTGAAGTTGTATGAGCAGTGTGGGGTTAGGGAATGCAGTTCATTTGGCTTGGCTGGGCTTCAGGAGCTGAGGCAGCTGCTCCCAGCTCTCCTGCCTCACCTGACCCAGTGCTTTGGGGCAGGCCTTTGGCCTGTGGGCCCTGCAGCAGCAGGGTGGCCTTGCAGTGCCAGGGTGGTGTTGGCAGTGCAGCCGTCCATGGCTTCCCAGCACACCCTTGTGTTCCACACAGGCCAGAAGAATGTGCAGTCTGTCTAAAAACCTTGTGGAGCTGCTGGGTGATGCAGATGAATATGTTGTCACCATGACTCTCTCGGTGCTCACAAATATACTTGAGAACGAACACATCCTGATATCCTGCACCACTGCCCCGAAGCTGGCTGAGGCACTCCTGCCACTCTTTGACTGCGTAAGGCTCTGTGCCCCCGCCATGGGCACTGGTTGCTGCCCAGAAATTTTGTGGATTTTCAGGCCTTTGCCCAGATGGGCTTGGAGAAGTAGGTGCTGAGGTATTTTCCTTTTTTCCAGAACGACATCCATATGCAGCTGCTCTCCCTGAATCTCTTCTTAAAGGTGATGGACTTGGTAGTGAATACAAGACAAAAAACTCTGAAGAAGATTGTGAGCCAGAGCCTGCTGCCACTCTTCTTTCATTGCCATGATGAGAACAAGCGTGTGGCAAAGGTGAGGTTTTGAGTTACACCCCTTGCATCCCTGAGAAGGGGTCTCAGATGTCTCCTGGTGGGCTTCTCCCAGGCTCCAGCCTCTGGCTCCTGGCCTTGGCACAGGGATGCAAGTCCTTTTCTTTGGGCTGTGGTAGCAGCTCCGCATCTGTGCTCCTCTCCAGGCCTCTCGGGAAACGCTGCTTCGTGTGGTAAGGTTCCTCAGGAGAAGGAAGCTCAAGCAACTAATTGAGAGGGAGAAGATGTTGAAGTTTGCCAACTGCCTGGTAAGAAGGGCCTGAAGCCCCAGGCTCAGCCCGGAGAAGGCCCCTGAGAGCGGTGCTCAGTTTGCGGGCTGGCAGCTGTGCCCCTGCCCACTGCTGCAGCCAAGAGGCCGCGCGGGCTCTTCTCCAGGCTCCCGTGGGCCCCAGCCGGGTGCCCATGGAGCCCCGGCCGGCGGGGCTGCGGGCCGGCACCGAGGCTCCCCGGGCAGCAGCCGGCCCTCTGCCCCTCCCCTCGGGAGCCCTTGGCCAGCGGCTGCTGGCCGCGCCTCAGGACTGTGCGGGCAGGGGGGGCCAGGGCTGGGCGCAGGCAGCGCCCGGCCCAGGGGCTGAGCCTGCGCCAACCCTTCCCTCCTGCCGCTCTCTGCAGCTGGCACAGGACAGGAGCCGAGCGGCCGAGCACCTGCGCCGGGCCCTGCGCTACCTGCAGAGCCCACAGGAGCCCCTGCGAGAGGCAGCCATCAGGTTCATGGGTGAGCCCTGAGCCCCGGCTCCCTCCCCGGCCCGGCCCGCCACAGCTCGGCCCCAGCCCCGCCTGCTGCCCCGGCAGCGCCGCTGGCAGGGAGCTGTGCCGTTGGGGCCGTGACAGGCTCTGTGTTCACAGGGTCCGCCCAGGTACTCATGAGGGGCCAGAAGGAAGAGCTCGAGGTCCTCAATGAGGGTGAGTGCCGGAGCGGGCTGACAGCGGGGGCTGGCAAGGGGAGCTGCAAGCCCTTGCCGGGCTGCGGCAGGCTTCGCTCCCTGTGCGGACGAGGGGTAGGCATGGGAAGAGCACACGGAGATTTCAGAGACACAGGCCAGGGGCTTTGTGGGCAGCCCTTTGCGGCTGATCCTGCTGACCCCTCCTCTCTTGTGGCCGATCCAAGAGCTGACTTGGACAGTCATCTGCAGTAGAATTCCTGCAGATGTGGGCTCTGACTGAGGCCGTCCTCCTCTCTGTTCCAGCCATTCACACCCAGAGGAAAGGCAGTTTGTCCCACTGTAGCAGGAATATTCAAGCCCAGTTTACCAGCAGAGCTGAAGAATTAACTTCATCTTAAGGATCCAGTGAATCAGTGACGTAAGAACAGCACCAGAAGACACTGAAGAGGACGCCATCTCCCATTGCCACTGGAGTTCCAGACACAGCTGATGATTGGCACAGCTGAGCTTGTTGGACGCTTGTGTGGCTTCAGCCCTCCCCCTGCCTGTAGATAGCTACCTCCCTCCAGCTCTCACACTGTGTCCATCCCCTTTGGTTCCATTCTAGTTAATCCCTTTGCTTTGCCTTCCATTAATAAACAGTTTGGCTTCTTCACTTTGCCTGCATCCTGTGTGTCAGGCCCTGCCATATTTGGTCCACTGTTGTGCACATCAGCAAGATAACGAATAAAACCCGGTTCAAAAACACTACTGGAAAGGCAAGATCCCAATTTTAGCAGCTTTTTCCACCTCCACGTTGGAGGAATTCATGAGTCTGCTGGATAGGGAATGTTCATCCCAAATTTTCTGCCCACTTGTCTAGGAACACTCTAATGACAGTGCTGATGTGGTGATTCAGTCTTGTGAGGTTTTTTGGGATATTTTTTGGAGGTTTCAGGGGGCTGGGATGGGAGGAGAGAGCAGGACACAATCCAGATCCAGAAAATCCCATATAGCACTGGAAATGAGAAGAACTCGGCGGAAAGAAGCACAAAGGAACTGGAAGAAAAAAGAATTTTTAAGAAGGAAAAATGGGAAAAATAAGGATAAAATTCCAAATGAGTCCACTTGTAAAGAATAACCTCAAGGTGTAATAGAAGAATATCCAGCACAACAGGTTACCAGGGCCTAGGAGGGCCCAAATTTTTTTATTTTATTTAGGAATATTTTAGAGGTGTTTTTAAAATGTTACTGGATTTTTTTTCTAAGAGAATCCTACTTTTCCTTTTTGAATGGACGGGAAGTTACCTCCTGTTCATGCTGTGCTGGTTTGGCCCACCTTCATTCCTGAATTAAAAATAAAAAAAACAGGAAAAGGATTTTTTAAAAAGAGAAATATTATTAATACTATCAATAATATTATTAATATTATTAAAAATAAAAATAGTAATAACAATTGTAATAAATAAGTTAACAAGATTCTGAATATTTCTTCTTTGTAGATTTTTTGGTGAATAAAAGTTTAGGGTTTTTCTTTACAATCCAAAAGATGATATTTTGCTATGTGTTATCCTGGAGATAAAAACTGCTTTGGTTTCTTGGGTTCTTTGGGATTGTTCCCTTGAGTTGCTGGGAATTTTTCTGGTTGAAAATTAAAAGGTGTAGAAAATTTTTAACAAAGGGGGACAGAAAGAAAAAAAGGGAGGGAAAGCACAGAAAAAAGTAAAAAACAAGGGGAAAATCTCTTAAAAATATAAAAAGCAAGCAAAAGAAGAAGCGATTTGTTTCCAATGTGTGCCTGAGTGCCTTGATTTTACCATGTTTTTTGGTGTACTCGTGACTTGTAGAGTTCTCTGGGCAGGATGCTGAGCTTGGTGGAGATTGCGGAGCCGCCGAAGTCATTCCCAGTTTTCCTTGCCACCTGTAGTATCCGATTCCATCACACGTGTCCGTTTTGCAACACCAAAGGTGCCATTTTTAAAAGTTCCCAATGCCCAGAGTGACATGATTCCATGGGAATTTGTGAGGGGAACGGGGGGATTCAAAATTCCTGATGCCCGGAATGCTGTTATTCCATGGCATTCCAGTGTTGCCCACCAAATGCAACCCTGGACCATAAATCCAAATTTTGATCAATAAATCCAATTGTTCACCACCAAATCCAACCTTGGACCTTCAAGTCCAAACTCTTTCAGATTCAAACTTTGACCACCAGGGATGGCATGGCATAGCAGCTTCCTTCTTCACCTTTCCGAAGCTGCCGCTCTCTCCGGCTCCCGGAGGCGCAGAAGCGGCTTCTTCACGCAAAGACGATTGTGCCGGTCACAGTGCTCTCTGGAGCGTGGCTTCTGCCGAAAGGCACCGGGAGCGGTGCTTAGCCAAGGGGAGCTCCGTACCTTCGTCTTTAGCGTCTCTTGTCGTCTACATCTTAGCAAAAAGCTTTTCCACTAGGGCTGAAAAGGACAAACTGTGCCAGCACAGAAAACATCTCCCATCGTGTTCTAGAAATTGCACGGAGGTCTGCAGAGTGTTTGGCAAGAAGAAAAAGAAATTTGTCCAAAACACGTTCCAATTGAATATTCATGTGATTGGAAAAGGCAGGAGAGTGGCAAGGTACTGTTTTCTATCAGTTTGCAAGCTGCGCACACAATCCCAGTGTTGTGCAGTTTCATTCTTCACCTTTCCGAAGCTGCCGCTCTCTCCGGCTCCCGGAGGCGAAGGAGCGCCTTCTTCGCGCAAAGACGATTGTGCCGGTCACAGTGCTCTCTGGACGGCGGCTTCTGCCAAAATGTGCCCGGGAGCGGCGCTTAGCTCGGTGGAGCTCCGTACTTTCCAATTCCATTTTTAATCTCGACAAACCAAATGATATACCTGCAGCAGTAGGGCGGGATATTGAACTGGACTTTCTCGTTTTAGAGAGAAGCTAATGAAAAAGTTTCACCGGAATCAGAGCAGGCTGTAAAACAAGAAAAATGTCATGAAAATAAGCCAGCCTTATCGTCTCAGTATTGCTAGTTGTGATTGGACAAGAATGAAATATGTCAACTCTGTGTTCCTGGGTGTCACATCAGTAACAGGTGCTTCAGCTGCTGTACTTCTCTCCTAAAGTTAAGAACAGAATCCAAGGAATTGTGATTCCATGGTCACAATTCACCCTATGGTGCCGAATGGTGAAAAAGGAGTGGAAGATGCACGGGTCAATTAACTTGAATGGCCTATGTAAATCAGCGGCCACTGATTTCCTGAAGGCTTCAACAGGTCAGTTGCCTATGTTTTTCCTGGAATCCTTTTTACCTTTGGTCATGTTTTTCTTGGGATTCTTTTACCCTTTCCCCATTAGTTCAGCCTTTGCTCTCAAGCCTTTGCTGGCATTTCAAGTATCTCGGTCGCCTGGAAATGTGTTGTCTTTATTGATCACATCATTATTCCCTTCAAAGGGTTGTTTGCCTCAAGTCTCAGTTTTGCTGGTTCTCTGCTAGTTCATTGTCAGAGGGCAGCAGGTGTTGTGTAGGAGCAAGTACACAAACCCATAGCTTGCTTTTCTTTTGATTTGGCCTGTGTAGCAAATGGAATGACTGAACATCTGTGAGAGGCTTTTCTCTCCCCATTAGGTTTCACTGGAAGGGCAGATGCAAATCGTCTACCTGAAGTCTTGGCACAGAAGAAAGTAGTGGTTTGCTGCTGCATCTAGCTAGAAGCTTACAAAAGGAAGGCCTGGGGCTGAGGCCCATTACTTTGGCTAAGTAGAAAAGGAGTGTGGGAAGGTGAGGCAGCTGAATTAGAGGTAGATCAACAAGTTCTAGAACTGTCGTGTGTTCACAGCCTGGTGCATGGTGGTTGGTTGAATTGTGTTTGTTATGGCTTAAAGCTATGGAACTGATAAAGGCCTGAGTGTTTCAAAAGCCTGGTTGTTGCAAGAAAGCAGCTCTCCTTTGCATCTTGCTGGGGACTCTGCATCACCACGGACCCTCACTCCCAGTTTGCCAAGGAGATGATCAGTAGGACTGTTGCAGAGCTGCTGTGTGCATCTGAATGGAATGGCAGAGAGTGAAGCGCTGGACATTTCTGGCTTTAGTACAATGTTGCTGCATTGGTGCCAGTTTAGTTGGTTTTCCATCAGTGGCCTTTCTGTCTAGAAGTACACTGCCCAGAGTCTTTCTAGCATTTGATGCCATTTCCTTCCTGTTGTTTTCATACCTTCCTTCAGTTGAAAGGATGATACAGTCTTTACATTTTGAAGATCCCTGTTAGGAAACACTATGCCAGAGGAGTCCTCGCTCCCTTTTCTTCTGCCTCCTTTGTCATTTTCAGAGACTCATTTCAAATTTCTGCTAATGTCAAGAAGCATACTGAGACTACTTAGCAGGGTTGACACTCTCAGCTGCTTTCCTCTTTCATACTGCTTCATACTGGATGTGACTTCAAGGCCTTGTTTTGTCATCTGCATTTTGCTGTGATCCAAAGCTAAATATTGCAGGCCTGTGAACACAAAAAGAACTCCTAGTCTTTTGCAAGAACTACCCGTAGGAGAATTTGTGTTCAGTTTGATTTCTACAGTGTTTCAGAAAAAAGGAGATTGTACTCTCTTCTTGTGTACTCTCTTCTTGTGCTCTCATTTCCCTCTCTCTGCCTTGCATGCCCTAGTTAATCTACCAGCGTGACTCATTTGGCATCATCTCACGGTGCAAATTCTGCATAGTTTCATGTCCTTACAAATGCCAGTTGCCAAGGAGCCTTGTGTAAAGGATAGCAACATATTTGATGAGATTTTGGAATTTGAGCTAAATGTCATGGCCAGATTAAGTCACCTAAGTGGTTGTTGTGCATTTCTAATTGTGGAGGTCAATATCAATGTAGCTGCTTCTGGTATTACAAAAAGCTCTTTCAAGACACTTCTTAAGAGAAATGTCCTTTTCCTTTTCACTCTTAACTGCAAAGCCCCTCGAGGATGGACAGCAAACAGGTTATCTAGATTGTCCTTTCACAATAACAGAAAACTTCCCCTTTAATCAGCTTGAATTGCACAATTCTCATCCTTATGAAGGAATTTCATTTAGTCTCTGCTGTAAACAAGTGATTTCTATGCAACAGGGTTGATAAAGGGAAGACCCAAATTAACAAGAGGGGTATTTGTTAGAGCTGCCATTACTCATCACACACTTTATACAACCCATACCACCGAGCCCAAAGCTAATATGGCTCCATGTTAAATATTTCTGATGGATTACACATCATTGTGTGAAGGTGGAATTAGGATTTAAAGCCAGTATTTCTGCATATACAAGCATTGTGCAAGAACATTGCATCTTCAAAATAAAAACCAAATATCACCTGTGTAGGGTAAATGCTGCAATAACATGAATACACTTCTCCCATCAGGTTCACAGGCAGCTTAACCAATTCTGTGCTTGCAGATAATCTGTTCCAGCATCTTTTGGGGCCCTGAACCAGGAAAGTTGTTGGGATCCATAAAATTAGAGGGTTTTGAGAAACTGGTAAAAACCACAGGCCTCAGACAGCAGATTTGTGAACAGTGCTAATGCAGCAGAAAAAGTTTTCTAAGCTGCAGAGCAGATTTAAGAAATAGAACAATAAGCCTCTGTGATTTGCCCTTTTAGGTTGCAACAAGTTTATTTAATGTATATCTTTAGAAGGTTAATATGAATGAGTCTCTGTGCTTTGTCTCTCATAAATGAGCCATTGTGTTAGAGAAGTCTCTATTGTGTTAACTACAGTTACATGCACTTCATATGATTGGATAGAATTATTGTCAATATGTTGTTGCTATATGTGTGATTGGCTGAAACTTGGACTGAGATGGCTTCATGCTATGCTGTAACGTTATGTTTCCTTGGCATTCCATTTGAATCAGTGAGCTGTTCACATCTGTTGTCTCCATTGTCCTAACAATGTACTGGGACTGATGTTTGAAATAAACAGCTCACGGCACTGATTTTGGGGTGTCCCGTCCCTGTTCGTGGCTGTATATAGTGTACTGACGGCAGAAAGTCACACTGAAATACTGTGGGACCATGAAAATTTCTCCAGATTAAACCAGTCTCCGGGTGACACAAGTGACTGCAGCAACCTCCAATAACGCAGCAGGGGGCCAGGTTTGCTGTGTTCTCTTTGTCATTGTGGGTTTGTAATTCAGACTCACAGAAGGGCTTGAGTTGGAAGGGGCCTTAAAGACCATCTAGATCCAGCCCCTCTGCCATGGGCAGGGACACCTTCCATTAGACCAGGTGGCTTAGAGCCCCTGCAAGCTTTGGCAAATACCCAAGGACAATTTTTCCTCTGTTTTGCAAGGTCAGATTTCCATGCTCACCTTGACAAATGGCTCCAGTCTCACACACAGCATTGCTGGTTGGTCACTCTTATCTCCACAGCCCAGCAGAGATCCTGTTCTGGATGGCTCTCACTGCTCCCAAGGCCCCAGGGACCAGCCACTGCCTCTCCTCCTTCTGCTTTCCCTTCCAAGATCAGAGATTTCCTGCTGCTTCCTCCACGTCTGAGACAACTGGAGGAGATGAGGGGCTGAGGATGTGGCTTCTGACAGGGAGTTGACAATGCTCAGCTGAGTATTGTATTCTCCTGCCACTAAGCTGTCAGGCTGCTGACACAAATTCCTCCTGCTTGGAAAGGGCTGGTGTGAGCAGCAGGAATTGTTGCTGGCTGGAACTTTTCCAAGAGCTGGACAAAAGAAGCATTTTGTGGAAGGCCACCAGCTGCCCTTGGTCAGCAGCACAAGGTGTGAGGTCCCCTTTGAAGGCCATCCCTGCACAAGGACAGCCTGGCCTTCTCCAGTGCCCAGAGCACCTTCCAGGCTTTCGGGCTGGCCTCGTCCCTCACCCTGGAGAAGCAGGTTGCTGTTGGAACTCTCATATCCACAGTTTCTGGCTGGATTGCCATGTCTTACTACAGACCGCCCTGGAGACACCAGTACAGACTCCATCTGCAATAAAAGGGGACTTTGTTCCAGCTTTTCCCTTGGACCAGCGTGTAGCAAGCCCACCTGGGCCTCATTCAGGTCTGTCTGGGTGGTAGTCAGCTTCTGCTGGGAATTTAAAGCTTTTACCCGACTTTCCACAGCAAATAGTGGAGCGAACCCAGCTGCACCAACCCCCACATTTCACTCTAAAAACCAAAATTTTCGTTTTCTTCTATTCAAGCCTTGAAGCAAAACAAACTTTATTTGAGTGAGCTGGAGGCACAGTGTCCTCCAAGATCATTCTTGAGTAGAACAATATTGCAGGGGAAGACTGGCAAACCCAGAGCTTACTGGTGCTTAGGAAGCTTTGCTAAACCTTCCCACGTGCGGTGCTCTTGCACCCGAGCTCCTGGAGCCCTCACTCAGCTCAGGCACAGTTTGGACAGAAAGGGACGGTTCCATCTGTCACATGTGGGGACAAGAGGAGGGAAGACTTTGCAAACACTGCCACGAGGACAGGGCTGTTTTCATTGATGGTGCCAAGTAGTAGTATATCATCTTTGATTAAATGTGAGGTGCTGAAGGGCAAAGATTCTCAGTGATAAGGAGAGAGTGTCTCCACTCACACAGCAAGGTAAGTTAAGGGGAAAGTGTAATCTGTATTTCATGGGAGGCGTTCAGTTTTTAACAAAACCTTTTTGCAGAAGACGTGCCTAGGCAGGGGTGATTCAGAGCATTTGATCAGCCTCACAGAGTATCCCCACATCTGCTTTGCCAAATTTTCTCTCTGTTTTTCATTGTGAATGATTTCTCCTGCCAGGGTTGCTCCTGCTTGGAGTTCTACTCTCAGTGAAACCCCGGAGTTTTCTCAGCAGCCTCTGCAGCGAGTTCTGAGCCAACGCGGGGCTCTGCTGCCAGCCCAAATCTGCGCTTCCCCTGCCCAGCCTGAGTGCAGGTGGGGCATGTGCTGGGCATGGCCAGAGATTGGCATGGCCAAAATCCTCCAGCATTTACATCTGCCCATGGCTTTGGGTAGCACAGATCACAGAACACCCATCGCAGCTGACAAATGGCATTTCTTGCAGATTGCTACAGCCACACTGCTGATCCACAAATAATCAAGAATCAATTTCAGTTGAAAAATGTCATTTATTACAAAGTGCTACACCCACACCGACAATACAGAACTATACAGATCTCAATTAAGGTTACAAACAGGAATTTATTATATTATTACAACTTGTCTATGTAATAATATACAAATACCAACTTCAGTTAATTTATTGCCAACCTCCACAACAACCCACTATACACAAAGATCAATTAGGTGTTTAACAACTTAATTTATTACATATTACTACAAGGATTAAGCCCATCTAGGAATACAAAAATATCTCCATATATATGTAAACAGAATTACATCCAGAAACAGATAAAAATGCATATAAAAATAGACTTATATACCTATACAAATACCAATATTCCTATTTTAAAAGCCATATAACATAAATTATATCAAAAGAAATACCTACACCACTGTACCCATAAGAAATAGAAATAAGCACAGACATAACAATATCCATGTATACGTAGGTAAATTTATACACATATATGTAATTTCAAACATATATGTATATATATACATAGCATACATTCATAACAAAATAAACATACATAAATACAAGAATACACACATGGAAATAAATCCATACAAATAGCAACCCAGATATAGAAATACACATGTAATAATCCCTGCCTATGTTCAATTCCATGTATCTGTAAACAGCACTCGAAGCAGACGGATCCCAGTTGCCCCATCTTCAAAGCCTCTCTCTCAGTCTCCTCCTCCCGAGCAGAGCAGCGCTCCTGGACAGGGACAGCAGGTGGGACATCTGGCAAGCAAAGGGAACACTGAGTGAGTGTGGGGACGTTTCTCTTGGCAGCAGCTGCGCTTCCATCATTGAAGAGGAAATGTCAGAGCCTCCCAGGGGGTCGGAAGGAGAAAGCAGCTGGGCGGGCCAGGCTGTGGTGAGCGCAGCCTGGCAGGACTGTCCCGCAGCCCCGGCAGCCCGGCAGAGCCGGCACAGCTCCCGGGCCCTGCTGGCACAGCTGCCTTGCCCAAAGACAGCCCCTGTGCCAGCCGGGGCAGCTGCGCTGAGCAGCCCCAGCACGGGCAGTGCCCACGGCCACAGCCCACGGCAGCCTCAGCCCCACCTGCCTCCCCGGGCCTGTGGCCTCAGCCGGGCTCTCTCCAGGCTGGCAGCAGCAGGTCCCCGTTCGCTGCTCTTGCTGCTGGCCTTCAGCTCCTCCCTGCTGGCTCCCGTCAGTCTCCAGATGTCCTCAAGGTCTTCATGGCAGCTGTGGCAAAAGTGGAGGCTCTGGAATTGCTTCCAAGGCCTGGCAGAGCTGCAGCCCCGGAGCCCTCTGTGCTCCCTGCTGGCCCACTCCATCCCCTCAGCCCCGCCATGCTCTCGGTGAAGCCCCAGCCCCCTTCAGTTTCTTCAGCCCCTCACAGTCCTCTCACCCCCCTCAGTCCCTTCTGAGCCATCCCGTCCCCTGAGACCCGCCAGCCCTCAGCCTGTGCCACTTTCCTGTCACCTCGGTGCCACCATGGCCCTCGGCTGCCCCACAGCCCTCAGCCCCAGCAGCAGCTCAGGGTCACCGTCCCTTCGGCGCCACCATCCCCTCAGCCCCCTCAGTCTCACCGTCCTTCAGCAGCTCCTCAGGGACAGTGCCTGGGGCCAGCGGCAGCTCCCACCACTCCAAGGACAGCTGGGGCTGGAAGTGCTGCTCCACCCGGCCCAGCCGCCAGCTCGGACTCAGCACAGGGACAGGGGACACAGGGGGCACCAGGGGAAAAGCAAAAGGTGAAAAAGGCAGCCGAAGGGAAAAAAAGAGGTATAAATGCAGCCTAGGCCTACACCAACAGCAATCTATCCATCAATGTCTTCATCTAAACATTCCTGTTCCTCCTACTATATAACTATACACATTCATAAATGTAACTTCACATATATATATCTATTTATATAAATATTTTACTCTACACATATAAAAATCTAACTCTGAGAATCTATAAATGTAAATATATAATAAAATATAATTATATCCCATCTATAACTGTATACATATCCACACTTAACCATGTAGATCTATCAATATATACCCATATAAATAGAACACTATAATCTATACATGGAACTACAACCACTAATAAATAGAACCATAGATATCTATAAACATATCTACAAGCAGAGGAGTTCTACCTGCCTGATGGTCACAGGCTCTCCCCTGTCTCTTCCTGCCATGCAGGGCAGCCCTCCTGGAGATTTTGGTCAGATGGCATCTGGGAAGCAAAGGCAACGCTCAGTCAATATTGGGCCTTCTGCACCTTTCCCTTGGGCAGCAATTGTCCTTCTACCAGGGGCTGTCAAAGATGGCCTCAAAGGCAGATTCTCACTTGGCAATTCAAAGCAATCTCTCCTTAAAAAGAACAGGGACCATTCCAAGCGCTTAAAAGTTTGCTTCAAAACATGGAAGTATCTCAATAAAGTCTCAGCCCCAGCAGTACAAAGGGCACTCAGGAGAGCTTGAAACACAGACAGTCCCAGCTGCCACAAGGAAGCCCAGCCTTGTTCCTTCTCTGAGCTGACAGAGAGACCTCAGTCCTCACTGAAAAGGCTGAAGCTGAAGGTGCTGGGAGCTGAGTCCTGAACCAGCTCCATTACCTGGCATCTACAAACTGCCCTCTGCAGTGAGCAGCAGCTGCTCCAACTCGACCATCAGCTCTGGCAGGAAGGGCTGGGAGGGACAGAGCTCCCTACGAGGCCTGCAGGCTGCACCAGCTGGGCTAAGGGATGGATCTACAGTGCTCCTTCTCTCCTCTTAGGCCTCCCTAATCAGGGGTCATTCAAGCTTTTCCTTCTGATACTGGAGTTACTGTGATTTTTCAATTGGCTGGCCTCTGATGTTGTGCTCCTTGTTTTTCTTGTGGGTCAGGACCACTGGTATTACATTCAGTCAGTGATTTGGACTTCTACCCTGACTTTTATCTCTTTTCTCCCCTGCTCCTTCAAGTGTCGCTCAGCCTGGCCTCCCCTGGCACCCTGCAGCAAATTTATCCACCGACTTCAGCACAAAACTGGGACACCCAGCTTGGTGACACAACTGCCACAAGGTCAGGTTTATTCCCTGCTCTCTGCCCCAGCAGAGGACTCCCTGTCAGAGCCTCTGGAGAAGCATGGAGGGCAGGGCTCAGGGAGGTTGTGCCCGTGCAGGATTTGAACTCAAGGCACCAGGAAGCACCAACCCTGCTCAGAGCAGCCATCTCACAGCTCTCTAAACCAGTGTGGGCTCTGTCCTCACCAGGCTCCTCGGGCTCCTGGGAACTGTTCCTGCAGCTCTCAGTGCCAAATGAAGCTTTCTCTGCTGCAGCTCTGTTCACAGGCTCCCCTCCTGAAGAATCAGAGGCAACACCAACATTGTCCTGAGCAGAAAAACAGAAAGAAAGGAACCCAAAGCTCACTCACTATTTTGCTGGAATCATATCAGGGATACAATAACTGTCCTTCTCCACTCCCAAGGGACATAGAGACCAGAGGAGGGAACACTGCCCACACAGTTCACACGACAAGCCTTTTAAACTCAGGATTCAGCGGGCCAAGGTGAAACTGAAGCTCTTACAAAATGACCTTTGGGACAAAGTACGAACACAGAAAACCAGAAGACACTAAGCGAGGGGACGTGCCCCCACGCTCTGACCCTGCCTTACCCCAGAGCTGTGAGAAATCAGCCAGCACAAAGCCAGGGGCTCTCCTTGCTGCCAGCACAGCTGCCAGCCCTGCCCAGGGCTGTGTGCTGCAAACCCACAGGCAAAGCACACATTTCTGCCTGGCAGTCTCAGCACCCCCAGCCAAGTGCTCACACAACCCATCACAAGGTGCTGCTTCTCCGAGCCCTCTGCTGCTGCCCCGCGTGTGTCATCCAGGCAAACATTGATGCACCCAGGCTATTTCCAGGCTATTTGCCACATTTGTGATCAGTGGCAAAAAGCTGTAAATCATTAGGGTAGGGGAAAAAACGAACCCAAATGACAGGAAAAGCTAGACAACCAAGTAGTGTTTCTATTCCACTGAGGAAGTAAATGTCCACAATGAAGCAAATTAGCTTTGGACACAAAGATATTCTCCCTATGACCAGTTCCAGAATATTCATCTCTTCTGCCATAGCCCGTCCATCAGAACCCTAAAGATTCTGAAGATGGTTCTGAACCTGCAATGTTTCCTTTTATTATGGAATAAAATGCTTCTCTAAACTGCTATGTGTGACTTTACAGAAGACAAAAGTCATGCCACTTGAGAATAAGGTATTGGTAAATCCAAAAAATCCTACTTCCCCCCTTGAGTCATCATCACAAATGTACTGCAGGCAATGGGTCGGCACATCAACAGAAAGAGAGACATTCTTTGGCCAACATGTGTAATAATCTGCAAAAGGACAGAGAGCTGCAGCTGCAGCCCAGCCCCAGCCACGGCTCTGGGAGCACCCACACGCACGGCAGGGCTCACACAGCAGCAGCAGCTGCAGCCCAGCCCTTGCTTTGCCTTGGCCTTCCCACCCAAAAGAGGCACAGCCCACATCTGCTGCAACTGGAGCAGAGGCACCTCTGGCATGGCCCTCCCTGCACGGGACACTTGGCCTTCAGTGCCACTTCTCCAAACACTCTTCTCTTTCCCAGCAAGTAAAACCTGTTCTTCATTTCTTCTTCATCTTCTCTTTTAGAAATCTTTCTTTACCAAGAATAATTCAATAACCAAAAAATAATGAAATAAGTTCAATTCAAGAAGCCTTTGCTTGTCAACCGTGTAACAAGGTTCAAAAGCTCTCAGTCCAGCCCCTTTTATCCCAATCCAATGGAATTACCTGAGCAGAGGGAGATCTTTCAGACAGGGACCTCCTGATCTCCCGAATCATTTTCTCTACGGCAAGGCCCAGATCTGCTGGCGGCCATTCCTCCTCCCCAGGTGCGTTCTGTGCGGAGCTGGAGGCCATCCATGCTGCACAGGCTGCACTGCTGGGTGGAGCGCTGGGCCCTGAAGTGCCCGGGGTGGCTGCAAGAATCCAAACACATTGGTCAGGCTCCACAATGTGGCTGTGGGACACAGAGCTCCAGTGCTGCTGTGGATCAAACATCACGGGAAGCACACAGCAAAACCAGGCAGAGAGTCTTTTGGCCTCCTAGGCGCCCCTTCCTAGTAGGCTTGACAACTTCTGGCCGAGAATGACAGAGCCTTGTGGGAAAATACTTCAAACGGTCGCTTTTCAGGACCTTTTGGAAAAACAAGGCTACAACTCTTTTCCTACCTCGTGCGTCGTAGGCTGGGGGCTGTTGCTCCCTGTGGAGCTGCTGGAAGCTGCAGGGCTGGATGGCGAGCACGTCTCGCTCGGCCGGAGGCAGCTGCTCCCCGTAGAGCTCCTGGAAGCGGCCGCGGGGCCCCTCCCGCCCGAGCGGCAGCGGCCGCTCCCCGTGGAGCCCGAGCAAGTGGCAGGGCGGGATGCCGAGCACCTCCCGCTCGGCGGGCGGCGGCCGCTCCCCGTAGAGCTCCTGGAAGCGGCTCGGCCCCTCCCGCCGGGCCGGCAGCGGCCGCTCCCTGTGCAGCAGGTGGAAGCCGCAGGGCGGGCGCCGGGCGAGCAGCGGTCGCTCCCCGGGGAGCTGCTGGAGGCGGCCGGGCCGGGGGCGGCGCAGCTCCCGCCCGTCCGGCAGCGCCCGCTCCCTGTGCAGCAGGAGGAAGCCGCTGGGCGGGCGCCCGGCCGGCAGCGGCGGCCGCTCCCTGGGCAGCGCCGTGAAGCGAGCCCGCCCGTGCCGCCCGTCCGGCAGCGGCCGCGCCCCGGGGAGCTGCTGGGAGCCGCGGGGTGGGTGCCTACGGCCCTCCCGGCCCGCCGCCGGCCGCTGCCTGTTGGCCGCGCTCCGGCGCCTGATGCGGAGCAGGAGGTCGGGGCGGTCGCGGCGAAAGCAGGGGTTGCTGTAGTGGAGCCAGGCCCCGGCATCGCCCGGCGCAGCCGAGCCGAGCCAGCCCGGCACCTTGCGGAAGCCGTAGCGGTAGAGCTGCCGCACGAAGCTGCGGAACTGCGTGGCCCTGAAGGTGTGCGGCACCGGGGTCGGCCCATGGCCACAGCCCCTGTGGGCGCGGCCCGAGCTGAGCAGCTCTCGCTCCAAGAGAGAGCGGTCGATGAGCAGCCCCTGGGCGCGGCTGTCCCAGCGCACGGAGCGGACGCGGGGGCTGTTCACCAGGCGCCAGAGCTTGGCGGGGAAGGTGCGGGCGCTGAGCCCGGCGGGCAGCGGCAGCTCCACCATTGCATCCATCGCCGACTGTGGCCACAACGCCCGCAGCGCAACGGCCGCGGCTGCACCGGCGGCGCGCGGCCTGAGGGGGGCGCTGCGCTCGGGCCCGCGGGGACGCGCGCGGCAGAGCCGGGGCTGCGGGCACAGCGCGGGCCGGGCTGGGCTCGGCTCGGCTCGGCTCGGCTCGGCTCGGCAGGGCTCGGCTCGGCAGGGCACGGCACGGCGCGGCACAGCACAGCAGGTTATCCCCACGCTGCATGCTGTGCCTGGGTAACCATCGGTGACAGAGAGGAGGGACATTGTTCTGTGTTGGCTCCGGAGAGGATGAAAAGGGGTGATTAGAAAACATTTATTTGGTCTCCTTTTCAGCAGATTAGCTGTTTTTATCTCACTGTGTCTGCCTGTCTTTGGCAGAGTTGGCCCATTTCTCATGATTTGGAGTAAGCTACAGCAGCAGGAATGGGCAGCAATTTTGTCAGCATTGGCATCAAAGCCAAAGTGCTGCCCCATGGATGGATGTTGCTTTCTTCAAGGGATTTTTGGCCTAGAGTTGTAGCAAACTCACACTGGTGTCTTCCCAAATGGCGTTGCCTATTTCTTTCCACAGGAATTATCTCTTCTTTTTCTTCCCCCCATCTGGGGAGAGCTCCAATGCAAATGCCTCCTGCAGCCAACTCTTGTCACTGTAGACTGATAAAGGAGATCTTGCAGTGGAGAGAGACTCCCTAGAGCTGTTGTGGAGAGCTCAAGGGGGAAGCTTTGTCCCTTAGTCTTGAAGTCTTGTTGGGGAGCTCCTTGTGCTCTGGGGGACAGACACCAATGATGTTTATCCAAGCCTTGCAGGTTCATTTCTGTAAAGAAAGAAAGTATATGGATGCCAGATAGAGAAAAAATATATACGGGAGAGAGATGGGGAAAAGGAGAGGGGTAATAGAGAAAGGAGCCCTCCGTAGGCAGAGATCAATCTTCATGGAGGTAATGATCGATGCTTAGTTCATTGCAAATCTCAGGGTACATTTATATGGTAATGCAGGGTTCAGCACCAGGAGAATACATATAACTGGTTGCAAAGTGTTATGTGTAGGACAAAGAGCTAACATATCTTTGGTCACGTACATAAATTGGCAAAAGCGTCAGCAGAACATTCTGCCCCATATCTTCTCTTCACATCCTTAGAACATCTTGCTTCACATCTCTTTTCCTGGGGTACATCTTGGCAAACTTCTTTATATTATTTGCCCAAGAGCAGCATGTTTCTGCTCTAAGGCATGTATGCAGGGTTGTGCAGCTTGCTTCTCTCCAGTGTCTGCTCAAAATGCTCTCTACATTCCTGAGCTTCCTGACACACCACAGAGACTTTGGGGTTTTCATATCGGCAAACAAATTTCAGTCTGGGAACTTTTTGAATTATTGAAATTACTCTTTTTTTTTTTTTCTTTTTTTTTTTTTTTTGCTTTCCTCCAGAAATATTGTCATAATCTAATGCTTCCAAAGAATCTTTTCCTACTTTTTGGGGAATTCCTTTGCTCCCCTCCCAGATCAGGCCAATTCCCAGGGCTCCTTCCCAAAGTGAGGTACAGCCCATGGCCTCCACACTCCAGCTGGAACAGAAGGAAGCACAGAGTTTGCTGTTGTGGGAGAGGAGCTTCTCTTTCCTGCCTGCTTTCCCTTTGGGACAGGTTGGTGTGCGCTCATTTGATAAAGACAGGTTTAAACTCTGAAGCAGTTGTGTTTCAAGCTGCTCCCTTCTCCAGCTCTTCTGTGGGTATCCTTGGACAAAAGGCTTCTTGGTGGGAGCTCTCTGTGCCAGGTTAAGGAAGGAGGTTGATATTTCAGGGTTGTGACTGCTGAAAGCAGCTGGTTTAGGAGGTGTCCAGAGCTGGGAGTGGCTCATTTCTCACCTGCCTGCAGAAAAGGAAGTTGCATAGTGGGAATTTCATTTGTGGAGATGGCCATCAGGGGTGTTTGCCAAGAGATGGGCTGGCAGAGAGGCAGGTCTCGTGCTAAACTGGCTGTGTGTTTGTTTTGATGGTGGGGAGGGTCAGAGATGCAGACACAGACACCAGCTGAAGGAACAGTGTAATTTACTGTAATGCAAAAGTGCAAAAAAGAGTCAGGAAAGGACAAGCTAAGCAATGAACCTCAGCATTATTACAAAAGGGTGCCTCTGGTGATTAAGGAAGATACATCACCAGGTAGCGCAATGGTTTCCCCTTCATCCAGAGCTGCACATCAGCTGGGGGAAGCTGTCCCAGCCCAGCCCTGCAGAGCCACGGCCGGGAACCGGGAAATCCTGCGGTACCTCCACCTTTGGTGGCCACGAGGCTCCCGAGTGCGCTGTGAGAGTAGCCCGGCTCTGACAGCGCTGGACGAGCAATGTGCCAGAGCTTCTGCTGGGGCACAGCTGGTGTCATTCTCCTCTTGGTTTTCTCCCCGAGCCTGGCCAGGGCTCAAGGAGGAACCAAGGCCAGATGTGGCCTTGTCCATTTTCCTCATGCAGAAAGGTGAAGACGTGTTTCACCAGGGAATGGATGCAACAACCCTTTTGATAATAACACTTGGTTAAGGAGCAGGTACATAGAACATTGGGTTGGGAAGGGCATCTAGAGGGCAGCTTTGGCTCAGGTCCTGTTGTTGAGGCTTCAGTCAGGGTCTGTTGTTCAGGCCTTAGCCCTTCAGTATTTTGTGGTGCAAATCACACCTGTGCAGAGCTAGAAACAAACAAGTCTGTCTTTAGCACATTTGAGACAGGGAACAGGATTAGCCCTGCAAGGCCAGGCTAGGGCTAAGAGCAGAAGGCCAGCACCCTGCTTTTGCCCACAGGCCGCCCTGCAGAGCAAGCAGCCCCTCCTGCCCAGGGGCTGAGGTGCCCGAAGCTGCCTCCCCGCTGTGCAGCTCTGCAGAGCCCGCGGGGCGCAGGGTCCTGGGCAGCCAGGGCAGCCCGGCTGCCTTGGGGCACAAGGAGTGCCCAGAGAGAGGCTGCTGCCCTTTGCTTTGGAACTGTTCCTCAGAGTCTTGTCTTTAATCCACAGTGTCTGATGTGTTTTCCTTTCCTCTCCCAAATTTAACACAGCTTTCTGAGAAAATTGACTGATGTAGCTGCTGCTGCTGGTGGTGGTGCTTTTTTCTGCAGGTGAGGGCAGGTGATTTGGACCAAGGACAGAGTCCATTGTTAACACCACAGCTTTGCCAAGTCAAGAAAACCATTCACAATTGGGCTACAACAGCTGAGCAGTTTACTAGGTTTTGGAAAGCTACCACCTTAAGAAACCCGACAGCTTTTCCTCCAGGAGGATACCAGCAGTAGCATGATGCCAATGTTTTCCACCCCTTTATTGTGTCTTTTAAGAGTTCCTCAGTGCCCAGCAGGAATGAAATGACATGTGATAATGTGATTTGAGAGCTCTGTGTCGTTTGTTGCCACATGATTGTTCATGACAAGCTGGACACCCCACTCGTGGCTCTGTCGAGTGAAATTCATCCCAATTCTGTGCACACAGCAGCCCCGAGGTGCTGGGAAGAGCAAGCACACTGGGTGGGTGTGCATGCACACACCCGGGGTCTGACTGCTGAGTGGGCAGAAGGCTTTGCGCTGTTGTAAATCATCACACTCCCAAGCTGGAGGAAGAAAACCAATCTATATGAAATGAAAAGACATAAATCTATATTAAATGAAAATATATCAAAATTAATTAAATAATACATATTAATTTATCATATATGTAATTTAACACCTATATACTATTGCCAGCCGGGGCTCTCTGTACAAATTATGAACGGGCCGGGGCTGCTGAGGAACGTGCCTCGAGCTGTTTATTTTCCAGCATCAGTCCAATTACATGGTTATGACTATGGGCAGGTGCCAGCAGCTCACATCCCTGGCAGCAGGCAATGAACTTTATGGTACAACCTACTTGAAAAGTTTTTTAACCAATCACACAAAGCAGAAGCATATTGACAGTAGTTCTATCCAACCACTATAAGCACAGGTACCTTTGCTTAAAACACTACTTGCTTGTTTTGAATGCAATACCTGCTTTTATGCCTTAAAACACAGTGCACAGAGCTCCATTATTAAGCTTAGAAAATCCTAATATTT
Organism: Zonotrichia albicollis; assembly: GCF_047830755.1. Taxonomy (NCBI): domain Eukaryota; kingdom Metazoa; phylum Chordata; class Aves; order Passeriformes; family Passerellidae; genus Zonotrichia; species Zonotrichia albicollis. The sequence continues at coordinate 12,637,258 of NC_133827.1, forward strand.
GCTAGAGATACTTTTTTGAAGCCTAGGGAGTTATTCTAGCCAAGCATTAATACACAGACCATTGTTCTCTTTGTCCTTACTTTTCTACTTCTCATATAAGTTTTCTGCTGACAAATCTTATGGCTGCTGCTTAGCTCTAATTGCAGTTCTGCTGTCTCTGAGGCCTGTCTTTTGCAGCTTTCCCAAAACCCTCTGATTTAAAGGATTTCCACACTTCTCCCTCTTGGTACAACTAAAAAGAAACCTTTGTAACCGTGTTGTTTATTAACTACCTTGCATTTCATAGCTTTACTATAGCATACCTGCTTATTACTTGATAAAGCATCCTTTTTGCTCACATTAAGCTTGCTATATTCCAACACAGCAATTTTAATGCTGTGAAAGTCCAGTCAGTTCAAAGGACTTCAAAATTGCTATGTCTGATAGCAACTACAAGTCACTGTTACAAAAAAGTCTCATCTGTGCCAAGGTCTTAATTCAAAAACTTCCGCCATGTCTATACCTTCACCCACCATCTGTGTGAGATTTTGAGAACTCTCTGTGAATCCATTTCCTACTGCTCTCTCTTGTGTGATAAAAGCTTCTTTGATAGTTTTGTCTGTCATTTGTCACACACACTGATGTATGGAAGGTATTACTACTAGTCTCACTACCAAAACCCCTAATACATATAGAGACCTATTCTACAAAGTTCCCTTAGCCAAGGTGCAAAGGTCCATTCTTGGAACAGATCATCTAACCAGGACCCACCATCTTCCTTAATTTGAGCTGTCAAATCTTTCAGCTTTCGTATGCTTTTGTGCATGGATTCAGAGTGATCAGACAGGTTCATAAAACACAATCCTTCAAATTCCTCACAACCATGTCCATGTGCCTGTAAAAGAAAATGAATTGCTGCTCTGTTCTGTAAGGTTACATGTCTGACAGCACTAACATCAGTCATCATGTCACTAATTGCAATGGAAGTAGCACTGTCGTCTTTCTTCAGCCAACACCCCAATCGGTATAATGGTTTCAATGCCTCGCCCGAGGCAAGTTGATGTAGAAATAAATTTGATGTACCTCATTTTGCAGGGCCCTAGGGTCTGAAATTGCTATGACAGTTTTCTTTATAATGATGGGCAAATCTTTTTTCTCTGTGTTTTCTCTTGATGGCTTATTTAAAGCTAGGTGCTATCACAGAGAGTTGTCTGATGCTACATGGGCCAGCTTTAATTTTTGAGGGAATGCCCTTCCAGGCTCTGTCTCCACAAATGAGCCAATATTCTGTTGCTAATTGGGTTGAGGACTCATCTAGGTCATCTATTCATCAGCAGTTTCACCCTTAGGGGGCACTGGGGTAGTACAATTGCACCACAAACTGGAGTATCTGTCCTCAGGATGATGGGGAGTAACATTTAACTGTGGATCTCCCTCGTTCTGAAACTCAGCACAAAATTCCATCACCAATGAACCAAGAATTCCAGTTCTTGAGGTTCAGAAGGTGCTTTAAGAAGATCAGGGGCCCAGTGATGCCAGCTGGTTATGGGATTGGTCTCGTTGGCAGCCTCACACCAATATTTGTCATAATTGGGTGTTGGCTACTCCTTGGCTGGCACAGGCACACCGACCAAACGGGTTGCAAAGGGTTTGTCTGGGCTCAAATTGGTCGAACACATGGTGTCTGAGCCTGCTGACTTGGCTAAAGCAAGGCAAACATTCATTTTTGGTTGATCTACAGGCATGTATGCATGCAAAAGCAAGCAAGCAAAACCAACAAGCACCAGTATATCATTTGATCAAGCTCCATGTTCCTGTTCAGCTGTTTGTTGGCAAAAGATTCTCCATCTATTTCAGTTATCAAGCAAATCTTTTAGCACTTGTTCAGGGACTGGCCAACTATAGGGCACTAAACTGTCCCTCTAACGTTCAATTTTTACAAATCTGGATATCTTAGAATTCTTTTGAACACAATGGACACCACACTTTTGCTGAAAGAGCTCTATGATACAAACCATTTTCACAGTCCAAAAATCAACATCAAACTCAAGATTTGTAGCTTTCACAGGTTGAACAGGGAACAACTGGCATGCACCGTAGCTTCTCCGTGTGGCTCACGTCTGCGTACTCATTTCCCTGCTGGTGGAATTGTCGGTGCGCTCTTGTGTATGAGACAGTTTCACGTCCTTCGCGGGACCCACTTAGGTCTGGCACCTGTGCATATACAAGCATACCCTTTGCCCCAAGTGATTAGCGGAAATGGTCCTTCAATTTGTCCTAACTCAAGGTTTCTGATCAAAACTGAAGGATTTTCTTTCAATTTTGCCTGTGTGCTGTTTGAAAAGTGCCTAAAAATTGGAGGATTAGGTCCTGCAAGTGAGCTATTCAAAACATAAAGACATCTAAAGCTTTGCTCAACCTTATCAGAGGTGTTGCTTGGGCCACTTCCCTTTTTGTTGACCTAGAATGGGTTTTAGAGTGTGGTGCCTCCTTTCAACAATTGCCTGACCTGTGTGGGAATAGGGAATTCAAAAAGTGTGGCAAACACCCCAGTCCACCAAAAATGTGGCCAATTTTTGAGCTGTGTATGTGGGGCCATTTGTCAGTTTTTGCCTTGTGGGGGATCAGTTTGGCGAGCTCTGGGCCCAGTGACACTGACAAGGACAAAAGCAAAAGAGGAGAGGCGCTCTCTCTTCCTGGGACCAAAGTCCCACAGCTTTAATGGAGAACAACTCCAGGGGAGAAAGGGAGTGTCCAGGAGAGGAAAAAGGATGTCCAGGGGAGGAAAGAGAGCGTCCACCTCGTGGCAGGAGACTTTAAACGCTCAGAGAGGGGGGCAGTAGAAAGGAACTGCCATAGTTCAACATAATAAATCACCACACTGTAATTTTCTGCATAAATTGCTACAGTTGTTGCAAACAAAATCCTAAAATCTCCCCAAACACAACCCTGCAGTCCCAAATGACCACAGTGTGGGAGAAAAACCACTCAACCCCCTGTATACCCAAGCACCAGGCGCACCAGCGAGCACCAACCCCTGCAATTAGAAAGTCCACACACACAGGCTCATCAGGAAGGAGTATCTCTTTATGAGGGGACAGAGTGCTCCCTTTTCTCAACACAACACACACCATCCACCACATCAGCATCCACCCACATCATCTTCCTCAAACATTCACACACTGAAAACAAAACCACAATTACAGCACACAGGAAAAATAGCAGCAATAAAACAGGACTTGCTCAATTCACCCCCAGAATTGCTAGCAGGTCCTTATTGACACAGCAAATCCTTTCTGCCAGCAGCCAGACCCAAACCCAAACTGTACAGGCATACGTTGTGCACAGGACATCGCTGTGTGACTTGTGAACAGGCCTTCCCCTGCATACACCTTACGGGTTACTTTATACAGAGTTAAACATTCCCTTTCTCCACAGTCCCGGCAGTCTTGTCTGTCCCCCACGAGGAACAGCCGAGAGCGGAGGTGCCTCCAGGAAAGGAATGTCCTGGCAGTGCCCAGAGATGTCCAGAGCCCGGTTGTTCTCGCTGGAGCAGAGAAGCGTTCCTGGCGCGGTCACCAAATGAGGTGTGGAATACAACTCGTCACAGTTAAAGGTACAAGGTGGTATGTTTATTACAGCGCCAGGCACACGAGGAGTTGTCTCCTAAAGACGTGTGAAGAATCACTGGCTCTCTCTCTCATCTCTACTCATCTAGAATATCTTACACATTCATATAATTCCCAAAAAACCTAACACATATTCATTAGATAACACTGCCTGCCCTCCTTTGAATTAAAATGTATTATAATTGAGTCCAAAGTTCCTTCACATTTCTGCAGTCTTTCACTTCAAATGGGTTGGTGGGTTTTAAAGTGGGAAATGGTCTCCTTCTGATGAAGGCCAGGACATCTTCCTCAATTTGACCTCTTTCCTTATGACCTGTTGGCAGGCTTTCGCACCCCTTGGCTATAGCTGAAGTTTCGGGGCCCAGGTGAAGGCTACGGTCCTCTTCTTTGTCACAAAGAAATCCCATCCTGCTTCTTTAAACATAGTAAAGACAGGCAAGTGATATATTACCCTAGCCTGAACTACCTTATCTGCTAAAAATTAGCTATCCCTTATTATTTCTACTCTTCTTGCTATACTCTTTCTCCTAACTAAATCTAGCTAAAATTTTAACTCTTCCAGTTCTTTTAAATCCTTGATTCATTGGCCTCATCTCACACACCAGCCATGTGTAAGCTGATGCTGTAACTGGGAAATTCCACTCCTGAGCAGAAGATACAAGGCCTGGTTTTGAGCTGGAAGAGAGAGAAGGATGAGATGCACAGCGTTTTGATCCAGGGGATGTCCTGAAAGTGCATTGCCTACCTGCCCCTGCTGCCAAGCACCACGCTCCATCTCCTTCTCTTGCTCGGCAGATTTTTAGGAATCCAGGGCTTGGTATGTATTATTTGCTACTGCAACAAATAGAATGAATTTACTTTGCAAGCCCCGTTTTGTCCTGGGTTATTTTGTGCATGGGTCTCCTCCTGAACCTGTGTCAAAGACTGGCAGGGACCTACAGGACACTCCTATTCTCATGTCGGTAAATTTGGAGAAGTGATTTAAGTATCAATAAGTCAGTAAGTATCAATCAGTAAATCAAATAATTTGGGGGAATATTTAGCCTGTGAGTTTCAGCAAAGTATTGAATATGTCTTAGATCCATGGATACAAACTAGTAAGTGAGATTGCTGGATGTGCACGTATTAGGGAAGTGATTCCCCACACATCCAGTGCTGAGATCAAGGATTGCCTCTCTTCTAACCCTGAGCTGGCAGCAGGGATCGGGCCCTGCATGGTAAAGTTCGTTTTGAAGACTTCTGTTGAGCAGGTAAGAATGGTCAAAATGAAATCTTTTCCAGCTGTTTCCCTTTGGTTTACCTGTTTGAGGGTTAAAAATCTGTGCTGCAGGTGTGCTGGGTGTGTGCAGAGCAGTGCAGCCCCAGAAACCCCTTGGCTTGCCCACAAGTTGTCATGCCTTGCTGCCAGGTGTGCCCAACTGTGGCAGCAGAAGGAGCCCGCAGTGCAGTGGGCACCGTGCCCTGCCCAGCCGGGGCTCTCTGGCACAGAGCAGCAGCAGCGCCAGCACCGTTCAACCCGCTCCTGCCTTGGCTTACCCTGGCACACAGAAGCCTCTGGAAATCAGCACCGCCAGCGGCATTCCCAGCTTGGAGCAGCTGCTGCTGGCGGGCAGATGCTGCCAGTTCGACTGCTGCCAAAGGGGAAGAAAGGCAGAGCAGAGGAAGAGATATACATACACAGCAGCCCTGGGAACATCCAATAAACATGCAGATATACGGGGTGATTTGTTAGGAATTACTTCAGCTGCTATGCCAATAGTGCTTTCTCTCCTGGTTCTGTACAATGCTTTGAGCCATTTTCTTGGTCTGGTTTCCTTTGCTTGTGTCCCATCTGAGTGCTCAGCTGGGGTACAGGCTGTAGGTGCTTGGGGCACTCTTGGAGCTCCTCCTGGATCCCCTGAACAACAGGGTTTGGCCCATGAGGGGAATTTGTGCTGCTTTGTTACAGAGAAGAACTTCCAAGGCCATTTTGTGTTTGCTGTAGGGAAGGTTGGTAATTGCTTTGCATAAATTCACAGACTAACATGCTTTGTGATGCTTTTCTTTGTCATACTTTGCTTTGTGATATCACGTCATGGTTGTCACATCGTCGTGGTGGCATCAGAAGGTTGCCTTGGTGCACGGAAGGCCTCAGTGTCAGAGCAGCCCTAGGCCTTGCTCACATCAGGAGAACCCTCCTGGTTGGAGCATTGGTCAGTGGGCGGTTGCGCTCTGACAGACCATTTGTTTTTCTGGTGTTGGAGAAGACTGGCACAGCACTGGGACAATGATCCACCATCTGGCCACGGCAGCTTTTGCTGCTTATGGTGTTTGTTTTTCTGCCTATTATGTTACACACTTTGCACGTAAGTAGAGTTTTCCCATCTGCTTAGGTTAGGGTGTATTATAAGCTGGCTTTTGTATTTCTTCCTGCTGGTGACAGAGTTTCTGATGTTGAAAGAGAAAGAACATTAGGATGCCTCTGGTTTGGTAAAGCTCCTGTCAAGAGGTTCAGCTAAAAAGGGGGTATCTGTAGCCACAGGAGCAGCATTTGCAGGGGAACCTGCAGGGCTTCCGTTCCCTCCATGGGAGAGTCTGTGGCAGCAGAGTCTGTCATTTCCTCAGTTTTTGGGACAAGCAAGACACCTTTGGAAATGTAGACTGGCAGACCTTCTTGGAAGGCCTTCTAAAAACTCTGCAATTGTTCCCAGAATTCAGAGAAAGCTTATTTCTTTTTAAATTTTGTCATGAAAGGGTTTGACTGTCCAACTTGACCTTTTCAAAGTGCTGAAATAGTGATTCCCTTTGCAAGGAAATGCAAACTCTAAAGCAGTGAGTGTCTGCCACAGCTCAGGGGGATTTTAGGGAAGCTTTTCTAAACAACTGTTTCAAGCAACTTAATGAGAACTGGTGCATGCAACTGATTAAAAAAAAAAAAAGGACCTCACGGAGAGGATTTCAGAAGCTATTTCATGTCTTTGGTAGAACAGGAGCATTGAGTGTTAAAGAACAATTTGCATTTTCTTGGTCATGTTTGTATTCATTTACTGGCAAAACAGGCCAAATTGTAGGCACAAGCAAGAATATTGTCCTGATCTCTTGCTGACTGTGTGAATGAAATGTGTCTGCTGGAGGGATGTTGTGAAACAGGAAATCATCTCTTTTTGGGTTAACTTGTTCTGTGGGATTCAGCAGCCCAGGCAGTATTCTAACAGCATCTGGTTCATTTTCCCTTCCCACTACAGGTCACCTGAAGCATGTATTCTGCAGTGCTGAAGATACTGAGGTGAGTGATAAAGGAACATCTCATGTTCCTGGTGTTTAAGAATTATAGAGCAAGCTAGAGCTTGGCCGGCAGCAGTAGAGTGTAGAGGGCCAGCTAGGAAGGCTGAAAGAAAATCTATTTTCATGCCTGAAGAAAAATAACAAAGTCCGAAATGGATATTTTAAATTTCTATATCAGAGCTTTGATGAACTACAAGCCTAGTTTTAAAGAGAGAACCTTGCTTGCTGAAGGCAGATAGAGTGGAATATTTACAGAGGAGCAATTTCCTGTACAGTTGAATTAGACCATTTTAATTTAGTCAGAGTCCCTTAGAATTCTATTCCTATCAAACTTTATGATATCTACTTAGAAGATGTGGTTATAGAACAGGAAGGCCATCTTGCAATGGTGCCTGCAGTATCGGAAGTGCAATGGGCACCTTTGTGGCTGGGGAGCTGCGTGGGCTCAAAGGACGCAGGGCTGGCGGCCGTGAGCAGCTGCAGATGAGGCAGCGTGGGGCCAGGGGGCCAAGCAGGCCAAGGGCACGGTGGCTGTGCCAGCAGCAGTGGGGCAGCAGGAGCAGGGCAGTGAGCGTGGCCTGTGCTGGGCAGCACCGCGGCCACAGCTGGAGTGCTGGGTGCACCTGTGGGCCCCTGGGAAGCAGAGAGTCATGGAGGGGCTGCAGCATGTGCACAGAAGGACAGGGCAGCTGGGCAAGGGGTTGGAGCACAAGGCCAGTGAGGAGGTGCTGAGGGAGCTTCAGCCTGGACATTGAGAGGCTCTTGAGGGAAATCCAGGCAAACTTCTGGCAATCCCCTCATGACAGTGCTCAACACAAGGGCTGTTTCAGTGCCAAACATCCCCTCACTGCATCCAAGGGCTTTAGACACTGGAGTGGGTAACACTTCCATCTTGTGGTTTGTTGGCTCCTTGGTTTGTAAGCACAAGATAGGCTGTTCATTTTCCTGTATATCCAGCAAGCAAAGATGCTTCTGCACAGCGTTTCCTGCTTTCTCCTGCCCTGGATGGGATTCTGATCCAGTTTTAGTTTTCCACATCTGCAGCAGCAATAGCAAAGTCATTGCTGTCACTTTCACTGTTTTCCATTTCAGTGCTTTCAGAAACTAAAAGCTCCGTTTTTCTGAAAAAACCTTCCTTGCTTATAGCAGCCAGGCAGGAAAATCAACTTCATATCCATCTAGACTGCTGTTGAATTGTCCCGTTTTAATTTGGTGGCTTTGACTTAGAACCCCTCTGTCGCTATCAAATGCTATGATTTTTCCTTAGAAGATGTGGTGGTAGATGTGAAAAGCAATGAGGTTCTACATGATAGGTACCAGGCTGTCCCTCATGCTTCTCTCTTGCCACAGATGACAGAAGCAAGAGCCATCTCTCCCCTGGCTCCCGCTGCTCCTGGAGAAGAAGCCAAAGAGGAGCACAATGAAGTTGATAACAACAACCATTCAACATACTTCACACCGCCTTGTTCTAAACCTGTAAGTGCCAGTTGTGTGTGGTGCTGTCTTTAGTGCAAGGCAGAGCTGCAAGTTTTGGAGCAGCCAGCATTTTGCTGTTGCAGGCTGAGGATGCTGGGTGCTGGAGTCCTGCCAGGAGCTAGGGATTTCCTCCAGGCAGCGACCGCACATCTTGGCCTCTGACCTGTCATGCTGAGGCCGCAAGGGGCTGTTGCCTCTGGGAGAGCATCTGGCTGATTGGATTAGGGAAGCACTATCTCTTGGCTTCTGCAGTGCTATGGCCAAGGGCAAAGGATGTTATGCTGGAGGTGCCAGGGTTTGGTTTGTTTGTTTTCCCTTTTTGGCAAGGTGTGTTTGGCTTGTGAAAGTGGTCTGCACTTTCCTTGAGCAGCTCTTCACTGGTAGAGTCTAATTTGGGCACTCTGTCTTTTGGCTTTTGATAAGCTGCAAAGGGAGGATTTTGTTGTCTATGCAGCTATGGGGGTAATTATTTTCCCATGTTGAAAAGAAAAAAAGTGTGGAGTTGCGAGGCATCCTTGTGAGGGCCAAAGCAGAAGCGGCCAGTTTCTGCTGGGGCATATTTTGCTGTGGTCCACAGCTTTACCAAGTGCCTTGGAGCCATAAATGTGGGTTAAGCTGCAAGTCCTTGGCTGCTGTTTTGTGTTTCTTGGAAGAGGCAGACCATCTTGCAATGGTGCCTGCTGTGTCTGCAAGGAAATGGGCAACATTGTGTCTGGGGAGCTGAGTGGGCCAAAAGGACGCAGGGTTGCTGCTGGCCTTGAGCAGCTGCAGATGAGGCAGCGTGTGGCCAGGTGGCCAAGAAGGACAAGGGCATGGTGGCCTGTGTCAGCAGCAGTGGGGCAGCAGGAGCAGGGCAGTGAGCGTGGCCTGTGCTGGGCAGCGCTGCGGCCACAGCTGGAGTGCTGTGTGCAGCTGTGGGCCCTGGGAAGCAGAGAGTCATTGAGGGGCTGCAGCGTGTTCACAGAAGGACAGGGCAGCTGGACAAGGGGGTGGAGCACAAGGCCAGTGAGGAGGCGCTGAGGGAGCTTCAGCCTGGACAATGGGAGGCTCTGGAAGCACCTTCAGGCAGACTTCCATCAATCCACTCAAGACAGTGCTCAGCACAAGGGCTGTTTCAGTGCCAAACATCCCATCACTGCATCCAATAGCTTTAGACAGTGGAGTGGGTGACATTTCAATGTCTGGTTTGTGGGTTTCCTAGAAGGAGAAGCCCTATTCATTTTCTCTTTTTCCAGCAAGTACGGATGCTTCTGCGTAAACTTTCCTGTCCTTATTGGCACTGTAATGGATTCTAAGCCCTTTTTACTTTTCAATGTCTGCTCAGCAGTTGTAATGACCTTGCTGGCTCTTTCCTACTTTTCCATTTCAGAGGTTTCAAGAACCAAAAGCTGCCTTTTGCAGAGAGAAATATTCTTGCAAATAGCAGCCAGGGAGGAATATCGAAGTCATAGCCATGTACTGTTTTTTTGAATGTCCCCATTTCAATCTGGTTGGAGTGACTTAGAATGCCATTGCTAACAAAGTTGATGAGTTCTCCTTATAAGAGGTGGCAGTCGGTATGAGGACAAACAAGGTTATAGGCACCAGGTAATGTCGTGTCCTTATGAATCTCTCTTGCCACAGGTGAGAAAAGCAAGAGCCGTCTTCCCCCTGGCTCTCTCTGCTATTGAAGAAGAAGCCAGAGAGGAGGACAATGAGAAAGACGACCACCGCCTTTGTCCAGCCATGGTCAGACCACGGCCTGCTCATCATTTCAAGAGAGTAAGTGCCCATTGTGGGGGGCGCTGTCTTTAGTGCAAGGCAGAGGTGCAAATTTCTGAGCAGCCAGCGCTTGCTGTGTCTGGCCAAGAATGCTGAGTACAGAGTCCTGCAGGACGAAGGCATTTCCTGCAGGCAGTGACAGCGAGAAATTGGCCTTTGACCTGTCCTGTTGGGGCAGTGCAGAACTGGGGGCTTCATCTGAGCTTCTGGCTGCTTGGTTTAGGGAAGCTCCATCTCTGGGCTTCTGTGATGTCATGGCCAAGGGCACACGTGGTAGTGCTGGAGGTCAAAAGGCTTTGTTTGTTTCTTTTCCCTTTTTGGAAAGGTGTGTTTGGCTTGTGGAAGGTTCAAACACCAGATGGGGAAACTTTCTGCTGATCCGTTTAGTGGTGAAGTCTGCACCTTTGGCAAGTGCATTGGAGCCCAGAGTGGGGCTGATGCTGCAAGTCCTTGGCTGCTGTCTTGTGTTGCTCAGAACAGGAAGGCCAACTTGCAGTGGTGCCTGCTGTATCTGAGGTGAAATGGGCACCTTTGTGGCTGCGGAGTTGCGTGGGCCAAAATGACGCAGGGTTGCTGCTGGCCTTGAGCAGCTGCAGATGAGGCAGCGTGTGGCCAGGTGGCCAAGAAGGCCAAGGGCATGGTGGCCTGTGTCAGCAGCAGTGGGGCAGCAGGAGCAGGGCAGTGAGCGTGGCCTGTGCTGGGCAGCGCCGCAGCCACAGCTGGAGTGCTGTGTGCACTTGTGGGCCCCTGGGAAGCAGAGAGTCATTGAGGGGCTGCAGCGTGTGCACAGAAGGACAGGGCAGCTGGACAAGGGGGTGGAGCACAAGGCCAGTGAGGAGGTGCTGAGGGAGCTTCAGCCTGGACAATGGGAGGCTCTGGAAGCACCTCCAGACAGACTTCCATCAATCCCTGCATGACAGTGCTCAGCACAAGGGCTATTTCTCTTCCAAACATCCCCTCACTGCATCCAAGGTCTTCAGATACTGGAGTGGTTGACACTTCCATCTTGTGGTTTGTGGGTTTCCTAGGAGGAGAAGCCATGTTCATTTTCTTTTTTTCCAGCAAGCAAGGATGCTGCTGCACCATCTTTTCTGCCCTTATCAAGCTCTGGAAGGCATTTCGCGCCCTCTTTGTACCTTGATGCAGATGGAGCTTTTGTGTTTCCAAGCCTACAGGCATGGCCTTGAAGATCACTTTGTGTTTAACACTGTCTCTGTCATTCTACAGCCCAGAGAATCACTGTGTGATGTCTTTGGAAATTTAGCAGGAGGTCAATGCCCTTGCATTCCAGCTGCTCCTCAGAGATCACAGCAACTGGAAGGGGCTGGACTGCATTTCTGATTCCAGCCACTTTAGCACTGTCAGTATGGTTGAGTCCAAGAGAACTTACCCGAGCACAGATGCACAAAAAGTGCAGTTCCCAGTGCAGTGCAGTGCTCTTGGTCTGATTCCTTTCCATAAGGACCTAAAATCTCCACATTCCCCAAGAGTGTGCTTTTTTGAGCAACAGGAGAGCAATCTCAGGATCGCTGCTGATCGGCACACGGGCTGCCATGTTTTAATGTGTGCAGCAACAGAGAGGGCAGTAACTGGAGATTATAGTAGTGAGATCTATCCGTCTATCTTCCTACCTATCTATCTAGGTAACATTTACATTACTGAATCTTCCTGGCTCTGGTCCAAGGCAGTTGGAGGTGCAAAGATCACCAAAAGCATTCCTTTCTGGAGAGGATTAGAGACATGTTCCCTCGACCAATTCTGAGCAGGCAGAGATGTTTCCCCCTCAAGCTATGATGGTTTTTCCATTCAGAATTGTTTTCCTCCTCTGGCCTCTTGTGTCCTGATGTCTCCAGTTAATTCTTTCAATTTCTGCCTGTCCTAGAGAAGTGCAGCAATTCCATGTTCAGGTGGTGTTTGGTGACTCTGGTCATACATGCCATGCATTATATGACACATGGTTTCCTTCACCGGCTTCCTCAGGGCTGTGTAAGTGCATTCGTTAATGGGGCCTTAGGAGAGTGTCTGTTTCTGCTGGTCAGAATTCTCAGCTGACAAAAGAAGGAGAAGAAACACTTTGGTCCTCCTCCATGTACTGAGGTGGCCATAGAGGCTCTGTGACCTCCATCAGAGATCTTTGCATGCATCCTCATCTCCTGAATGACCAGGTTTTCTAGCAAGAGAGTGGATGTCAGAAAGGCAGAAATGCTGGTGGAGGCCTGAAGAGAACGTGAACTCCAGGAGTGTCTCTCACAAGGGCTGAGCTCATCCAGGTTGACACCTGCAGAGCCAGGATGGAGCTGTGGGACAGGGCGGGGTGTCAGTCTCTACTGAAAGACAAACAGGACATGGCAGAAGCAGAGGGAAGCCCTCACCAGACCCTTGAGAAATTCCACACATTCCCTGTCAGCTGCCTGAGAGGCTGTTGGAGCTTCAATCCCAGATGGTACCTGATTATAAGGCCAAGGTCGCTTTGGAATCTGTGCCTCCCCTCGGGCACAGAATGACCAAGCAGAGCAGCAGCACAGTGCTCTGGGAAAGTGTGAGCCCAGCAGTCTTTGAGTCTTGGCCCACAAAAGTCATACGGGAAGTTGAAACCCATCTTCTCTTGCTTTCTGTGCAGGTGCTTCTAGAGAAAGGGCAGGAGCAGAGTGCTTCATCAGAGATGCCATGCCAGACTCAGGGAGAGCTGTTCCCAGCCCGAGGGCAGGAAGAGCAGCTGAGGCAGCAGGTGGAAGAGCCACAGGAGAATGGCCAGGTGAGCCTGACTGGCCAGGTGACAGAGGGAAGGGCAGGAAGAGGGGCGTAAACCAGAGCTCTTGGGACTGAGGAGGCCAGGAAGTCCCACAGGCACTGGAAGCACAGGGCCCTGGAATTTGCAGAGATCAGCCCTGGGACAGGAGGTTTGCAATGGAAGCAGATGTGGGGAGGGAAGCAGAAAGAAGTGGCTGAATAAATGTGATTTTGAGGCTGCAAGAGGAAAAAGCTGAGCCTGATGGCAGCTCCCAGTCCCTTACTCTGCTTTTGTGTGTACAGAACATCAAGGCAGAGCCACAAGCAGAGCTGCCCGAAGCTCAGAGTGCCATCATGGACATGAAGAGAAAGAACAAGGAAGACATGGGAAGAATTCAAGAGGAGAATCTCCATCAGTACAGGAGCCATCAACAAAACCAGGTGAGTGAAAGAGTGGCAGCCACTCCACTCATGAAATGTCCTCTCCCTTCTCCTTTGCAGTCTATCAAGGGACACGTGCAGGCACAGCTGCAGGACTCTGAGGCTAGCAACAGGGCAAGGGAGAAGAGGCTGGAGGAAGAAATGAAAATTGTCAGAGAGAAACTTAATCGCCTCCCTCAGGCTCTAGAATGAGTGAAAGTGGGATGCAGGCACCAAACTGGTGGTTTCTGCCCTTCTTGCCTATCCACTCAGAGCAGCAGGGAGTGGGGCCATGCCTCTGAGTGCCATCCTGCGCTAGTGTGTATCACAGTCACTCTGAAGGACATTTCCTGGTGTGCTGAATCTCCACTGCTGCTATGTTCTTCTGGCCTATTCCTGCTCTCCTTGTTCCTTCAAGTGTTTTTACAGTGGAACATGGTGACCCAGATGGAGGACTGAAACAAGCTGTCTGTATCCCTTGTCAATCTGTTCTTTCCCTTTCCTCACAGTCGATGACTCCTGGCTGACAGGGACAAGCTGTAGTGTCTGACTGCTTTGTTCTGTTTGACTTGAGGTGCGAGTGTTGACATCTCACCGGGCAGCCTGCGAAGAATTCCAGCCAATGTCTGGCAATGAAGGACCCCAAGTTAGGAGTGAGGCACAGGAGCAGTGCCCACCAGAAGTGCTCCAGGTCCAGCACATCATGGGCTCTGATCCTGCTGCCGCAGCAGCATCATCCCAAGGAAGCCTTTCTGTCGAACCTGGGAGCTCAAGCTCGGGCAGTTACTTCATCTCCCTGAAAGAGGAGACTGAGGAGAAGCACCTGGAGATGCTGGGTACGTCTGGGGTGTTTCTTGTCTGAGGGACGGTGTGTTGTGGGCAGGTGTCAGCAGAGCTGTACCAAATGCTCCTCCTGAGTTTGGTGTCACAGGGCCATTTAGGAGTCCCCAGAGGAAGTGCTGTGCTCCGAGGCAGCGAGAGAGCTCTGGGTGTTCCTGCTGCCTCTGAGGGCACCTGGGATGGGCTTGGGTTTGCCTGAGCTTCCCTCTCTGCTAAAGGGTGAAGCAGGAATTGTTCTTGGATCAGCAGAAGGCTGTGACCTTGCAAATGATCTAGACAAGTCTCGTGTGCTAGTGGCCAAACTGAACAGAATTTTTTTTTTCCTAAATTCTCCTTAGACTCCTGACTTCGAACCAGTAATCCGAGCAAAAAACTTCACAGAAATGGACTGGTTTTGGAGTTTTGTCTTTTTGGTTGGGGATTATTTTTTTTTTGGGAGAGGGGCCATGTTTTTGAGTTGTTTATTTTTTGTGGAGGCCTTTTTTTTTTTTTTTCTGTGGCAGGATTTTTTGTGTTTTGGGTTTTTTCGGTTTATGGGTTTTGGGGCTTTTTTAGTGGAGTTGGTTTTTTCTCCACTCTGAAATAGCCCTTCTGCCCCATGTCTTACTGATGGCATTTTTATGACTGCTACTGTTACCATTACTACATTTGCAGTTTATTTTCACAAGAATGCTATCTTTTTGTCAATAAGAATTACTTTGAAAGGACATCAGGTTACAGGACAAATAGAGAGCAAGTGGTGTTTTCCATGTGCCCCCAAAGAAAAAAGCCATACTTTTGTAGCAACCTTTACTTAATCATCTAGTTTTATGCTTATCAAGATGAGTCCAAGAGATGTATCCAAGTGGCGTCATCAGATAAAACTGTACTGCAGGCATTTCTCAGGAGAGAGCCTCCAGCCCAGCCATGGTATATTCCTCAGATCCATGGCACTTTTCCACACCCGATCCCACTCTTTCCCATGACTGTTAGAATCCTACCCATTGGCCCAAGCCCTGCTCAGATCAGTCTCTAGGAAAACACATCAAGTCTTTTGTGATTCTGCAGCACAACCCAATGAATCTGCTTCTTGCCTGTAACAGCTGCCAGTGCTGTGCTCTCAGATAAGACCTGGTGGGGCTGAGACCAGAGCCCAGTGGATTCTGTGTCTGCCATCACCTGTTGGGACAAAAAGGGCACTGATCCACCCCTCGGTGTGGCTGATCTCAAATCCCACCCTGTTGTGTCCTCAATGGGGGCAACAGCTTGTAAGAGGCTCAGGCTGGCTGTGGCTTCTTCCCACTGCTTGCCAGTGCTCATGCTTGGGCTTTGCCAGCCTCGTTGTGCTAGCTGCCCTGCCCCTGAGGGCTGGAGGGACTGCAGAGGCTGGAGCCTTCCTTAGCTGGGAGAGGGGCATCTTTGAGCTCAGCCTGCTCATAAACAGGTCAGGCTCCTGATGCTGAAAGCCCCTTCGGGATCAGTTATAGCATGAGCTGCTCTGCTTTACAAATGGAAATAAATTCCTTTGGCCAACTGCTGAAAGGTGGGGAAGATGTTCTTCTCTCCTGGGAATGCATCTCCCCGTGCTTTGTTTCCTGTCAAGAGAACTCTTCAAAGGACTGTACAGAATCAGTCTCTGTGCCAGCCATCTGCACTGCAGGGCTGCCTGTCCTGTTGCTCTTGTGGTTGTGGTTGTTGCTACCCAGCTGACCACAAAGGGCTCAGAGCCCCCGACAGTGGGGCTGCCTTTTGTATGTCCTGGAAGCTGGGATCTCTGCTTTAAAGTCAGCATCCTGCATTTTGTTTCCCTCAGAGAGAATGGTGAACCAGGAAAATCCCATTGTGATATACACCGAAATGGAACACATTGGCAGCGGGTGAGTCCAACCGCAGTTACTCCTGCACAGCCATGGGCCAGGTGTTTTTCTGGTGGAATGTCTATCCAGTGTGAAGTCAGGCCAGCTGTAAACATGTTCACACTCTGGGGATAGATGACCCCATCTCTCAGTGCTGCTCAGAATTTGTGAGTGTGCTCAGAAGGTGTTGTCAGTGACATCTCCATGCTGCCAAGGTCTTGCCTGCATCAAGGAACAGGACCTGGAAGATCTCCTTGTGTCTCAAGTATGGGACAGCTCTGTGTTAATTTCCTTAGCATTTTTGTATGTCTCAAAATCATACTGCTCCATGAATGAGAAAAGAAGAAACTTGCTTGCCTGAAAGAGGAACCTACCCTCTATCAAAGCTGTGTGAGATAACAGTTCCCAAGAACATTTCTTTCCCCTGCTTTGCAGAAGGAAATACTCTGTGGTCAGGATAGGAACCACACAGTTTAGAAAGTGAAACCCAAGAGGAAGGACTAAACTCCCTTTAGAAGTTGAACCCCAGTGCTTCAGGAACAGGTCCAGTGCCCATGCACTTGAGAGGAAAATGCATCATCTGCCTTCTGGCAGAGCCCTCCTGCCTCCTGCAGGTTTTTGACACTTCCAGCAGAGATCTCCTGTGTGGGCTGGCTTTCACTCTAGGAGCTAAACAGCTTCTTCTTTCTCTGCTTCTGTTTTGTTTCTAGGGGTTTTGGACAAGTGGTCAGAGCACTCAACAATGCCACAGGAGGAGAGGTAAATGTCAACAAGCCCCACAGACTCTGCTGCACATGAGGGCTTTCCCCTCTGGTGTGAGCTGCGGCTGGAGCTCTGTAACTGTCCCCCAAGGGAGCAGAGAAATGGGCTGTTGGAATGTCAGTTCCTAATTACTGCAGCATCTAATCACAAGGCAGTTTGGCACAGCTCAGCTGTGTCATTTAAATCACTTGCTCCATTTGCATTGTGGTCTCGTGCCACTAACTTCTCCAGTTAATGATTTTCAATGTCATTTAAGGTGGCCATAAAGAAAATACATCTTCAAGGACTGAGAACGAAGGAACTAACTGTTAATGAAATCATGATCATGAAGAAGTGTAGGAGTCCCAGTGTTGTGAATTATTTAGACAGGTGAGAGGTCATGGTCATATCCCATGAATGGGCATTTACATACAGCAAACATGAGAGGTTAAAAACCCACTTTGGTCAGTGGCAGAAAGTAGAGCTGTTAATTTTTTATTTATTCATATTTCTTTACTCATCTCCAATGCATGTGAGGAGAGTGCATCTTGTCTGCATGAGTTTTCCCTGCCACTTGTCGTTTGAAAATTATTCCAAAATTATTCAAACCTGGATCAGCTGTTTCTTACTAAGTCAACACCCTCAAAGTACACTGCCTCCACATTTTTCCGGGATTTATTTTTTAAAGATTCTTAAATGCTGATGAACTATCCTAAAGTGGATTTCTCTTAGATCGTTGCCCATCTTTGTCACTGCTGTGCATGCCAGGAAGACTAGGTGCTTATTTTCAGGAACACCATGCCTGACAGTTTTTTACCTGGGCTGTTACTAAACTGCATTTTTCACCTGCTGGCCATCTAAGACATCTTATTATTCACTGCTGTGCCTTTCTCCTCCAGACTGCACAGACTGCAGATTGTCTATTCCTTTGATTCTGTCCTAGTCACAAAGGCACCTGGAAACAAGAAACCCAGAAGCAAAACATCAAGGTAGCCATGCATGTTTATCTCCACGGCCTTGTTTCCTTCTTTCAGCTACCTTCTGGGTGAGGAACTCTGGCTGGTCATGGAGTACATGGATGGAGGTGCCCTGAGTGATGTCATCCACAAGACCTTCCTGTCTGAAGACCACATTGCAGCCATCAGTCGGGAGGTCAGCAATCCCATCTGTGCTTCTGAGGCCTTGGGCAGGATTGTCTGGGAACAGGGGCTCAGAACAGGAGTGATTTCATGTGCCAAGCTTTGTTTCTGTGTGGCTGGAATGCTATGGGCAAGTAAAAGCATCTCAAGTGAACGGCCTGCCAGTGCCCCTGCACTCACTGTACTCAGTGCCAGTACTCTTATCTCCTGCTGTTGTACTCTCGCTCCGCCTCTTGTATTTGCTGTTCCCCATCTTGCCTCGCTAAACTTTTTTCTGTCTTCACTGCATTCCTTGCCTCTAAAAGCAAAGGTGCTGGTGGCAGGATTTGAAACAAAGAGCAAAGAAAAAAGAGAGACTCGATTCTCTCAGTCCTCAGCTAAGAAGGATGGGAGTGCAGCCAAAATGCTCTTTGCTTCTGAGCACATGCACTGCAGCAGGAGTCATCCTGGCTGGTTTGCAGGGGACAGTCTAAAAGAGCAGGTGCTGTTGCTCTTTCCAAAGCTGACATGCCTTTCCTCAGAAAGGTCCTGCTCTGCCAGTGTTGGAGCAGCAAGCTATTCCACTCAGTGGCATTGTAATCCACCATTACTCCCCATTCCCCTGGAGAGGGAATCTTTTCGATTCTTTGATTATCTCTCATGTGATGAAATCACATCACTCATTTTTGCACTCCTCTTTCTGTTTCCTCTCTCAGTGCCTGCAAGGACTGGATTTTCTTCATTCAAACAATGTGATCCATCGAGATGTGAAGAGTGACAACATCCTTCTCAGAACCGATGGCTCTGTCAAGCTGAGTCAGTAGATTCTTGGTCAGGTGCAGCGTTCCAGGGATGTGGGTGTGGGGCTGCTTGCAGTGACAGCCAGCTCCCAAAACTGGTGCTGATGGCAGCACAGGGACACCCGCTGTGAGCTGAGGGCACAGATGCCATGTGCACAGAGATAGGACAAGGAACAAGAAGTCAAGAGTGTTGTTGTCCTGTGTGTGTCCCTTCCAGAGGGAGGGAGCTACAAGTCTAAAGTTTCCAAAGAACAAAAGCCACTGCTGGAGGCAGTGTAAAAAATCGGGGGATTTTTTAAGTTGCCATTGCCAGGAGATTGAACAGCAACTTTTCAAACCTCTACTGGGGAATTCTTTTGCTTGCTTTCCTAGTTGCACAGAATTCAAATAAAACCAGGATTTTGCTTTCTCCTCAGCTGATTTTGGCCTCTCTACTCAGCTCAACTCTGAGCAGAGCAGACCATGCTTGGTAGTCGGAACTCCTTGGTGGATGGCGCCTGAAGTGGCGACAGGTCAACCATATGGCCCCAAAGTGGACATATGGTCTTTTGGAATTGTGGGCATTGAAATGTTAGAAAAAGAACCTCCTTACTGGGACCAAAGTCATGCCTCGGTAAGCAGCAAATACTCACTGATCCCACTCTCTTTCTCACCTGTCCCATGCCCTGCGTGCCATTGGGCAAAATCCCATTGCCATCTGCTGGAACTACTTCCACCAAGGTCCCCTCTAAAAATGTCCCTGCAACACATCAGCATCTGCTGTAGATTTGGATACATCAGTGGGGGAACTCAAGCCTTACCACATGCAAACAAACTCCATTCTCAGGAAACACTTCCCTTTGGGTTATAAGTGGTTCCAGTTCTTTTGTCTGTGGAGATGGCCCCAGAAAAAGGAAACAAGCATCTTAGAACTTCTGTTATCTTTCCATAAATGAAGGAAGGAAACCCAAACCCAACAAAGTTTCTAAAACTGTAGTCTTTAGAGAGGAACCTAACCCAGTGTGCAGTTTCTTCTCACTGGGAAACATGCCTGAAACCTGGGCATGAGGGTGTAAAGGCCACTGAATCTCTTCTGCTTCTTGTGCAGTGCTGCTGCACTGCATTTAGTGACCGTGTTTCTTTCACAGCCCAAGGCATGTTCTCTGTGTCATCAAGCCAGAGCCTTGTGATGTGGAGAGCCTGCCAAAACCTCCTGTTTGTTTCCTGGAACTTTCTGGGATGGGCCTACCACTAATGCATTGACTCGAGTAGCCAAATGAGCAGAGGGTGA
This sequence comes from Zonotrichia albicollis, assembly GCF_047830755.1. Classification (NCBI taxonomy): domain Eukaryota; kingdom Metazoa; phylum Chordata; class Aves; order Passeriformes; family Passerellidae; genus Zonotrichia; species Zonotrichia albicollis. The sequence continues at coordinate 12,657,121 of NC_133827.1, forward strand.
CCATATGGATGGCACCTCTCCTTCTTCTGACCATGACAATTTTTCTTTTGCTGCAAAATGGGAAGCTGAAATTTTCAGACTGCTGAGAGACAGGGCTGCAGGTGGCACCTTTGTGCCCAAGCAGGCATTTTCATCCCAATACACTTGTGCAGGCACCTTAATGTGGCTGTGGTGAAGATGAGTTTGTAAATCTTTATTTCCTTACCTGGGGACTACCTAATGCATTTTCTTTCTTTTCTTCCAATTCCCATTGTTTTCAAGAACAGCAGAAAAAGCTTGATGAGTTTTGTTCTAAGGCACGTGTGCTTAAAGGACCAACAGGCACTGCAGAGATGTCTTTCATGTACTAACCCTTGAAATTAGTTAGTACAGCAAAGTCCCTCTTCCAAAAAGCCTCTCAAGCTGGTATGAATCCTCAGAGAAGCAAACGTGCTTTTGCTGATGTAGTTCCCACTAACTAGGTCAGTCAATGAAATCATCTGCCAAGGCAAGATCTGCGGGATGCTGGAAAAGCTGTGGTTGTATCGGGGTTTGGGTTTTTGGTTGGCAAAGGAAAGTCATCTCTGGGTCTCTGTCAGGGCAGTAACTGCCACTGAAGAACAGAGGTTAAACAAAGGGATCTGGGAGAGCCTTAGAGATGTGAAAGCAGCAGGTGGAGCCTCGTGGTTGTTTTTCTCCAGGCTCGACGACTGATAGCCAAAGTAGGGACCCCAAAACTGCAGCATCCCAAGCTCCTCTCAGCTTTGCTGCGTGACTTCCTGAGCTGCTGCCTGCAGAGAGATGAGGAGCAGCGCTGGTCAGCCAAGGAGCTCCTGCAGGTAAAATGGGAAGGGGCTGCAGGTGAAAAAGGGGCTGAGGGATGGGCTCCTCCTCCACTCAAGTCCAAGGCATCAGATCAGCCCTCTTCTTCCTCACTTCCACTCTTGGTGCTCTTCAAATGAAAATGGTGAGGAATCTTGGACCGGGCTAGGCTGGCAGGGCCCTGTAAAGCTCCTCTGGTCCAAGGGTCCTGCAATGAGCAGGGACATCTGCAAAGAAATCAGGTTGCTCAGAGCCCTATGCCACCTGACTTGGAATGGTTGCAGGGATGGGGCACCTTCAAGCTCTTGGGGCAACCTGTGCCAGGCTTGCACCATGCTCCGAGTAAACAAGTTCTTCCTTAGACCTACTCTGACTTGATCCCCATTTTGTTTAAAAATATTCCCCCACATCCTATTGTAACTGGCCCTGTTAAAAAAGATGTCCCCCACTTTCTTCAAAGCCATGCTGAAGTCTTGGAAAGGGGCAATAAAGTCTCCCTGGGGCCTGTTCTTCACAAAGCTGAATAACTCCACCTCTCTCTACATTTCCTCAGAGGAGAGGTGCTCTGTTTTCTGTTTCTGTCACCCTCTTCGGTTTTTAATTTGGTGCTGTGTTCAGTTTTACCTAATGGCAAAAGAATTGAAGTAGAGCAATGCAGCGTACAGAGACATGAAATGGAGGTGCAGAAGCCCAAGCAAGCCAGTCCCAGCTGAGCAGTCAGAGATTTGGCTGTGGGCAGGAGGGGCTGTGGGGGTTCACTCTGAGCCTCTGAGGGGCCCTGGTTTGTGCCCCCCAGCCCACCCTTAGAGGTTTCTGCCACACAAACAGGGACAGCCAGGAGGGACTTGTCCCAGCCCCATCTGCTGCCTGGCACCTCAAGCAGATGGGAACTGGGCCAGGGTTACTGCCAGGTTGTGTGGCAGAGAGGGAACTGCAGGGCCCAGTGCCCCTGGGCTGGCCCTGCTGGGAAGGAAGGTGCCAACCAGCACACGAGGGGCAGGGCATGGAAAGGTAGACACTGCTCTGTCTCCCTGCGGAAATCAGCACCTTGCCTGTCTTACAAAGAGAGGGACCAATGAGAGGCTTTGGAGTTTCCTGAAAAGAAGAAACTCCAAGGACAGAAAGCACCAATTCTAAAGCACTGGCAGGGCTAAAATCTCAGCAAGATGAAGACACCTGTAGAAATGGATGAGTGGGATTCTAGGCCAGGTTTGCCTGTGATGGCAAAGTCCTGCACATAAAGATGGAGTTGTCCCATTGTTCCTCTTCCTGCATCCTTCTAGGGCCAGGAGAAATCCTGTGAAGCACTGAGCTTGGAAAGTCATGGTTCATTGTTTTTTGCTGATTTGGCTTTTTTCCCTTTGGGCAGCATCCATTTGTAAGATATGCTGAGCCTGCGTCCAGCCTGGTGCCACTGATTGTTTCAGTGAAGAGGAAGGAGACAAACATGTGACAATCACATCAGGACCATTTATTTATTCCTTAACAGGTTTAGAGTAGGATTGTAGGTTACGACTAGGATAAGGATTATATTAAGGATTAGGATAATAATAAGGATAAGGATAAGGATAAGGATAAGGATAAGGATAAGGATAAGGATAAGGATAAGCATAAGCATAAGGATAAGGATAAGGATAAGGATAAGGATAAGGATAAGGATAAGGATAAGGATAAGGATAAGGATAAGCATAAGCTCAAGCATAATGTTAAGCATATGAATAAGGATAAGGATAAGGATAAGGATAAGGATAAGGATAAGGATAAGGATAAGGATAAGGATAAGCATAATGATAAGCATATGAATAAGGATAAGGATAAGGATAAGGATTAAGGTAAGGGTTAGGCTTAGAGTAGGATTGTCTAATAGGACTGCGGAGTAGGATTGAAAATCAATAAAGTTCCTGAAACCACAACTCACCTTGAAGATCCCCTTCCTTCTCACTCCGCGAATAAACTCGAGAATACCTTCTGAATTGTCTGTTGTTTCTTAAAGGTGGAAAGTGAAACAGTGTCTTTGGCATGGTGTGATGGTGGGGAAGGATATTCTTCATTTGTCCTCTCCAGACTGGACTGCCTTTGGAATATAGCCCACTGCTCTGTTTTTGGCCATCTTTGGTACTTGTATTTGAGGCAGAAAGGGCAATGGCATTTGCAGGCAAAAGCAAAGGAAGAATGGGGCAGCCCAAACATCTTATTCAGATACAGGCCTTCAGCATTGACTGGAGAGCATTGGGGCTCCTGCCACTTGGACTTGGATCCGTAAATGCAATAATCTCTTTGGCTGGAGGAGAGCCTTGCTCAAGTGAGAAAGCAGAAAGATCAGAGAGGGTGCTCGGGAAGGTCTCCTGTGTTATGAACAAAAATTCGGTTAATATTTTTTTTGTGAGAAAGAGTTACAGGGACGCAGCCAGATGTGTCTCTGCCAGGGTTCTTAGTGCTTTGTTATTGTAATACCGGGTCGTTGAGGCTTATCTCCTCTTTTGTATTAGTAAAAGGCCTGGCTGGGAGGGGTGGATGGCCCTTCCCCGAGGCTGTGCTCTCTTACAGCATAGGGAAGACACCTGAGAGGGTGGGGGGGGTTATGCAAAGTGACTCCAAAGACCAGCAGGCTTTGAGACCTCGACTCCAAAATGCAACGAGAAAACCCGAAAAACAACGAGCCAAATAAGAATTGAGAGACTAAAGTGGTGTCTGGACATGAGGAGCCGATTGCTGAGCCTGCGGAGATGTGGAGTCCCTCTCGCCCTGAGCAGAGAGTCGTCCCAACGCCGGGACCAGGTGGCTGCCGAGGCTGAGAGGACAACATCTGACGGGGACATCACGCCCTAAAGGCTCCCAACGAGGACTGGATCCCCCGGCTCTGCCCCTAGTGGACAGAGCTGTGCATATCCTCCTCCTCTGAGTCGCCCTGGGAGACTCGACGCGGACTGCAGCCCTGCCAAGCCACCCAATCCTGAGCTGATCACTTTTAATAAAGGCATTAAAAAGGAGAAGAAGTCTCCTGGCCCTGTTTATTTCATCTTGTGGTGCAGAGCTGTCAGCGCTGGTGAGGTGAGAGCAGGCCCGGCCTTGCCCGGCCTGGAGCCCCAGCAGAGCCCCGGCAGAGCCCGGAGCAGGCTGAGCCCCGGCAGAGGCAGGCTGGAAGGAGGCCCTTGGAGCTGCAAGAGGCAGCAGCCGGGCCCTGGGTGCCTCTTCCAGGGAGCAGGCGAATGCTCCGCCCTCAGAGCCCAGGTGGCAGCTGGCTGCTGCCGAGGGGAAGCGCAGCCGTGCTGGGCAGAGCCCAGCCTGGAGGCATTGGCCGTCTGGAGTGTGCCCAGGAGCAGGGAAAGGCCAAGGGCAGCCGCGGGCCGCTGGGCTGGCTGAGGATTCCTCCTCTTCTGCCGGCTGCCCTGCAATTCCTGGCAAAGGCCAGCAGTGTGTGCAGCACTCTGGGCACCGGGGCAGGGAGCCGGGCTGCCCGGCAGGCTGGAGCACAGGGCAGCTCCTTCAGGCCCGGCACTTGTGCCAGGGAAGCGAGGCCAGCGTGAGGCAGGGACAGCTTGGCAGGGCCCATCTGCAGGAGCCAGCGCCTCATGCAGCTCTGGGAGGAAGCGCCTGCAATCCTGCAGTTCTGCACTGAGCCAGAGCAAAGGTGTGAGATGCAGAGTGTTGGGCAGAAATATTCAGGCCCACCAGGCCAGCCTGCTTTGTGCTCTCTGGCGCACAGTAAGCGCTGTGCAATGCACCTCTGAGCTGCTGGGAGAGAGGCACATCAGGGATGTGCCTGAGGCTTGTGCTTGAGGATTGAACTGATTTGCCAGTGGGCAGAAGGGTTTTAGTAGGTAATTTGTGTTTTCTTCATCAATTTCTGAAAGAAAGTCATAATGTGTTGCACACAGGTAGGGTTATTAGAAAAGAAAGGTCTTATAAAATCAGGCCTACCTATGGTAAATTCCCAGCTGGACTGTTGCATCTTCTACGTGCAGCCAGCTAACTTCCCATGGGAATAGTCATGAGTGCAGTTAGCAGAACAAGCTATTGTGCTAAGAAAACTGTTTGCATCTGTAATAAACAAGAAACCTGTCCCATGAGCGTCCACGAAAGAAAAATGTAATCACCTGAGTAAGAGTGAGTCTTAAAAAGAGAGAGTCTTAGCATGTACACACTAATACACCTTCTAAGCAATAAATTGTGTGGCAAGGAAACTACCAGCCAATTGGAGTTGACAATGAGGTCTGTGAAAACAGTATAAAAATGAGGTACGTGAATAAAGAATTGGCTTTCTCTGCATTGAGAAACTGTCGCGGCTACTTTATTGACACAGCAATGTGGCTTCACTCAGCAAGAGCACTTGCAGGGTGTATTGATGAACACTTGTGTTTCATTCCCAGAATAGGATGGAGAGGCATTAAGTCCAACAAACAGGGCATAGTCTTTTGAATTCCTTTAGCTTTAACAGGAGTGCTGAACCATGTATTCCCCCACTGCAGTGCTTACTGTGTGCAAGTGGCTATCTTGGCCTTGAGAATAATGAGAGTGGTCCTGCTAAGACAGTAGCTGGAATGCATTCAAGGGGAAGAAAGTGTTTTTAGGAGGCTCTTGACCACCAAAGGAGAATTTGAGGAATGGCAATATTTCCCAAATGACTGTGTCAGGAACTGGAGTCGTGTCCCAGGCCCTGCCATATTTGATCCATGTTTGAGCAGGTTGACAAGACAATGAAGAAAAGTGTCTTGTTTAACAGGGGGAAACTTGACCCTTGAAAGAGAGACAATGGATTGATCAATGGGTGGGCAGTCAAGCTTTGAAAGGAGAACAATGCACAATGGAGCCCTTGGTGGCAGGGAGTCATGGAGTCATCCTGAGCCTTCATGGCTTCATCTCACACGCCAGGCATGTGTGAGCTGCTGCTCTGACTCCTGCTGTAAAATTCCACTCCTGAGAAGGAGATACAAGACCTAGTTCTGGGCTGGCAAGTTGAGAAGGACGAGATGCACAGCATTTTGATCCAGGGGATGTCCTGGAAGTGCACTGCCTACCTGCCCCTGCTGCCGAGCACCACGCTCCAACTCCTTCTCCTGTTCAGTGGATTTTTGGGAATCCATGTCAGTACGTATTATATGCTACTGCAACTAATAGAATGAATTTGCTTTGCAAGCCCAGTTTTGTCCTGGGTTATTTTGTGCATGGGTCACCTGAACCTGTGACAATGACCAGCAGGGATCTACAAGACACTCCTACTCTGATGTCAAATTCTGAGAAGTGATTGAAATATGTCAATAAATCAGAGGTAATGTTTAGCCTGTAAGTTTCAGCAAAGTATTGAATATGTCTTAGTTCCATGGATACAAAGTTCAAGGTGAGATTGCTGGGTGTGCAGGGCTTAGGAAAATGAATCCCTTTGCACCCAGCACTGAAATCAAGTAATGCCTCCTTTCTAAACCTGAGCTGGCAGCAGGGATCAGGCCTTGCTTTGTCACATTCATTTTGACAACTTCTGTTAGCAGGTAAGAAAGGTCCAAATTAAACCTTCTCCAGCTGTTTTTCTCTGGTTGATCTTTTTAGGCACCATAGCTCTGTGCCACGGGTGGCCTGGGTGTGTGCAGAGCAATGCAGGCCCCACAAAGCCCTTGGTTTCCCCACAAGTTGCCAGGTGGACTGCTTCCAAAGGGGAAGAAAGGCAGAGATGTACATCCACAGGAGTCCTGGCCATGTCCAATAAAGGTGCAAATATGTGGGGACATTTGTTAGCAATGATTTCAGCTGTTATGCCAACCCAGTGCCTTCTCTCCTGCTTCTGTGCATTATAGGTGAGTAATGTAATAGTTGGCTCTCACAATTAAGAGAGAGATATTATGTGGATAGATATTCTGTTCAAATGTAAAGTGCTGTTGTTGTAATATGTCCTCTCATAGTCCTCTTTCTTATCCCCCTTGTAATAGCCTTGGTATTCAGGGCATTTGGGGAGGGCTGGCTTGTGACCAGCAGGTGGGGTGTAACTACACCAGACCTCCAATCAAGATGCAAGAAAGTAATCTCCACCACTGGACGGCAGAGAAAGAGTTGACTGACAAAACATTGGGAGGGACTGACGGTATAAAAAGCAGAGCATCCCTTTTGTAGATGAGCATGTGGCTGCTAATCATGGAGACTTCCCAGTGCTGCAATCATTCCTTATACAGTCTTTTCTTAAGGTTTAATAAACCTTTAAAATTTAAAGGAAGGGTAGTTTCTCAGATGGGCAATGCTTTGGGCCATTTTCTTGGACTCGTTTCCTTTGCTTGGGTGCCATCTGAGTGCTCAGTTGGGGTACAGGCTGTAGGTGCTTTGTGCACTCCTAGAGTTCCTCTTGGATCCTGTGAACAACAGGCTTTGGCCCACAAGGAGAATTTGTGCTGCTTTGTGACAGAGGAGAACTTTGCATACTGTTTTCTGTTTGCTGTAGGGAAGGTTGGTTATTGCTCGGCATAAACTCACAGACCAACACAGAGCTGTTCCTTTGCGATGTCAGGGCATGGTTGCCACGTCGTCATAGTGACATCAGAAGGTTGCCTTGGTGCACGGAAGGCCTGAGTGTCAGAGCAGCCCTAGTCCTGCTCAGATCAGGAGAACTTTCCTGGTCAAAGCATCTGTCAGTAGGCAGCTGCCCACTGACAAGAGTCTTGTTTATTTACCTTTTAGAAAAGTTTCAGAAATGCCAATAATGAATCATCTGGCCACTGCAGCTTTTGCTGCATATGGCATTGCCTATTCCATTTATTATTTTACGAATTTCGCACGTAAGTAGAGGTTTCCCTTCCGCTTAGGTTATGGTGTAACCTAACCTGGGTTTTCTATGTCTTCCTTCTCTTACTTAGTGACTGAGTTTCTGATTTTGAAACAGAAAGAGCATTAGGATGCCACTGCTTTGGTAAAACTCCTGTCAAGGCCTTCATCTAAAAAGGGAGTGTCTGTAGCCACAGGGGCAGCATTTGCAGGGCAACCTGCAGAGCTTCCGTTCCCTCCACAGGAGAGTCTGTGGCAGCAGAGTCTGTCATTTCCTCCGTTTGCCGGGACAAGCAAGACACCTTGGAAAATGTAGACTGGCAGACCTTCTTGGAATGCCTTTTAAAATCTCTGCAGTTGTTCCCAGAATTCAGAGAAAGCTTCTTTCTTTTTAAATTTTGTCATGAAAGGATTTGACTAACTTGACCTTTTACTGAGTGCTAAAATAGTTGTTCCCTTGGAAAGGAAGTGCAAACTCTAAAGCAGTGAGTGTCTGCTCCTGAACCTCAGAGGTGCTGCTGTGCTCTTCCACAATAGAACTGACATAGCTCAGGGGGATTTTGGGGAAGCTTTTCTGGGCAACTGTTTCCTGCAAGTTAATCAGAATTAGTGCATGACACTGATTGAAAAAAGAAGGAGTACCTGAAAGAGAGGATTTCAGAAGCTGTCTTATGTGTTTAGTAGAACAGGAGCATTGAGTGTTAAAGATCAATTTGCATTTTCTTGATCAAATTTGTGTTCATTTACTGGCCAAACTGGCTGCAGTGTAGGCACAAGCAAGAAGATTGTCCTGATCTCTTGCTGGCTGTGTGAATGAAATGTGTCTCCTGGAGGGATGTTGTGAAATGGGAAATCATCTCTGTTTGGGTTGACTTGTTCGGTGGGATTCAGCAGCCCAGGCAGTTTTCTCACAGCATCTGATTCATTTCCCGTGCCCACTACAGGTCACCTCAAGCGTGTACTCAGCGGTGCTGATCCGGAGCTGAGTGAGAAAGGGACATTTCATGTTCCTGGTGTTTAGGAATTCTAGAGCCAGATGTCAGCTTGGCCAGTAGCAGTAGAGGACCAGCTAGGGAGACCAAAAAAAATCCATTTTCATTCCTTCAACAAAGGTAACAAAGGCATAGGTGGATAGTTCCTAGTTTCCCTCGCAGAATCCTGAAGAACCACAAACTCAGTTTTGCAGAGAAAATGTCACTTGCTGACAGCAGCCAGAGGGGAACACTGAACTAAGAGCAACATCCTAGAGAGTAGAATTATCCCAGTTCAATTTAGTCAGAGACACTGAGAATTCTATTCCTGTCAATTTAGTGCCATCTCCTTAGAAGATGCAGTTGTGGATCAAGAAGGCCATCTTGAAAAGGTGGATGCTGTATTTGAAGTCAAACAGGCAACTTTGTGCCTGGAGAGCTGCGTGGGCCAAAAGGAGCCAGGGGTGGTGGCGTTGAGCAGCTGCAGATGAGGCAGCGTGTGGCCAGGTGGCCAAGCAGGCCAAGGGCATGGTGGCCTGTGTCAGCAGCAGTGGGGCAGCAGGAGCAGGGCAGTGAGCGTGGCCTGTGCTGGGCAGTGCCGCGGCCACAGCTGGAGTGCTGTGTGCACTTGTGGGCCCCTGGGAAGCAGAGAGTCATTGAGGGGCTGCAGCGTGTGCACAGAAGGACAGGGCAGCTGGGCAAGGGGGTGGAGCACAAGGCCAGTGAGGAGGCGCTGAGGAAGCTTGAGTTTGGACAACAGGAGCCTCTGAGGGGCCTTCAGCATCTCCTCAGTGCATCCAAATATTTGAGCCGTTTTTGGTAGCGATTTTTTCGCCCTTTTTTTTCCTTGATTTTTGTTTTTGTTTGCTTGGAGGAAGAGGCCTTTTCATTTTCTTTTTCTTCCAACTAAAGTTGTTTTCTGTGGAGAGCCTGGTTTCAAACATGCCTTAAAGAAAGATAGGTGCCTTAAAGAAATATAGAAGCCTGCTGTAAAACAAGCCTTTCCCAGGCTTGATCCTGTAAATAATTAGGTTCTCAGCTACCTTCTATATAAGCAACAAGTTTCTCAGGCCGTTCTGTCCTTGGCTGCTACTGGGAGCAGACAGTCAGTCTGGGAATAGAGATGAAGGTTTTGGGAACCTTCCATATCAGGGTGAGAACACTGACCTTGGTTTCAGTAAACTAACTTCAGGTATTGTAAACAAAAGGAGGAGCTGAAGTTTTCTCTACAACCTATCAGGAGCTCAGATTTTGCAATATGCATGAAGTGAATTAACACTGTTATAAAAGGTGCCTGATTGATGAATAAAGCGGAGTCGATGCTGACCAATGCAAGGTGGGTCGTCTCCCTCCAACTTCAAGAGTTTTCATCATTATTTTCTGCCCTTTTATATCACTGGGACTGAATCTGTTAGAATTTTAATTTCCAAGGTATCGCTTCTGGAGAATACAGTAGTTTTGCATGAGAACACATTATTCTGTGCAGGGACCTTGGTGCAGAAGGAGCCATTGTGGTTCCAGGCCAGCCAGTATGGCCTCACACATCACTTTGAGCTTAGTAGTGCCCGTGCCTTTTTGCAGCCCAGGGAATCAGTGTGTGTTGTTTGGGAATTGAGCAGCAGGTCAATGCCCTTGCATTCCAGCTGCTCCTCAGAGTCACAGGAGCTGGAGGGAGCTGGGCTGCATTTCTCATTCCAGCCACTTTAGCACCACCGGTGTGGTTGCGTCCAAGAGAAGAACTTGCCCGAGCACAGATGCACAAAGAGTGCAATTCCCAGTGCAATGCTCTGGGTCTGATCCTTTTCTGTAAGGACCTACACGCTCCAGATTCCCCAGTCGTGTGCTGTTTTGAAGCAACAGGAGAGCAATCTCAGGATTGTAATTGAGTGTGGCACTGGCTACCAAGTTCTGATGTCTGTAGCAGCAGAGAGGACAGTAAAGAGAGATTTCAGTAACGAAATCTGTCAATCTATCGATCTATCTATTTATCTCTGTAACATTTGCATAATTGAATCTTCCTGGCTCTGGTCCAAGGAAGTTGGAGGTGCAAAGCTCACCTAAAGCATCCCTTTCTGGAGAAGATTAGACACATATTCCCTCCACCACTTCTGAGCAGGACGAGATGTTTCTGCCTCCAGATAGGATGGTTTTCCCTTTAGAGTTGTTTCTCTCCTCTGGCCTCTTCTGCCCTGAAGTCTCCAGTTAATTCTTTCAATTTCTGCCTGTCCTAGAGAGGTGTAACAATTCCATGTTTAGGCGGTGTTTGGTGACTCTGCTCATGCATGCATAATGTGACACATGGTTTCCTTCACTGGCATCCCCAGGGCTGTGTAAGTGCATTCGTTCATGGGGCCTTAGGAGAGTCTCTTTCCCTCAGCAGCAGCAGCAGCAGCAGCAGCAGCAAGGAGCGGTGGCAGGGTCAGGACGAGGAGGAGGTGGCTGCCCTGGCCCTTTGCTCCCGGGCCCCAGGCCAGGAGGGCTCTGGCTGCAGCAGGGCGCTCTTTGGGCAGCCCCTGGCAGCCTCTGCACGGAGCACAGCGCGCTGCCCCGCCCTGCTTTGCCACTTTTCTTCAGCAATACCCTAGCTCCTCTTCAAAAGGAAACAACTCCAGCAATGTAAAAAGACCTAACTCAAGTACACTTCTATCTGCCTTTGTATTGTAGTTCAGGGCATGTATTATTTTGTCTAGGATTTCATGATTTTTATGAAAACATGCATTCATATCTGCACATTTTTGTGGTTTTAATTATTCATATACCAAAACACGCCTTTTTAAACTCTTAATTTATTGCAGTTGGTAATTTTGACGTTGTATATTTTAAAATGTCACAAAACAACCCCCCTTGGGTAGTTTTTCTCACCCTTAAAAAAAAACCCCGTAAGTCATTTTAGTCTCTGTCTCTCCAAGCTGGTTCATACTGGCCTATTTTAAATCAGGGCTACAATACTTTTAGAGGATTGAGAGAGGTGCAAGGAAATGCACACCAGTGATTCCTCTTGTGCAATGTCATGGCCCTGCCATAAAGCCTCTTTTCACTTTTTTTTGTCTCTCATTAGCTCAACTGCAAACACACGTTTAGTTCCAAACTTACACAAGATGAGCAAAATCAAAATGATGCGAGGGGCCTTTGGGAGCTCCTTGCTGATCTTTCTGCTTCTTCAGCTGTGCAAGGCTCTGATCCAGGCAAAAGCATTGCACTTAGTGCTACACAGCATTTGGCTAGAACTCTGCTGATTTCTAGGGAAAGCTGGAGGCCTCGATCTCCCCAGGATGTTTTGGCTGAGCCAAGCTTTGCTGGCTTTTGGCTGCCAATACCATTGCCCCTGCTTTCTTATATCCACAAGTACCATAGCTGGGCAAAAAGTGCCACGTGGGCCATCTTCCAAAGGCACTTTGGTCTGGAGTTTGTGAATGAACGTGAGCCTAATCTACTGCCAAACCACGGGAAAAAAAATCAGGAAACAGAACTTCCCATCCTTAACAAACAACTGACAATTCAGAAGTGGATCTAGAGCTGCTTTAGGGAATGAAAAGGAAGGCAATCTTCCACGGAGTTGTGCTTTCGGGAGTTTTTCTTCTGACTCCCACTCCCAGCTGGCACTGGAAAAAGTCACTTCTCTGCAAGCGTCCGTGTCTTCTGTCTGTCATCAGTTGCTTTGCTGCAACAATCAGAACAGGCATCAGGCTGGAGAGAGGCTCAGCTCCTGCTAGCAACAGGAGCTGCCCCAAGGAGAAAAAAGAAATGAACTTTTACCTCCCAAACCCATCTCCCCAGAGGCTCAAGCAGGATTTCTCTGGTTCCCAGAAATACAAAGAAATAGGGCTGAGAAGACCCTCTGCAGCTATGTGTTCATGCACAAGACTTTGCCGATGCCATTTGGGTTTGGCCTTTTTTTCTTTTCTATCTTTTCTGTATTCCCTGCACATCAATTTAGAGCTCTGTAGACTACTCTATTTGTGACTACTTTTTCCAGTCCTTTTCCATGGCCTTTGCCTAAGCAGAAAGACAAACTTCCAGAGCTCCAAGCGCCGGGGAGTAGAAGCCCCCAGTATTACCTTGGTTCTTCCCGGGACAGACCCCTCCGGGGAGCTGGCGGACTCACCATCCCTGTAAGCCTTTAAAAGAAGACTGGATATGGCACTCGGTGCTGGGCTTTAGTTGAGGTGTTAGGCCGTGGGTTGGACTCGATGATCTTGAAAGTGTCTGTCTTCCTAGCCAGTGATTCTGTGATTATGTGACTGAGGCAGCTTTTCCTGCAGCCCTGGAAAGGGCTGCGGGTGCCCTTGGCCAAGGATGGGGATAAGGGCTCACGGAAAAGAAGCGAAGGGCTCAAGGCGAAGGCCGAGAGGGCAGAGCTGCCACAGGGCGGCCGAGAGCGAGCCTCATGTCCTCCTCCTCAACCTGCGCCCTCTGCGCTGCCCTTTGCGGCGCCGGCGGCTCCTCTCGCTGCGGGGCTCTAGGGCGTGCTGGGGGCCGGGCCCCTCGTCTCCGGGAAGCGCCGGAGCCTCGGAGGTGAGCGGCTCCCGCTGTGGCCGGCAGGGGAGAGCTGCAGCTGCGGCCCTGGGCCCGGCGAGCTGCCGCTATGGCCGGCTCCTGCCGCGGCTCCTGCCTCTGCTGCGGGCTCTGCTCCTGCCCTGTTCTCACAGACACGGCCGAGGGCTGCCCGGCAGCTCCGTGCCGCTCCGCAGCGGGCCCGGCCGGGCTGCTGCTCCCTGCGGCCTCTGCCCGCCGCTGCCGGCCCCGCCGCGCTCCCGCCGGCCTCTGCCGCAGCCGGGCCCACACGGGAGGCAGCACATTGCGGCCGGCTCGGAAAAGCCCTGCGCGCAAACCGCCCGCCACGGCCCCGGCCCCAGGGCACAGGCTGCCGGCGTCCTCGCAGTTGCGAGCCGGCCCGGGCCGCCTGCCGGCCTCGGCCACAGCTCCCGCCTGTGTCTCCACGGCCGCGGCTGCTCGGCACAGCGGGCTGAGCACAGCCAGCGCCAGCAGCAGCTCCTCACGGGCCCAGGCTCCGGGCGCTCCAAGCCCGCCCAACCCCGAATTCCAGACCTGAGGGGCTTGGCGTCCCAATGCATCCCCTGGGGACAGCGCTGAGCTCAGCCCATGCTGACACCACCAAGGGACCAATGGAAAATTCACCAAATCCTCATCCGAGACAAGAGAGAACTTCAATGGTGCCTGACAGCCTGAGGCAACTGCCAATTCCAGATCATTCCATCCATGTAGGAAAAGAGGCTTTTGCATTAAAGCAGAAAAGACTTATCGAAAAGGAGGGCAGGAACAAACAACAAAGTTATTTGGACTCGTGCTTCTTGTGTCTGTTAGAAAGGCCAAGAAAATACACTCCTTGCTCTTCTGACACAGCTCTCTCTGTTCATGATGCGAGACAGCGAGTGCTGATGATGTGCAGGAGCTGATGCAAGGGACAGGGACAAGGATGCAGCAAGCACAGTGCCAAGCTGACAGAGGGATGATCTCTGGCAGTGGCACTGAAGCAGAAGAGTTTGCAGGCAGGCCAGAAAATGGCTCTTTGTTTCACCTCTTCTTTCAGTGCTGCTAAGAATGCACCAGAGCTTGGAGACCTTTCCAGGCAGGGCTGCATCAGACACAAACCAGCAGGGGACTGAGGAGCCCCTGGGGTGGCAGTGAGCAACCTCGGGCTCTGCTCGCTGCTGGTGGCATTTTCTATTGAACCATCTCAAAACACTTCTGTTATGCTCTGTATTTCTAAGGGTTTCCCCCCCTTGTTTTTTTTTGGTTGTCTCCTACACCTTTTTTTCTCCAAATTTTCCTACCCTGTCAGCAGCAGCCCCTGTCCACAACTGGCTCTAAAATATCAGCAAAGTAGCTGGGAACAACAACGGGTAGAATCCTGTGGCTCAGGAATTCGTATGCCAGAGCCCTGCCTGTGCCTTATGCTTTGTCAGGACCTCCTTCTCTGTGCAAAAACTACGGAATAGTGGAGTTTTTTTGCCAAAGAGCTCCTGAGATGCAAATGTTGTGCTATGTTTCTCAGGAGTGTATCTGTTAAGTTCATTGCTGGCAAAGAGAAAGTAAGGCCAGGGTAGCAGAGCAGCTGGCAGCTGGTCACTCCCTGTAAAGGGCTGGTGTAGGATGTGAGAACACCACGTTCCAGGAGGGGCGAGCAGGGTCAATGTGCTCACGATGCTGCAAAAGAGGTTTGGGTTCACTTAGAGAGTAGCCAGGAGTGGTGAGCACTGCAAAATCCAGCTGCAGTCCCAATCCATGTCCCTTTCAGTGCTGGCTTTAGGGTGTCTGCAGCCTGGATCCAGAGTGCCCTGGGGGCTCCTGAGGCTGCCTTTGCACCCAGGGTGAGGATGCCCAGGAGCCGCTGAGGCCGCAGTGGGGAGCAGGGCTGGGGCTTGTGGCCTGGCAGGTGTGGCTCTGGGGGCTGTGGCATGCCAGGGCATGGGTCACTGTCACTGCCCTCCGCAGCCCTGGCTAGCTCTGTGATGCTCCAGGGACAATGGCAAGAGTGGGGAACTGGCTAGGTTGGGATTTTGCCTGAGCCAGGACCTCTAGGCCAAATGCTGAGCAGTAGAGACCCCTGGAGGACCGAGTGAAGGAAGCAGAGGAGGCTCTTCTGTGGTGTAAAGTGCAGCAAATTCATCGGGAGAGGAAGGGGGAAGGTTCTGCACGTGAAAATTCCCAAAGGGAACAGATGTTGAAATAACCCCCAGCACCCCTGTGCACGGGTATTTAAAATCTTTCAAAACAGGGGGTGGACACCATATAGTAACCAATAAGCGACTCTCAGGGTGTGGTTTTGAGGGCTACAACAAATCAGAACAAGGGGAAGAGAGAGCGTTGGGATAGGGATTGGATGTTAGGGTGAGGGACAGGGAACTTTCTGGAACCAAGGGTAGGGTTTGGGCTGAGGGATGGGGCAAAGTGGCCGGGTTGTCTTGACAGACAGGGAAAAATCTGGTGAGGAGGGAGGGCATTCCTTGGGGGACACTTGGGTAGGAGGGCATAACACAGGGGAGAGACTAACTGTAATAACTCGTGGAACACTTGAATATACCGCTATACAACAGAACATTTGGCTCAATAAACTAACACACTGCAACACAGAAATTCAGGCTTTCGGCAGCCGAGAGGTAGCACTATTAGAACCCGCAGCAGCTGGTGAAAGCCATCTCTCCCCTTCAGGTTCTTGCTGTGAGGGAAGGTGCTGCGGGTTGTGGTGGCTGCACTCCCCCTTTGCTGGGAGGATGATCTGTACCGGGGAGAGCAGAAAGCTGCCATGGTGAGCAGAACATGTTCAGAGCATTACAGTTCAGAGAATGGCACTGCCCCTGAAGGGCAAAAAGCTTGAAAGCATAGAATTCTGTGCAGAACCGTTGCACAAATTTTCTCTTCTAGAACGTGCCCATTTTTGTATTCTGTGGATGAATACATGGGGTTTTTTCTTAAGGGTTTTTGGAAGAACTCTCAAGTTTATTTCTGTTTGCATTTTCCATCCAGCATGTATACAGATTTTTTTTTAATTGTTCTTTTGTAAATACTTAGGGAAAAAATACTGAAGCATTTTTTAATCCTTTGGAATATTGTGAATTATATTCTTACAAAGAAAACCTTGTTGAACAAGTGTGCAAACACAGAGAGGAGAAAAATAGCATAAAAGTCTTTTAAAATAGGGTGTATAGTGAAGACTGCAGAACTGAATAATTACTCCAAGGGGAAATTCTTCAAGAACGGCCAAGATATTTTCTTAAATCAAGGGAAAAATGACCTGAAGCCATACAAAGAGCAGCCAAAGAAATGAAAACCCTTTGGAAAAGAGGGAATTTTGCCAGTGACATCAATCTGTTGGGATAACTGAGGGATGCCCATCATCCTTGCACTGCATTCCTTGATATTTATAGTGTGTTTTCTCCCAGTTTCTATGAAGAGAATAAGAAAGTGCTTTTTTTTACTGTGGGAATGCACAAAATTAGAGGGTTTTGGGGAGGCTACAAAATGCAAGCTGAAGAGACAGCAGAACTGTGATTAGAGCTAAGCAGCAGCCATGATATAGGCAGAGTTCCCGGAACAGCTGTGTCAGTGACAATCCTACTTGTTCTTCTGAATCAGACACAAGAGTACTGAGAGGGAAAAATAAGTCACAATCTAAATCAGAAGTGAACCCTCCATTGCAATTACCTAATTGGTCTAATATTAATCAAAATTTAGAGAAATATTTGGATTCAAAGAAACAACTCTTTGCATTACCTGTAAGATATGGTCATAATGATGTAAATCCACGATTTGAAAGTCATTCTCACCATGATACAAAAGAACTCCGTCAATCTTTGAAAGAAAGTGGGTTCTCTTCTCCTTATTTTAATAATGTGTTGAAAAGTAATTTTTATTTCAATGACCTAGTCCCTGCTGATTGTCGAAATGTGACTTCCCTAATTTTAACCAATTCACAATATCTTTTATGGGAATTACAATGGAAAAAAACTTCTTAATAAATTGGTTGAAAGATATGAAAATACTCCTTATGAGAACATAGATGTTACCCAACATAGCAGGTGATCCACTTTACCATAGACCAGAAAATCAAGTGGTGGAATTGCCTCAGCTTGTATTAACAGATATTAAAGATGCTACTAGAAAAGCTTTGTTTTCAGTTGAGCCAGCTGGTACCCATGTAAATGCTTATACTACTATCAGACAAGGTGGAACAGAGACAAGGTGGAACAGAATCCTATGGTTCTTTTCTATACAGATTAACCCAAGCAGTCGAAAAGCAATGTCCAGATGAGCAAGCTCGCTCCTATATTGTTCAAAACCTTGCTTTTGTAAATGCTAATGAGGAATGTAGAAAAATTATTTTAATTTTGCCTGATCATCCTCCACCTATTACACAGATGCTAACAGCTTGCAGTAGGCTCACTTCTGCACAACATCTTGCTAACATACAAGTCAATCATTAGGAAAAACATTGGAAGATAATCTGACACAACAAATGGATAAATTTGAAAAGCTCCTAGAAAAACATGAAAAAATATGGGAAAAATCTGTTGGTACTGCACCGTTGGACTCTGATAAAAAGACCTGTGGTAAACCAGGTCACATTAAAAAGGATTGTCCTATGAAAACAATGCAACCTAAACAACTTTCTATTTGCCCTCGATGTCGAAAAGGGAAGTATCTTTATAAGTGCTGTGTAAATCTTTCTCAGTTTGACATTGATGGCAGACCTTTGTCGTTAAACTTAAAAAAGAGCGCAGATTACCACCGAGCCCAGACACAAGTAGTGGTACCCCCTGGCAGCCAGTTACCCAGTCAAGTGGTGTTAGTACGTCAGTCATTTATCCCTAATTTAACCAATCCTCAAATGGTTCCAGCTCAATACCCTCAAGTGCAAGGTTCAAATTAGCCTCCTCAAAACTGATTCATCTGTGAAATAATTTGTGTTGTGTGAGCATTCCTACAGGAATTGTCAATCTTTTTCAACAAAGATAAAATTTTTTGATTCTAGGAAAAGCCAACAACAAAATTTTTAAACTCTCAATCCTTCATTCTGTGTTGCCTTCTGATACAAGGCAGGCAACCTGGTTCGGAGAGACAGCACGGCGACCCAAACTCTCCAGGGTCACTCGGGCCAAAGAGCACGCAGACACCAATGTGGTGGACGATCAAAAGGCCTTTGTTATCTCTTCTCGTGGGGTTTTATAATCTAGGGTTTTCTACGTCATGGGGGGGTCTGTCTTTTACCATCTATGGTTAGTAAGGGGTGGCAATTTACTGGGTAGGAATGAAAATTACTGGCATCTGGTTTAGGGGGCTGCTTTCCTATGTTAATTTTCTTATCTAAGGGAACAGGGGCCCTGTCTTCCCGTAACATCGCGAGATCTTCTGAACGCCTGACCCTATCTACCACACTTCTGTTGTTTCAGTAAATTGTAATGAAGAGCTAATGATTTTAGCTCTTGCACTTGATGTTCCTATGGTAATTCCACCAAAAACACCTATTGCTATTGCATTTCTTTTACCCATGAATATACCCAAGCAAAACAACTTTCCAAAGAATTCAGTTGTGTCTGTGCCATCTAGTACCTCTGGTCCAGAGGTCTTTTGGGTGCAATGTTGGGACAGTAACCAAGCAAAATTGACTTGCTGCCTGACTCACTGTGGTAAAACAATTTATGTTACAGACATGCCAGATACTGGTGCAGATGTCACTGTAATTTCTTACATGTTCTGGCCCAATGACTGGGATTTGGTGGTTCCTTCAGGTTCCCTTACAGGGATTGGAGGTGCTGCCATGTGTTTGCAAAATGCATCCATGATTAACATTACAGGTCCTGAAGGAAAGACAGCAACGGTGCGTCCTTTTGTTGTTCAGAAGCCTCATTTTTTGGGAGAGAGACATCCTGTCCCAATGGGGAGCCAAACTGGAAGTGGGAAGTGGGCCTTTGATGGAAACCACGTCAAAACCTGCCACTTGAAAGCTGACCTGGAAAACTGATCATCCTATATGGATTGATCAATGGCCTTTAACAGAGAAAAATTTAAATATCCTTAAAAAATTGGTAAAGGAGCAATTACAACAAGGTCACATCTCCCCCACAAATAGTCCCTGCATTTCACCAGTGTTCCTCATCTATATGAAGACATCGGACTCCTGGAGGTTGTTTCATGACCTGAGGAAGATCAATTAAGTGATTGAAGACATGAGACCTCATCAACCTGGACTCCCTTCTTTATCAATGATCCCAAAACACTGGCCTCTCATTGTCATTGATTTAAAGGACTGTTTTTTCCACATTCCACTTTATCCCAATGATTCTCCAAGATTTGCTTTTCCAGTTCCCATTATCAATCGAAGAGAACCCATGCAGAGATATCACTGGAAATCATTGCCCCAAAAAATGAAGAACTTGCCTTTAATTTGCCAGTATTTTGTTACCCAAGCTTTGTCTCCAGTTCGACAGAAGTTTCCCAGATCCATGATTCTGCACTACATGGATGATTTTCTCATCGCAGCTCCAACGCAGGCAGAGATGGAGCGAACCCGTGCTAGTGTTGTTACTGAAATTCAAAATGCTGGACTTGCAATTTCTGCTACAAAAATCCAGGAAGTTCCACCCTGGAAGGATCTTGGATAGAAGATGACTGAGAAAACAATAACACCACAGAAGATACAGCTCCAGACCAGTGTCAGCAATCTGCAAGGCTTACAGCAGCTTTTGGGAGAAATCAGTTGGGTCAGACCTGTTTTGGGAATCACCAATGATGAACTGGGTCCACTTTTCGATTTACTGAGAGGAAGCTACAACATCCAAGAACCTTAATACCCGAAGCTCGTTCAGCCCTTGACACGGTCATGGGAGCTCTCCAAAGACAGCAAGCTCATTGCTGTATTCCAGAAAACTCTTTCCTTTTTGCAATTTTAGGAGAAAAAAATTACACTTTGTGGTCTCATTTTTCTGTGGGACCCTTCTGAGAGAGATCCTTTGTTGATAATAGAGTGGATTTTTCTTCCCTAGAAGTTTCCAAAAACTATTTTCACAGTTTTAGAGATGATAGCACAAATTGTAATTAAGGCCAGGAGCAGATTGTTAAGTTTAGCAGGTCAAGAATTTGCAGTTATCTATTTACCAGTGAAAAAAGATTATCTTAATTGGGCAATGCAAAATTCTGATGATTTGCAGTATGCATTGTTGGACTTCCCAGGTGTTTGTTCTGTTCATTACTGTTGTGGTCCGTTCCGGTTAACGTTTAACGCGATGATTTTTTTGGTGCAAAAATATCCAGCAAGGCACAGGGGATCTGCAGTAACAAATCAACAAAATGTAGTTTTATTGAAATAACCACAACTGAAAAGTATTGGTGAGGGGAACTGGGGAAGAAAGGGAGAAGATAAGGAAAGAGGAAGGACAGGAGGGTGGAGGAGTTATAGCTACTGAGACATGGTGCCACTTTTGTCCTTCGGGGTCCAGCCATTGAAGCTCACTGGGTCACGTCTGGGGAGATCTCAAAAAGCGCGGCTAACCAGGGCTCCAATTATTCGATTTTTTTGCTGGGGGGAAGGGGAGCCAAAACAAAGGTCTCCAAGAAGGGGGAAAGAACAGAAAAAGGGGGTTACACAGAGTCCTAGCCAAGCAACACACAAAATCATTGTTTTCATGGCCCAGTGCTCGCAGGTGCATTTATTCTGGGCAGCTTTTCCCCGGATTGTGCACACCTCCCCCAAGCTGGGGGGGCGGTTTTCAGTCCCAGTCTCTGGAAGAAGGTGTGAGGGCAGTTTTATTGCATGGGGATTTCTTGTCTTCGTTCTTTGATGAAGAGACTCACATTTCTGCTTGTCTGTCATGGTGGTTGAAGGTAGATGAGATGAGTCCTCTCTTGGAGCGGGGAGGACCGCCCCAGAGCTCAGACCAGCCAGGCCAGGAGGTAGGGAGAAAGTCCAGATCCATTGTTCAGAAAGGGCAGAATGCCCCCTTCAAGTTCAGCATGGCGTGTTCTGCAAACAACACCTGTGGAAACAGTGAGCTGAGAAGCTCCTGACCTCCCCTCCCCACTGGCTCAACAGTTTTTAACTTTTCAGTGGTCTTTTCTTCATGACAATTGTGAGGCAAAAATGAAGGACATTTGGGACAGACTCTCACACGACCCCATGACTCACGATTTTCTTGAGGGATCTTCATCAGCAGAACTTGGGAGTGTCGTTGATGAATCTTCAGAACTCGTTGCATGTTGGTAGCATAACCTGGAAAAAATAGGGATGAAAGAAAAGAGGAGGATAAAAAGAAGAGAGAGGGAAAAGAAAAGAAAACAATAGGGGAAAGGGAAGCAATAAACAAATATAATTAATATTGATTATCATAATAATTTTCACACGTGGTTATTCTTTTATAACAATTTCAAAAATGGCTAATTATAATAACTTCCAATAAATGGTTAATTAATTAAAGCAATATCATTTGTATAACAATTTCAAAAAATGGTTGAAACAAATCACAAATAAAACAAAACCAACAAATAAATCATAATGTAAGCATTGTCTTTTAAAAATTATTTTCTAAAATAATCTACTAAAGAGCAAAATAACCTTCTGTAAATCATACTTGAGAACCAAAAATTGCTCTAAAGCACACATGCTCAAATCATAATTGTTTTGTGTCAAATGTTTTGGGGACGTCTATAGTATAGAGGACATCGGCTAAGCGGTGTGCATTGATTACAGACATCAATCTCCTTAGCCTTTTCATCATGTTCCCATTCAGAATGAATAGGGCTGCTGACAAGATAAAGCCAAGTGTAATTAGAATCAAAAGAGCAACAATTGGATGGCACACACTGTTCAGGACACCTGTGGCAGTAGGTGACCACCCAAAGAAAGTATCCCACCACCTTTGCTCAGCATCCTGCTTTACCCTCTCCATAACCCAGTGTATTTGTTCTTGAGAATTTCAACCAGGTCCTGATAGAGCAGCAGTTGTCTCACGAGGGTGAGATTCATTCCGATAGGAGTGGGCATCAGCTTGTGAATCAGTGTGTAGTTGGATTGCAATAGGTAGTGAGAGGTAACTGGAGCTTCATAAGAGAAATCACACCCTACAATCTTAGTAAAGTTACAAGCACAAAAGTTTGAGTGATTCTTTGAATCTACCACAATATCTTCCACAAAAACAAAATCACATATGGTTCTAAAGCATGCACAGCCATTGCCTATGTATAGAAGAACTGTTTCAGTAGCCTCATTAGGACGAATCTCAAAATGATAGATGTTTTGCTCTGTGTCTAAACAGATATCCTGAGCTACGATTGCATTGCTTTCACAGATGAACCCTTGTTGTTTGTGGGGGCCGGAATATATGTATTGTTATGGAGAGAGTCCCTGTTAAGAACTGTGTGGGTCCTAGTTACTCCAAACAAGCTACAGCTGCGAAGTCCTTAGTTGGGCAGCAGCTGTAGATCGTGAAGGTAACTGGAATAAACAGAGGTGGATCGAGAGGCCAAGGAGGAGCCCCTGAGAGGACACACGAAGAACTGTGCTGCAGAGAAGAACAGCTTGGTACAGTATGGGACTTGAGAGATATGGAATACAACGAGAATACAACAGTTGTTCTCGGACAATACAAGATTCCAGATTAACAGTTTGCCATTTGTCATTGACCTGACGGGCCCATCCCCTATGTTCAGTGGGATAGAGAACAGCTCCATCATGGTTTAATCCTAATGCAATAACAGGGAAGACTAAATGTACAGAAGCATTGCGTATGGTTAAAACAAAAGCAGTGGCTGTGTTTGAAATGGGATCATAGGTAAAGTTCACCAGGTTCCACCAGGATTGGAATTCTCTTTCAAATTCAGTGGCACTGTCCCAAATTATTTTCCAAACTTCTGTGGGGAAGGTGCCTTCCTCGCCCTCTCTTATAATTGAAGCAGAGACCGACTGCATCCACAGTTGTGCCTGGATACAGCTGAGGGCTAGGGAAACATTGTTCTGTGTAGCACTAAGTGCATCAATCACCAATTTGTGGTCATTCACGTTTGCTCTTTCCCAATTTGGCAAAATGTTTGACAGCAGCCACTGGTGTGTCCCCAAGGCTAACAGAGATGACCTCAGAGGTTGCTGTAATTTGGTCAGATCTCTAGTTGTAGCAGCCAATTTGTTCATTAGTACTTCAGAATCAATGCTATTCAGAATTCCCAATCCTGTACGCATAACACCGGTCACGTCTCTTGGTGTTCTAATTTTAAAAGAGCTTCGTTTCCGAAGCCAAGTGGTCCAGCCTTCAAAAGAAGTTTGCAGGAACGGAGAACAGGCTGACTGGATTTCTGAAACGTTGCTCTGCATTAGCAATTTGACCTGTTTGAGAGACATGCCGGATTGAATAATATTTGTTGTTGGCCAGTTTTCCTAATTATATAAAGTCCAATCTTGAAAATTCTTGGGATGAGTATGACCGGTGGTACAGGTGAAGTGGTGACAGTGGTAAAGTAGGTTTCAGCATTTATTACAAATTTAAAAGAAAGGTCTTGTGTATCCTTGGACTAGAGGCAAACTACCTCCGCAGTGTGAGTTAATGTAAAAATGTGCCAGCAGTCTCGTACGCTTAGGTGCGTACAGACTTGCTCCTGTTTGTTTTCCTGCTTTGCTATAGTCAGACCCATTAACCATTCAACACCCAATGCTAATTTGTTCTCGCACTACTCCTTGAAGCTGCCAGGTTTTCTGTTTCTCCCATTCTTGTAAGGTATACGACTTGTCTTCATGTGTAACTACTGTTAGTAAGTTTAGACCCATGACATCTCCCATAGATCCGATAAATTGCAGGAAGGCTTGAGACCAGGGCCATGTAAAGGGGCCTCCTGTTGCCTCTGTCAATTGGGGTGTGATTGCCGTGTTTACCGTGCTCAGTGCAGGCCTTACAGTGTCTGCCCTTTGAGATGTATTAGAAAAGGGCTTCACACCTTGCGTCTGAGAGAGCGTAATTACAGCACTTGGTGTGAGTTTTGGTACAGTGTTTATCTTGAATGTGTAAACCAAGCCTCTTAGTCCTAATGGACTAGCTGTGTCATTCTGCCAACGACATGTCACGTAAGTGCGTTTGAGCAAAGTTAAACTGTACCAGCAATCAAGTGATGCATCATTACAATCTCTTGTAATTGCAAGATTGTTAGTTTTGAGATCGAAAGCATAACTACCAATATGTTCCTGGCGGCAACACAGAGCGAGGGGACTTTTTATTTTGAAACTTCCCCATTTCTTCATGGGACATAATTTTGCTGAAGGGATGTCCAGATGATTCCTTCCACCTGTTTCCGTAAAATTTCCTGCAATTCTGGTGGAGGTGGCATTTTCATGGAGAGTTCCTTCCACCTTTTTGCATGTTACCAAAATTCACTCACCAACTGTTCCCATCTGTCACGGTTCTCATCAACTCATTCTGGTCCCATCTCCACTCATTCGGGTGGTACACCTTGGAGTCATGCAGCACTAGGGTTGCCAGGCTCGGGTAACGGCCCTTGGGATAGGTTCCAAGAACATTGGTGTGCTGAACGATGGCTTCGGGCCACAGCTGCTCACCAGGAGGTTGTCCATGAAACTGTGGTAATATGCAGAAAAGTATTAGCAAGGCTATCATATTTCAGATGATTCTCATGTCCCTCGGGGTTCTCCTGTAAAAGCAAGAACAACAAAAAATCATGCCACTGAGAGGCAGAAAGGAGTTTAAAATGAGGGGATTATCCAGCGTGTGTGTATGCGGTGCTCTTTTCCAAGAGCGTCAGAGGCTACCCATGCATATTTATTCAGAGGGGTTTTCAGCACAAGTGGTACCTCGCCCACCGTGGGGAGGTCCACTAAGACAGGTTGTCCAGGGTAATGTGATGGATTGTTTGCATCGTCGGGACCTTCCAGTAAGGGATGAT
Organism: Zonotrichia albicollis; assembly: GCF_047830755.1. Lineage (NCBI taxonomy): Eukaryota > Metazoa > Chordata > Aves > Passeriformes > Passerellidae > Zonotrichia > Zonotrichia albicollis. The sequence goes on from NC_133827.1 coordinate 12,682,035, forward strand.
GCTTGGAGGTGTGGGGTAAAAAGCAGTAACTTTGGGGCAGCCGTTCACCCCCCACCTGCCATTTACCCCCTTAACAGCCTCCCACAGTCAACAGTCCCAGTTTGCTTTCTGGGGCATAAGGAACCGCTTTAAAAGGCCATTTGTCCTTTCCACGATCCCGTTAGCCTGAGGGTAGTAAGGAGTATGAAAAGTCCACTTTATGCCTTTGGCTCTGGCCCAATCCTGAACCACCTTGGCAGTAAAGTGAGACCCGTTGTCAGACTGAATTTCTTTTGGCTTTGGAAAAGTTCCAAACCACCCCTGCAAAGCTTTAACTGTATTATCACCTGTGGCCCTTTTAAAAGCATCAGCTTGTACCAACCCAGATACAATTTCCACTCCTACCAACACAAAATGTTTACCTCCTGACTTCTTAAAAGGACCAATATAATCTACCTGCCACACATCCCACAAGCCTTTACCTTTCCTCAAATGCAGAGGATCATCCTCTAAAGGATGCCTTTCCAGTCGCTTGCGGCACTGTTCGCAGGCCGATATGCATGTTTTACACATTTCCCTGGTGACTGGCCAGCCGCGGGCGTGTGTTTCCTTGTACAGATCTTTGGCACCTGTGTGCTCTTTTTAGATGTAACCATTCTAACAGTTGATTCCAATCCTCTAAAATAGTTTCTTTTTTCAGGGGGCTAAGCCTTGCTAGTTCATCAACTCTGTTGTTCCATTCACCTGCTTGATTCCCATCTGTTTGATGAGAAGCTACCCAACCAACCAGAAAGTTTCCTTTACTGGTGATTTCTAGGATTTCTTTGCATTTATCTTTCTGCCACACTGGGATTCCGTTAACTTCCCAGCCATTCTGTTGCCAGAAAGGGAGCCACTCAGTGCAGCCTCTGTATACTGCATATGAATCAGTGTAGATGTAAACAGGAGAAGTGTTTTGTGCCTCACGCTGGAAAACACTCCAGAGAGCTATGAGTTCTCCTACCTGAGCGCTGCCCTCCCCTTCTGTGATGATTTTTTTCACCAGATGAAATATGTAAAGCAGCCGCCTTATATTTCCAAATCTTTCCTTCCTGCTTTGAAGAAGCATCTGTAAACCAACAGTTTGCTGCTATTTCAGGTGAGAATGGTGGTGCTACTTTTATTACAGAAACAGGTTTGTCTTGACTACTATCCAGGCTCTCAGTGTCTTGTGTTGCCAAGAATTTTGCAGCACCTTCTGTGACAGAAAAGTTATTGCAGTAGTTCTCTATCTGAGCATATCATTTCCTGACTGACAACATTTGGGCTATGCCGCCAGGTGGAGGGGTCCCATTAGTGACAGCTTTAATTACCTTGAAGGGACCTCTCAAGATGATAGCTTGCTGCCGTGTGATTTTTTCTACTTCAATGAGAGCTAAGCTAACAACAAACAATCCTTTTTCCCAGGTAGTGTATCTTTTCTCAGCATCTTTAAAACCACGGGAAAAGAAGCTGACAGGCCTCGTTGGACCCTCAGGACCTCACTGCCAGATGTGTATTGATAGTCCTGAGGAGGCAAATCCCCATTCCACTTGGAAAGGGTCTTTAGGATGAATGGGCCCCAATGCCTGATGTGCTGTGGCTTCAAAAATCAGCAATTGTAATACTTCCTCCTGAGAAGGAGTCCAATCTCATTTGACTACTTTCCTTAGTAAGTTGTACAGGGGCCTAGCAATGATTGAGAAATCTGGGATATGTTTCCTCCAGAATACTAACAGTCCTAAGGCTTGCTGGAGGTCTTTTTTGTTTTCGGGCATTTTTATTTGCTCTAAAGAAGTTAAAGTGTCAGGTGCAATGCATGTGCTACCAGATCGCCACCAAATTCCCAGGAATTTTACTTCCTGAGAAGGCTTTTGAATTTTCTCTGAAGGAATCTTTAAATCAAGGCTCTCCAGATGAGAGATTATATTCTGCTGGAGATCCCCCACTTCTTTAATTTCCTCTCCTCCCACCAAAATGTCATCAATGTATTGGTACACAGCTACAGTGTCAGGTTTAGGTATTTTTTCTAATTCCTTATCTAAAGCATGGTGTGCTAGTGTTGGAGAGTGTTTTTATCCCTGAGGGAGTCTGGTGAATGTGTACTGTTGTCCCTCCCATGTGAATGCAAAGCAATCCATGTCCTCTGGCTGTATAGGTATCATGAAGAACATGTCTTTGACATCTATGGTTGCCATGATTGTGTGAGCTTTTTCTTGTATTGATGTTATTAGTTCAGCTAAATTTGGCAGTGCTGCAGTCAGAGGGTCAGCGTTGGCATTGAGCCTACGGTAATCAATCGTAAGTCTCTACTTCGTGTTGGGCTTTCGGACTGGCCACACGGGTGAATTGTATGGGGAGTGTGTGTTAATTATTATTCCTTGATCACGCAAATCCTGAATAACCGGTTTGATGCCTTCCCTAGCTTCAGAAGGCAAGGGATACTGTTTCACATTGATTATTTTACTGTAAGGCAGTGCAGGTGCGGTCTGAAGCAGCCTAATGTTAAGTGGCGGAGTGCCAAAAGACCACAGAAAACCCTCAGTGTCTTCCCACTGCCTTCCTGCAAGGACATCCATCCCTAGCAGATTATTCGGGATGTCCCCAATTACCATTTTGACAACCAATTGATTTTCTTCTCCAGGGAGTGTTACTTTGACCAGAGCAACATTCATTGGTTCTACGGTTCCTAAAGCATTAAGAACGCAGCATTGCCTTATTGTTGGAACAACTCCACACTTCTGAGCATCTCTATGTGTAAGTGCGGAGATCTGGGCTCCCGTATCAACAATTTATGTTACCAGAGCTTTTTTGGGGCCCATGATTGCTGTAATTAACATGTCTCCTGATTTATTTTTTGTGAGCATTCGTAAGTAAACCCAACCTCCACCCCTTCGCTCACCTGTAAACAGTGGAGATATTAGTTTCCCGAAAGCTCTGTTGGTGTAGATTCAGTGTTTGTGTTTTGGGGTACGGGCGGTTATGTTGGGCAGTTATGTTGCTTTGGCTCTGTGAAAGAAGTTGCGAAAGAGTTACTGCCGGCTTACTGCTAGTGCTTTTCAGGAGACACGCAGCCAGGGTTTCACTGTCCATGTTCTGTGAAAGAAGCTGAGAAACAGTTCTTTGGCTCAGTGGCTGTGTTCTGTGGGAGAGGCTGAGATGCAGCTTCACTGCCCAGATTCCGAGGGAGAAGCTGGGAAAAGATTAACTTTGGCTCATTGCCTGTGTTCTGTGGGAGAGACTGTGATGTACTGTGTGTACTGAACTGTGTATTGGTAGGAGTATTTGTTAGTTTCTGATGAGGTAGAGGGATCGGTGCACTAGGCTGGGTAGGGGGGTTTGGCCTCCCTAAATTCCAGTTAGTTATGATTTTCTGCAATTTTTCAAGTGGTAAACCATCCATTATGTCCCGGGGGACCCCTTTTTTATTCCCAGCATCCACCAGCATTGTCTGTTGGAAATTTGTTTTCCTGGTTCTGTGTTTTCAGGGTTAGGGGCTCCCATAAACCGGACACCTTTTGTTTTTTCTGATTTTTCCTCTAGGCTTTTTACAGGCCCATACTGTCTACAATAATTTATTAAATCAACTGCTACCTCACTCCATGTCCAAATTTTGCGGCTGCTGCTAGATGCGTCTGATGGTGTTGTGGGGGTCTGTGTTGGTGTATAGGGTGATGGGGCAGACTCAGACTGATCAGTGGAGTTGTTAAGAAATCTATCCAGTCTATCTATTGGGCTTAAAGTCATAATTGTTTTTTGAATAGTAATTGCTGTTGATTTCAATGTTTCTGGAAGCCCATGAATTAAAGGGGTCATAATTTTAGGCTTCACAGGCAGTTGCATTGGGGATTCAAAACCAGGAATTAATTTTCTCTCATGAATCATTTGCAAACATGCAGCTTTTTGTACACTTTCTAAGATCTGGTCGGAGGTAGTGGCAATTGCCAGGGGATTACCCCTTTCCAAGTGATTTATTCCCCCGGCCCAATAGGCTGCATGTTGTGTTAGAGACCAGGAGTCACACTTATCTCCTGTTGTTAGGAAAACACCACGTCCCCAGTATCCACTGGCTTCTTGTTCAGTTAACTTAATCTGGTCTCTGCCAGTAAGAGACACACAGAACACATACTCCGTTTCTGATTCATGAGGAAGGCGTCCAAATTCCTTTTTCAATTTAGTTAATTCGGTAGCGCTGAATGGTGTTTGTTTAGTTGTTATGTGGGGATCCAGGTCTTCATCATTAATATAATTATATTCAGTTTTAATAAAAAGTCTCAAACGAGGACAGCAATTTTCCCCACAATTTTTAAGTGTTTCAGATTCTTTGTAAGGATAGTTTTGTTTTGCTGCCTCGAACTCTTTGTATGGATAGATTTTTTTAATGCAAGGTGTTCCTTTTTCTTCCTCCTCTGTAGAGGAGTTGATTTTGTGTATGTTTTTGGTGTGTTCTTCTCTGAGGGCAGCTTGCAGCATGTAAATTTCATTTCTATCCTCATTTAACTGTTTTTGCAAAATTTCAACTAAATTTTGAAGGGAGTCTATCATTTCCTCACTTCTCCATTTACAGCGGTTTTCTATGGCTGCAGTGAGACATGCTCTGAGAACTGAGCAAAGAATGTTCTTATTTTTACCTATTTTGAATTTTGATTCATGTTGCAGAGAACATATTCTATCAATGACATTTTCCAAATTAAACCAATTGTTCTCTGTCCAAGTTTCTCCACCAGATGACGGTTTTGCATTGTGTTTAGCAAGCAACCAGTAAAAGTCAGCTTTTGCTTTAGGATTGAGATTTTCATTCATTTTGTGTGAAGGGATCAGAAGTATACCAGGGAGCTGATTTGTGAACTCAAGTTACACAATCATACAGACCTTTTTATGCCCTTTGTCTCCCTAGATAGCTGAAGAAACAAAATCTGTCTGGAAGGCACTGTTTTAATTGCTTCAGGTTTGTCCCTTCCTTTCCAGACAGTCCAGATACACAATCACACTCACACACGCACACAAATGTTTTCTTTGTGAGGGGACCAGAACCTAGAACAGGGGGAATGCCACTCAGCCTTCGCTGGGCCACCCCTTGCTCCATGTGTAGGTGAAGGGACAATATCTGTCTAAAAGGCACAGCTTAATTTCTTCAGGTCTGTCCCCTCCCTTTTAGACAGTCCAGGTACACAAATACAGCAGTAACAACAGTAACAGGTTCAGATACAACTCCAATACAACATCAATTCCAATATCAATATCAGGATTAGGAGGAGTATCAGTGTCGGTGTCCGTGCCGGTAAGATCAGTAACAGAAGTGACTGTAACAATTTCCCCTGCTTTTGCACCGAAAAATCTTTTGTGTCAATTCCGGAGCCTGTGTACTCAATCAAGGGTGAGATTTGGCTTTGGCCTATGCAGTCTGACGGAGATTACAGACTACACAGAACCTGCAAAATCTCACTGGCTACCAGAATCCCATCCTCGTCGCCAATTATGTGAGGGTCCACCTGAAATGAACGGGTGACGAATGATTTTTTTGGTGCAAAAAATAACCAACAAAGGCACAGGGGTTTTGCAGTAACAAATCAACAAAATGCAATTTTACTAATGATAACCACAACTGAATATGCATTTGGTCAGGGAATCTGGGGAAGAGAAGGGTAAGACAAGGGAAAGAGGGAGGAAAGAAGGTTAGGGAGGGGCTTATAGCTACCGAAATGTGATGTCTTCGGGGGTCCCGCCGCTGAAACTCGCTGGTGCACGCTTTGGGGAGATCTCAGAGGACAGTCAGAACTGAACCCCAAAATATACTGTTCTTGGTTGGAGGAAGGGTGGCCGAAATTAGGTTTCCATGGAGGGCAAAAGAATAGGAACAGCAGGAGGGGGGAGGTTACTCCATTGTTTTCATGGCCGAATGTTTGCAGGTACATTTACTCTGGGCAGTTTTTCCCCCCTCCCCGAGCTGGGGCGGGGGGGGGTTCAGTCCCAGTCTCTGGAAGGAGGTTGCCAAGGGGGTACCAGGGGAGTGCCAGTAGGGTGCCGGGGGGTTCCTTGTCTTGTCTTGGTTCCTTGATGAGGGGATTCGCATCTCTGTTTGTCTGTCACGGTGGTTGAAGGCAGGCGAGAGGGGTCTTCTCTTGGAGGGGAGAGCCACTCCAGAGCTCAGTGCAGCCAAGTCAGGAGGTTGGAAGAAAGTCCAGTTCCATTGTTCAGAAAAGGTCAGCATGCCCCTTCGAGTTCAGCATGGCATGTTCTGAAAACACCACCTGTGAACACACTGAATAAGCATGAGACTTTCTTTCCCAACTGGCTCAAAAGTTTTTAACCTTTCGGGGGTCTTTTCTCATGACAATTGTGAGGCAAAAAATGAAGGATTTTTGGATGGACTTTCACAACGAGAAACTGCTGCTCCATCCCCATGGGCTGCAGGCCCCCATGGGCAGGGCTGGGCTGTGGGGGCTGCTCCCCTGCACGGCCTCCCCTTCACATCCCTGCCAGAGCCATGGGCAGCTGTCTGTGGCCCCCGAGCGTGCTCAGGAATTGACCACTGCTGCTGGAGGCCTTGGTGCTGAGCCCCTGAATCATCACTCACTCGGACATGCTGACAAACAAAGGAGGAACAGGGCCTCAGTGGCCCGAAGAGCTGCCCACAGAACCAGGAGGACCTGGACGAGTGGGATTGCAGAAGCAGCGTGGGGAGAACATCCAGGCAGGCTGCCAGGGGCTGAGGCTGGGGCAATGGAAAATCTGCAGTGGGAAGGAAACAACAGAGCATCTGGTATTTTGAAACACAGCTAGAGTTTTCCTGTGCATTCTGACTATGAGTCACCAATGGTAGGCTGTGAAATTTCTAATACCTGTCTGACCCTTGGGGCTGAGCTGTGGGATGAAGCTCTGGGAGGAGTCCTGGGAGAGATCCTAGAGTGAGCCAGGGTCCCCCACGTCAGAGCAGAGCCCGGAACAGCGTGAAGGGATCGATGGCAGCCTCGCTCCCCCTCTACCCTTTCCTCACCATGGGCCAAACAACATCCTGAAGCACATTGTGAGAGAACTGCTCAAAGGGGATGGTGGGTGCATTCCCTCAGCCTTGTCCTGGAGCTCAGCAGCCGAGGGCTCTGGCTGCACATCTGGACACGCCGTGCCCGGAACACCAGGAAGGGATCCATGGCAGCATCGCTGCCCCGCTGCTGCTTCCATGCCCTGCAGGGCTGTTTCCCAGCCTGGCCTGGCTGCAGCTTCTCCCCAGCCTCTGCAGGAAGGCATTGGGCATCAGCTGCCGCGCAGCCCCAACTCACCAGGGATCCCCTGCATTTTCCCAGTCCCCAGGTACATCCTGAGGTGTGGCTGCTTGGAGGAGGGAGGGTCATAGCCAGCCCCAAAGGCCTGGGGGGATCAGGATTTTCCTGATCATTACCCATGTTTTGGACAAGTATTGCCTCCTGAAGAGGCCACCTCCTGGATATGCAATGATTCCATCTGATCCAGCTGTGCCTCTTCCTTTCTCAAGGGATGGACAGAGAGGCTCTATGGAAGGTGGCATTTTCTGCAGGAAGGGAGGCGATGCCAGGCACAGTCACAGGAGGTAATTGCTGTGCCTCTGGGCCTGAGCCCTGCTGAGGCTTGAGCTGCCCTCTCTGCTGCTCGGCACTGCGGGCACAGCCCAGACAAGACGGGCACAGCCCAGAGGAATTGTCCTGAGCAGGCTCAGGGCACTCGCATACTGAGCTGTCCTGCTGGGCTCCCTCCGTGGGAGACACGTCCCGAAACCTGGGAGCGGCTGCACGGTGTGCCCATGATGGGGAAAGGGCAGAGGGGGAGAGCAAGGCTCCAGTGTGTCCTGAGACGGCCTGGCTATGTGCCCGTGTGTTCTGGTTTGACATTGGCACAAGGCCAAATGCCCGCATGAAAATACACCTTCTCTGGTGTCTGCAGTGAGATTTTGACCAGGAATAAACAAAGCAGGCTCTCACTTGAAAAAAGAAGAAACGTTTATTAACTAAACTACTAAAACAATTACTAAACTACACACAAAAGGAAGAAAAAGAAGAAAAATAAAACACAAGGAAAATGAAACCTCACAAAAACACTCTTCTCCTCCTCCTCCTCCCCCCCAAATTCCCAATACAATACAATCCAAAATCAATTCTGGGTCCAGCACCACCCTTTAGAATGCTCAACTTCAGTTCCTCAAGAGGAGAGGGAGTCCTTCCATGTGTCGTGGTGGCCTTTTCCGTCCTTGTTCCGGTGCTCTCACCACCGGACCAGAATCAGGGCTGCTTCCAGGGTTGTCCTTTTAAGGAGGCTGTGTCCAGTTCCAGAAAAGCTCAATCTCTCACCTCTGGGACATCTGTCCCCCCCATATTTTATATACCCCCTGGGGCCGAGGGGTACCCACACTGAATCTTCTTTGGCTCTGGGACATTTCTCCCCCTGGACTCAGTCTCTGTATTCCAGGGAAACATAGCTCTGTCCATGGCTACACAAAAGACTCCAGCATAAAATGCCACTCCCTCTTCTCCATCTTTCCAACATCTCTCACTATCTCTCTCTCTGGTCCAGACCTTCATCACTCACTCATTTCCTTCATCCTCCTCCACTCTTATCCCTCGTCTAGGAAGCATTAATGTTCTGTGAAGTTTTCATTGTCCAAAAAAAGGGTTAAAAACTCCTCAAAGTGGCTGGACTCCTGGCTGCACCCCCTCCACCATCTCCTCAGCCGGGCTGCCTGCTGCCAGCACATGTTTACTGGTTTCAAGGTAACGGCACACAAACACCGGCTGCACTCTCTCTGTCTGTCTCCAAGGTGGGGGGGGAACAGGCTGCCCATTGCTTCCCGGCAGTTCTTTACTTCTTCCTTCCACCCTTGGGGGGAGGGGGCCAGGCCTACCTCTCCCGGGCCGGGCCGCATGGCTTTTCCCCTCCCCCAGCTCAGCCAGCAACTGGGCCGGGGGAGAGACTCAACTCCTTCACCGCCGGAAATCCAAAGAGAAACTGCCAGGGGGAGAGCCCTGCTTTTACCCTGTGTTCTCGGAGGTGGATCCCATTGCCCAGTGGTTGGGCCAGATGGCAATATTCAAATCTGAGCACTCATTGGCCTCATCCACACAGCATCCCAGAAATCCTGTTTCCGGGTCAAACCATGACACCGTGGGCTGTGGGAGCTGTTCCATGGGCAGGTGGGCAAGCAGGAGGGAGGGACGGAGGTTGGGAGAGTTGCTGCGGCACTGCAGATTTCCCCAAGCATTTAGTGAGGCTTTCCTGTGTGGGAGGGAGGGAGAGAGCCCCAGGGCCCTGGGCTGCTGCAGCTGCCCTTCCAGGGATGTTGCACAGGACCTGCAAAGAGTGTGGAGAGTGACCAGGAGGCACAGGCTCCCACGGCTGTACCCCACCCCCTGGCAGTGCCCAATTCCCCAAGGGAGAAGGGGATCCCAGCACACCATGGAAATGGTTCTGTAGGATCTGTGATCCCTTCTCAACTGGGATCAAAACTTGGATTACTTGGAAATGCTGGTGAATGGTGCTTTGAAGACCTTGCCAGATGTTGGAGGCATGTTCTGAATGTACCTTTCCTGACAGAATAATCCGTGGCAGTGCGGCAAGAGTTTACTCATGAGACAGTTCCATTAAGTTCTTCTGAGGGTGGATCAGTTCTAGAAACCTTACCCTGCTCCCTTCTGGAGCCCTTAGTGATCCCACAGGATCGCTGTCAGTGGGAAGAAGGAGCATTTATCTGTCCATCCTCCTCCCGTGTGCAATGCCACTGTGTCCTTCTGTGCGCTCTGTACAGCCACAGAGAAGAGCAGAGAGGGAAGGGGCTGGGCTCAGGGCTGTGCCCCGGGGCTGAGCCTTTCTCAGCTCCTTTGCTGCCCCCAGGGAGCCCGAGCTGCTTCTGCTGCCACTGCCAAGCCCTGGCCCTGCCCGGGGCTGGGTTTGGAGCTGCTGGCAGCTCCAGGGAGTCCTTTCTGCCCCAACTACCCCACATGGGGCTCCTTCCATCCCAGTGTGGGGCCACTGCAAGCACGAGGTCCCCCCTGGCCCTGCTCCTGACTGGAAGGCAGAGACAAGGGAGTGCCTTGGAGGGCACCAATCACCCAGGTGCCCTCACTGCCACTCAGGCCTGAAGGAGAATCTTCAGCAGTGCCATTGGAGCTATTGTGTCCTGCCTTTCTTTGCAGCTGAGCCTGTTGGTAAAGGTGATCTGGCTTCCCAGCCCATGTTCAGGTTTGAGCCTCTGGGAAATGGTGACGGTAGGTCAAGGCCTTTCCCCTGGGAGAGCTGCCAGCTCAGAGCCCAAAGCTCGGCCAGGGGGGCATCACGGCAGGCGCCAGGACAGAGCCATGCACTTGGTGCCATGATCTAGTTGAGGTGTTAGAACATGGGTTGGACTCGATGATCTTAAAGGTCTCTTCCAACCTAGAATTTCTGTGATTCTGTGATTCTGTGTGTGCCCTCACCCTGCACGATCCACTCACAACTTCTGCTCAGCACTGGCAGATGTTTGGAGGAGGGTGGGCCCTGGCCCAGCTGAAAAAGACCAGATGATTTGTTGAGTTTACCCGATTTTGCATAAGCATGATGTCCTGAACATGCCATCAAAGTAATGGAGAATCGTTCCATCTGTTAAGGTGTACTTTTTGTTTCTCCAGTGATGGGCCAAAAGGCAGGACAGAAGGAGGTGTTTCCCCAACGAAGCAGAGGCCGATTGGCAGCCCCTCCTGCAGGAAGGAAGGCCAAGCCAAACACAGGCATGGGCACGGGCACAGGCTCAGAAGGTAATTGCTGTGCTGGGCTCAGCAGGGCTCAGCCCTTGGCGGGGCTGTGTGGCTGCAGCTCTTCCCCCAGGGTCTGCCCTTGCATGGCCCGGCGGCAGGCAAAGCTGAAGGCACCTCTGGAGCTCGTTCACAGCCCCTGGGAAAGGGGACCCGTGCACCAACGTCCCTCCTGCTGCAGCTGCTCCAGAGCTGGCCCTGAGTGCCCAGAGGCCCAAGGCACAGAAGCAGCCCCGAGCGGGAGCCCTGCCGCGAGCCCAGGGCCAGAGCCAGCCTTGGCTCCCGACTGGGCAGGGGCTGCACTGGGTCCTGACAGGGCCTGACTCTGTGCCCCGGGGCTGGGGGAGCTGTCATGGGGCAGGGAGGGCCAGGGCTGGCAGTGGCTGCTCAGGGATGGGTTTGGCCCCTGTCCCTCCAAGCAGCCACTGCCCAAGAAGCTGCGCTGCCCCCGGGCTCTCCTCCCGGCCTGCTGGGCTTTGTTGGGTGGCACAGCCTGTGCCAAGGGGCGGCAAGGTGCCTGCAGGCCCCAGCTCTGGGGGAAACGGAGAACGTCCTGCCCGCATCCACCGTGCTGCCAGCTCATTCATGTTCCATTTCCCTGCTTAATGGGACACCACATATCAGGAGACATTTTGTTCATCAGTCCCACAAGGATCCATGATGAGTCACCACTTGTTCAATTGCATTTTATAACACTGATGTTTCTCCAGCGATGAAAATCCTTCATTGCTATTACTCCAATACCCTTCTTTTTCAAGTTCCAATGCTTATGCCACAACAATGTAAATGGTGTGGGCTTGTTTGCAAATATTTTTGGCTTTTTCCACGGGACACAGGGCTGGAAAAGCACATTTCTTTCAAACAAGGAAAGATCAAGAAATACTCAGCAACTATAACTCCCAGGCCAGGATCAAGGCTCATTACAGAAGTCTTTCTCTGGCTATAAAATACTTACTGGCACACAGTTTGCTTCTTCAAATGGCAGGCAGACCTTTATTGTACTAGTCAAGGAAAACTGGCCTGCTGATTCAGTGCATGTGTAGTGAGTACAGCTGTCATATGGATCTTTATAACTCTTTCCAACCTGAAAAAAAAAGAAAAAAAATTAAAAAACAAAACCAAAAACAAACGAAGACAAACAAAACCCCCAAGCCAATGGAGTATAGCAAAAAAAAAAAAAAATAGAAAACTGAAACAGTAATAAAGTCAATGAACTGGCAGAGAGTGGGTTTCTCATACCACTCTGAAAGGACTGAGATGTCTGCAACTCACATCTACAAATTATGTACCAAGCTCACCCACTACCAGTCTATGCAAAATCACTTCTGTGGCCTCCCAGGGGGAAAGAATGAAAGAATGGCAGAATGAGCTGACGCTCCCCATTGCTCCCACAGGTGCAGCTGGAACCACAGCACATGTTCCTGATGCCCAGAAGATCCTTGGAAAGGGTTTCTGTCAAGGAACAGGCTTTAGTCTGGGGTTACTGGCAGGCCTGCTTGTCTTGGATCTGATCTTCCTCTTATGCTCCGTCCGAATTTGGACTTACTTGAAGAGGAGACAGTGAGTGTTTAGTTGACCTTTCCCTCAAACAGCTTCTTTTGAAAGTCTACTGTACATAGGAAACATTCCCAGTGAGGCTGCAGTGTAGGTGTGGCCAGTCCATTATTGTCCAAAGAACTCTGCTGAGGGTTCTGCTGCTGCCCAGAGCTTTCATTGGCCTCCTCATTGCTGGGCCTGTTCCTGGGGGGCCCGCTGGGGCTGCAGCCAGTGCTGGCTCCCACTGAGGCTGCCTGGCCAAGAGCAGCCCCAGGGGCACAGGGCAGAGGCACAGCACAGTGGGGAGGAGAAAGAGCAGGGACGAGATTGCCCTTGAAAGGCAGAGGCGCTCTGGGGCCCGCTCCTGCCCAGGGAGCCTGCCCACAGCCGTGCCCTGCTGGCCGGGGCCTTGAGGGGCAGCTGTGCAGCTGGGCCAGGCTGTGCCAGCAGCTCCAGCCGTGCTGGGGAGCCTTGCCAGCTCAGGGCCCTGCTGTGCAGGAGGTTCCCTGTGTGCCGCTGGCAGCTGGAGCCTCAGCCACCTCTTCTTTCCACAGTTTCACCTCTGGACAGGAGTTGTAAGACGGCAGCTGCACCTCACAACCAAACAGCAGGAGCAGCTCCTCCAGCAGTTAGAAGAGCCTGGGCAGCCCTGTCAAGAATTCTGAGAAGAAGACTCCAGAACAGCCATCGACAAGGAAATCTCCTATTCTCCTGGAGATCCCACTGCCACCTCCTCTCTCCATGTATATCCCCAAGCTACTTGCATCTCCTTTTTGATCTCCTTCTGTCCCGTCTCGACTTCTTCTATAGACCCCAGGAGCAGCCCAGCACCCTCCAGCCCCTCCTGAGACTAACATGTCGTTTCCTCTGCCCCTGAGCCCCCTGACCCTGCCCTCTAAGCAACACTGAAGTTAACCCTGCTCTCTGCCAGGCTAGGTGATGGCCCTTTCTTTAGTTGCACTAAAGGGAAGGTGCCATCACCCCAGTGTTTGGGTGGCAGCAGCAGCAGAGCCCAGCCGGCAGCAGCACTGGCTGAGCTCCATGGCCAGAAGCGGCCGTGGATGCCCACGGTGTGGGCAGGCAGGAGCCAGGCAGGGGCTGCTGTGACCAGCGGCGGGGTCCCGAGGCCTGCGGGAGCCCAGGGGGCAGGCAGCAGCATGGGGCTCCTGAGAAAAAGCAACTCCATTTGCTTAGGTTTTCTGTTTTAGAAATTAGAAATTTGTAGAAGTATTTCAAAATAGTTTTTCTGAAGAGAGACACCCCCAAATATATCTTCCCAATTACTATAGTGTTTAAAGATTTTTGTAAGTAGTTTTAAAATCGAGAGAAAAAGTGACCCCATTTTGTCTTCACTTTTCATTCTTAGAAATATTTAGAAATATCCTTTGTAGAGAGAAATCCCCAAATGTTTTGTTCCTGTTTCCACAACAGGAACTAATTTTTGAAATTTTTGAAACTACTTTTAGAGTTCTGGAAAATATTTCCCCCTTTTACAATAAAAAGTAAAATTGCATTTCAGTGGTAATCTTTATTCTAGGAAGAAATAAGACCCCTTCAGCCAGCCAGCCTGCTGCAGAGAGTCTTTTCCCGCAGGAGCTTTGTACCTGGTCACAACCAACATACATAAAACCTTTTCCCAGATATTTCCTGGGATTTTTGACAAGCTCTCGTCTTAGTCTTGTCAGTCAAACTGTGAGCACAGTGGGCATCTCTTCAAGTTACCATTTTGTTTGCTTCTAGTGGAACTTCCTCAGTTCTAGAGCAGGGCCTTCTCTCAGCTCTCTGCTGACCCCGGGCTCTCCTTCCGGCCTGCTGGGCTTTGTTGGGTGGCACAGCCTATGCCAAGGGCCAGCAAGGTGCCTGCAGGCCCCAGCTCTGGGGGAAACGGAGAACGTCCTGCCCGCATCCACTGCCAGCTCAGCAGTGCAGCACAGCACGGGCTGACGCTCCCCATTGCTCCCACAGGTGCAGGCGGCCCCACCACACATGTTCCCTATTCCCCGAAGAGAATTGATTTTTGTCAGGGAACACACTGTTGGCTAGAGTTAATGGCAAGCCTGGCTTTTCTCTGGCATGCAGGGTATGGGGGACTCTTGTAATGCTGGCAGATGCCAGGGGTCCGCAATGAGGCACACAAGCTGGAGGGGCTGGTCTTGTGCGTGTCAAATTTTGCACTAAGATGTGCGGGGCTTTGGGTCCTTTGGAAGTGGTGCATGTGGCTGGGGTTCCTCATGAGCTTCTATGGGGATTTGGGATCTTTTCTATGGTGTTCAAGTGACTGGAGACATTTGTAAAGCTGGCAGGGGCTTGACTTCCTCACAATTACCGTGGCGGTTTAGTGCTTGCTGACAAGGCTTGGAGAGGAGCTGAGTCCTTGCTAAGGTGGGCAAGAGGCTGGGTTCTTTTGTGAGGCACACAAGGCCATCTTGGGGTCTCTGCATTGGTGTTCATGGATTGTTTGTGAGGCACACAGGGATATTTTCAGGTCCCTGCCACTGTTGCTTTACCAACTTGTTGCTGTGCAGGTGCTGCCACCACCCAAACAAGGTCCTCTCCCCTGAAGGCACAGGCCCTGATCTCTGGCCCCTACTGAAGGTGGGCAGAGCTTGGCCCAGCATTTCTGTTGCAATAAAGAGATGGAGCTGTCACCCCAATGTCCGGGTGGCAGCAGTAGCAAAGCCCACCTGGCAGCCACACTGGCTCAGCTCCATGCCCAGGAGCAGCCATGGATCCCCACGGTGTGGGCAGGCAGGAGCCAGGCAGGGGCTGCTGTGACCAGCGGCGGGGTCCCGAGGGCTGGGGGAGCCCATGCTGAGCGTCCCTGGGCTGAGGGCACATTTCCTTCCCTGGCATCATCTGGGCCTGGACCTCCTCCAGTGGCAAGCCCAGGAAAAGAGGGAAGCCATCAAGAGCATCTCCATGGACACAGTCTGACCCACAATGTCAGCAGGTGACAATTAAGGTTTGGCTGAGCAATGGACCTGGGATACACAAAAACAATCAAGGCAGTCCATTTGTACAGATGCGGGCACACTCTGGGGGTACAGCTGAGGCCATGAGGTCACAGCAGGCTCAGGGGTCACAGCAGGCTGAGGTCACAGTTGGCTCTGAGGTCACAGAGGTGCCAGAGCCCCGTGGTTGCACAGCAGCACAAGGAGCGAGCACTCAGTCCTTGAGCACAACTGTTGCGGCAGCAGCAGCAGCGGTGGCAGCAGTGGTGCTGACATTGGGACAGCGGTGTCAGGACAGCGGTGGCAGCAAGAGCTGCGGGACTGGCAGAAGGCAAGGCACCATGGCCCTTGCTCTGCGCCTCTTCCTCCTGCTCCTCCTGGCCGTGGCCCTGCCTGCCAGGGCTGCCCAGGCTGCTCCGCTGCAAGGGTGGCGAGCAGGTGAGCCGGCAGCCTGTCTCCCCTTTCCCAGGACAGCGCTCCCTGCTCCCCGGGAAGCGCCGGGGATGGTTTTCCCCAGGCCTTTAGGGAGGGTTTCCTCTGGGGGAGGGAGAGAGACACCATGGGCCCTGGGCTGCCCCTGTTGCCTCTCCAGGGATGTGTCACAGGGCCTGCAAAGAAGGTGCAGTGACCAGGAGCCTGCCCAGAGCTCCCGAGGCCCCTGTGCAGTTTGGCCTTGTCCATTCACACCTGGCTCCCGTAGACTTAACCAACCCCCTTGCAATGCCCTGTTCCCAAAGGCAGAAGGGGATCCCAACACAAAAATGAAATGGTTCAGATCTTTGTTCCATTCTAGATTTGGATCACGCCTTGCAAGATTTGGAAGTCCAGGTGAATGACACTGTGAATGTCTTGGTGAATGCCAGAGGCAAGTTCTGAATTTCCCTTTTTACTGGCAGACTAATCAGTGTCCATGTGGCAAGAGCTCACCCATCGGCCATTTTTGTTAACGTTAAGTCAGGGCTGAAGAATTTTGTAAACTTTGCCCCGCTCTTTTGTGGAGCACTGAGGGATCCCACAGGATCACTGTCAGTGGGAGGAAGGAGCATTTATCTGTCCATCCTCCTCCCGTGTGCAATGCCACTGTGTCCTTCTGTGTGCTCTGTGCAGCCACAGAGAAGAGTAGAACGGGCAGGGGCCAGGCCCAGGGCTGTGCCCCAGGGCTGAGCCTTGCCTGCAGCCTGAGGATCTGCTACAGTGCCACGGGTGATATTCTGTCCCGCCTTTCTTTGCAGCTGAACTTTTTGGTGAAGGTGATCTGGCTTCCAAAACCACATCCATGACTGAGCCTCTGGGAGATGGTGAAGGTAGATCAAGGCCTTTCCCCTGGGAGAGCTGTCAGCTCAGAGCCCAAAGCTCGGCCAGGGGGGCATCGCTGCAGGTGCCAGGGCAGAGCCATGCACGTGTGTGCCCTCGCCCTGCGCGATCTCCTCACTGCTCCTGCGGCTCAGTGGTGCCCGTGCAGATGAGCAGAGATGGCAGAAGCTTCAGTGGCTGATGTGTTACAGATGTGTCTGCAGGGAGGACTTTTCCTGTCCCTACACAGAAACCAGGTTCCCGTCGCAGGGGTGAGTAGTGTGTCCCTGCTGACCCTGCAGGCTGAGCCCTCCTTTTGTGGCATCCATTCATGGGAAATGGAACCGTGTTGCTCTAAGGTCCTCCAAGGCGAAAGAACAAAGCTATTGGACAGAAGAAACCCCATGAGCCCTCTGAACAAATAAAGGAAATGCTGAAGGAAATGCAGCAGGCAGGACAAGGTGGGTGCATTCCCTCAGCCTTCACCTGGGGCTCAGCAGCCGAGACTTTGGCTGCACATCTGGACACGCCGAGCCTGGCACAGCAGGAAGGGATCCATGGCAGCCTCGCTGCCCCGCTGCTGCTTCCATGCCCTGCAGGGCAGTTTCCCAGCCTGACCTGGCTGCAGCTTCTCCCCAGCCTGTGCAGGAAGGCACTGGGCATCAGCTGACAGGCAGCCCAAACCGCACCACAGGCATGAGATGCCCTGCAATTTCCCGTCTCCAGGCAAATCAGAAGGGGCACCTATATGGAGAAGGGAGAGCCCTGCCCTACCCAAAAAGTTGAAAGGGATTTCTTAAATCTTAACCATGTCTTTGAGAGGCATTGCCTCCTGAAGATGCCACCTCTCCAATGGGGAACAGTCCAATATGATCCAGCTCTCTCTTTTCTCCAGAAGCAGATGGAGAGGCTGTGCAAAAGGAAGCATTTCCTGGAGGAACCAGTGGCTCATGGACAGCCTCTTCTGCAGGAAGGGAGGCGATGCCAGGCACAGCCACAGGAGGTAATTGCTGTGCCTCTAGGCCCGAGCCCAGCTGAGGCTTGAGCTGCCCTCTCTGCTGCTTGGCACTGCGGGCACAGCCCGGACAAGACGGGCACAGCCCAGAGGAATTGTCTCGAGCAGGCTCAGGGCACTCGGATATTGAGCTGTCCTGCTGGGCTCCCTCCATGGGAGACAAGTCCCGAAACCTGGGAGCGGCTGCACGGGGTGTCCATGGTGGGGAAAGGGCAGAGGGGGAGAGCAAGGCTCCAGTGGGTCCTGAGAGGGCCTGGCTATGTGCCAGTGTGCTGGGGGATTTGTCCCAGGGGAAAGATGGTTGGAGAGACAGAAGTAGGTAGAAAGGGAAGGAGAAGGGGCAGGAGGGATGGAGGGGGACAGGGGGATAGCTGTGGCACTGCCTGCTGCAGTTTTCCCCAGGGATTTAGCAAGAGTTGCAGCTGTGGAAGTGACAGCTCCCAGGGCCCTGGGTTGCTTCAGCCGCCCCACCATGGATGTGTCACAGGGCATGGAAAGAGGGTGCAGAGTGACCAGGAGCCTGCCCAGAGCTCCCCAGGCCCTTTGTGCAGTTTGACCTTGTCCATTCACACCTGGCTCCCACGGCCGTACCCAACCCCCTTGCAGTGTCCAATTCCCAAGCCAGAAGGGGTTCCCAGCACACAAAAGAAAATGGTTCAGGTCTTTGCTCCATTCTAGATTTGGATCACGCCTTGGAAGATTTGGAAGTCCAGGTGAATGACACTTTGAATGTCATGGCAAATGCCAAAGGCAAGTTCTGAATTTCCCTTTTTACTGGCAGAATAATCAGTGTCCATGTGGCAAGAGCTCACCCATCGGCCATTTTCGTTAACGTTAAGTCAGGGCTGAAGAATTCTGTAAACCTTGCCTGCTTCTTTCTGGAGCACCGAGGGATCCCACAGGATGGCTGTCAGTGGCAGGAAGGAGCATTTAGCTGTCCATCCTCCTCCCATGTGCAATGCCACTGTGTCCTTCCGTGTGCTCTGTGCAGTCACAGAGAAGAGTAGAATGGGGAGGGGCCAGGCCCAGGGCTGTGCCCCAGGGCTGAGCCTTGCCTGCAGCCTGAGGATCTGCTACACTGCCACGGGTGATGTTCTGTCCTGCCATTCTTTGCAGCTGAACCTGTTGATGAAGGTGATCTGGCTTCCCAAACCACATCCACGATTGAGCCTCTGGGAGATGGTGAGGGTAGATCAAGGCCTTTCCCCTGGGAGAGCTGTCAGCTCAGAGCCCTAAGCTCGGCCAGGGGGGCATCGCTGCAGGTGCCAGGGCAGAGCCATGCACGTGTGTGCCCTCGCCCTGCGCGATCCCCTCACTGCTCCTGCGGCTCAGTGGTGCCCGTGCAGATGAGCAGAGATGGCAGAAGCTTCAGTGGCTGATGTGTTACAGATGTGTCTGCAGGGAGGACTTTTCCTGTCCCTACACAGAAGCCAGGTTCCCGTCGCAGGGGTGAGTAGTGTGTCCCTGCTGACCCCGCAGGCTGAGCCCTGCTTTTGTGGCATCCATTCATGGGAAATGGAACCGTGTTGCTCTAAGGTCCTCCAAGGGGACAGAACAAAGCTATTGGACAGAAGAAACCCCATGAGCCATCTGAACAAATGAGGGAAATGCTGAAGGAAATGCAGCAGGCAGGACAAGGTGGGTGCATTCCCTCAGCCTTCACCTGGGGCAAGGCAGCCAAGAGCTCCCAGGGCCCTGGGTTGCTTCAGCCGCCCCACCATGGATGTTGCACAGGGCAGGGAAAGAGGGTGCAGAGTGACCAGGAGCCTGCCCAGAGCTCCTCAGGCCCTTGTGCATTTTGACCTTGCCCATTCACCCCTGGCTCCCACGGCCTTACCTGACCCCCTTTCAGTGCCCAATTCCCAAAGCAGAAGGGGATCCCAACACACCCTGAAAAATGTTCTCATCTCTGCTCCGTTCTAGATGAGGTTGCTCAAAAGGCTTCCCCATTAGATTGGTTGAGAAAAGTGTTGAAGCCTTTGGAGCCTCCTTCAGGTATGTTCTCACTGTCCTACACAGTAATAATTGTTGACAACTTCACAGCAACCAGGTTATCCACCTACTGTGGCTGTTGTGTTACAGATGTGTCTGCAGGGAGGACTTTTCCTGCCCCTTTGCTGATTCCTACAGAGAGGCCTGGCTCCAGTCGCTGGGGTGAGTAGTGTTGTCCCTGCTGACGCAACAGGCTGAGCCCTGCTTCTGTGGCATCCATTCATGGGAAATGGAACTACTTTCCGTTAAGGTCCTCTGAGAGGGAAGAACAAAGCCCCAGGACACAAGAAACCCCACGAGCCAAACAACATCTTGAAAACAATAGTGACAGAACTGCTCAAAGGCAATGGTGAGAGCATTTTCCTCAGCCTTGTCCTGGGGCTCAGCAGCTGAGGGCTCTGGCTGCATGTCTGGACATGCCATGCCCAGAACAGCGGGAAGGGATCCATGGCAGCCTCGCTGCCCCGCTGCTGCTTCCATGCCCTGCAGGGCTGTTTCCCAGCCTGGCCTGGCTGCAGCTTCTCCCCAGCCTCTGCAGGAAGGCATTGGGCATCAGCTGCTACACATCCCCAACTCACCAGGGATCCCCTGCATTTTCCCGGTCCCCAGGCATATCCTGAGGTGTAGCCACTTGGAGGAGGGAGGGCCAAAGCCAGCCCCAATGGTTAGGGGGGATCAGGATTTTCCTGCTCCTTACCCATGTTTTGGAGAAGTATTGCGTCCTGAAGAGGCCACCTCCTGAATGTGCAATGATTTCATCTGATCCAGCTGTGCCTCTTCCTTTATCAAGGGATGGACAGAGGGGCTCTATGGAAGGTGGCATTTCCTGCAGGAAGGAGGGTGATGCCAGGCACAGCCACAGGAGGTAATTGCTGTGCCTCTGGGCCTGAGCCCTGCTGAGGCTTGAGCTGCCCTCTCTGCTGCTTGGCACTGCGGGCACAACCCGAACAAGATGGGCACAGCCCAGAGGAATTGTCCCGAGCAGGCTCAGGGCACTCGGGTACTGAGCTGTCCTGCTGGGCTCCCTCCGTGGGAGACACGTCCCGAAACCTGGGAGCGGCTGCACAGGGTACCCGTGGTGGGGAAAGGGCAGAGGGGGAGAGCAAGGCTCCAGTGTGTCCTGAGAGGGCCTGGCCATGTGCCCGTGGGCTGTGGGAGCTGTTCCATGGGCAGGTGGGCAAGCAGGAGGGAAGGACGGAGGTTGGGAGTGACAGCTGTGGCACTGCAGATTTCCCCAAGCATTTAGTGAGGCTTTCCTGTGTGGGAGGGAGAGAGCCCCAGGGCCCTGGGCTGCTGCAGCTGCCCCTCCAGGCATGCTGCACAGGACCTGCAAAGAGTGTGGAGAGTGACCAGGAGGCACAGGCTCCCACGGCTGTACCCCACCCCCTGGCAGTGCCCAATTCCCCAAGGGAGAAGGGGATCCCAGCACACCATGGAAATGGTTCTGTAGGATCTGTGATCCCTTCTCGACTGAGATCATGACTTGGATTACTTGGAAATGCTGGTGAATGGTAGTTTGAAGACCTTGCCAGATGTTGTAGCCATGTTCTGAATGTACCTTTCCTGACAGAATAATCCGTGGCTGTGTGGCAAGAGTTTACTCATGAGCCAGTTCCCTTAAATTTCACTGAAGGTTGATCAGTTCTGGAAACCTTGCCCTGCTCCCTTCTGGAGCCCTGAGGGATACTACAGGATCGCTGTCAGTGGGAGGAAAGAGCATTTATCTGTCCATCCTCCTCCTGTGTGCAATGCCACAGTGTCCTTCTGTGTGCTCTGTGCAGCCACAGAGCAGAGCAGAGAGGGAAGGGGCTGGGCCTAGGGCTGAGCCTTTCTCAGCTCCTTTGCTACCCCTAGGGAGGCTGAGCTGCTTCTGCTGCCACTGCCAAGCCCTGGCCCTGCCTGGGGCTGGGTTTGGAGCTGCTGGCAGCTCCAGGGAGTCCATTCTGTCCTGACTGCCCCACAAGGGGCTCCTTCCATCCCAGTGTGGGGCCACTGCAATCACGAGGTCCCCCTGGCCCTGCTCCTGACTGGAAGGCAGAGCCAAGGCAGTGCCTTGGATGTCACCAATCACCCAGGTGCCCTCACTGCCACTCAGGCCTGAAGGAGAATCTTCAGCAGTGCCATTGGAGCTGTTGTGTCTTGCCTTTCTTTGCAGCTGAGCCTGTTGGTAAAGGTGATCTGGCTTCCCAGCCCACGTTCAGGATTGAGCCTCTGGGAGATCGTGAGGGTAGGTCAAGGCCTTTCCCCTGGGAGAGCTGCCAGCTCAGAGCCCAAAGCTCGGCCAGGGGGGCTTCGCTGCAGGTGCCAGAACAGAGCCAGGCACGTGTGTGCCCTCGCCCTGCACGATCCACTCACAGCTTCTGCTCAGCACTGGCAGATGTTTGGAGGAGGGTGGGCCCTGGCCCAGCTGAAAAAGCCCAGATGATTTGTTGATTTTACCTGATATTGCATAAGCATGAGGTCCTGAACATGCCATCAAAATAATGGATAACTGTTCCGTCTGTTAAGGTGTACTTTTTGTTTCTCAAGTGATGGGCCAAAAGGCAGGACAGAAGGAGGTGTTTCCACAACGAAGCAGAGGCCGATTGGCAGCCCCTCCTGCAGGAAGGAAGGCCAAGCCAAACACAGGCATGGGTACGAGCACAGGCTCAGAAGGTAATTGCTGTGCTGGGCTCAGCAGGGCTCAGCCCTTGGCAGGGCTGCGTGGCTGCAGCTCTTCCTCCAGGGCCTGCCCTTGCACGGCCTGGCCGCAGCCAAAGCTGGAGGTGCCTTTGGAGCTCGTTCACAGCCCCGGGGAAAGGGGACTTGTGCACCAATGTCCCTCCTGCTGCAGCTGCTCTGGAGCTGGCCCTGAGTGCCCAGAGGCCCAAGGCACAGGAGCAGCCCCGAGCAGGAGCCCTGCCGCGAGCCCAGGGCCAGAGCCAGCCTTGGCTCCCGACTGGGCACGGGCTGCACTGGGTCCTGACAAGGCCTGACTCTGTGCCCTGGGGCTGGGGGAGCTGTCACGGGGCGGGGAGGGCCAGGGCTGGCAGTGGCTGCTCAGGGATGGCTTTGGCCCGTGTCCCTCCAAGCAGTCACTGCTCAAGCAGCTCCACAGCCCCCGGGCTCTCCTCCCAGCCTCTGCTGGGCGTTGTTGGGTGGCACAGCCTGTGCCAAGGGGCGGCAAGGTGCCTGCAGGCCCCAGCTCTGGGGGAAACCGAGAACGTCCTGCCCACATCCACCATGCTGCCAGCTCAGCAGTGCAGCACAGCACGGGCTGACGCTCCCCATTGCTCCCACAGGTGCAGCTGGAACCACAGCACATGTTCCTGATTCCCAGAAGGGCCCTGGAGGGGGTTTCTGTCAGGGAACAGGCTTCTGGCTAGGGTTACTCGCAGGCCTGCTTCTCTTGGAGCTGATCTTCATCTTATGCTGTCTCCGAATTTGGAGTTGCTGGAACAGTAAAGGGTGAGTTTTTAGTTCACCTTTCCCTCAAACAGCTTCTTTTGAAAGTCTACTGTACATAGGAAACATTCCCAGTGAGGCTGCAGTGTAGGTGTGGCCAGTCCATGATTGTCCAAAGAACTCTGCTGAGGGTTCTGCTGCTGCCCAGAGCTTTCATTGGCCTCCTCATTGCTGGGCCTGTTCCTGGGGGGCCCGCTGGGGCTGCAGCCAGTGCTGGCTCCCACTGAGGCTGCCTGGCCAAGAGCAGCCCCAGGGGCACAGGGCAGAGGCACAGCACAGTGGGGAGGAGAAAGAGCAGGGACGAGATTGCCCTTGAAAGGCAGAGGCGCTCTGGGGCCCGCTCCTGCCCAGGGAGCCTGCCCACAGCCGTGCCCTGCTGGCCGGGGCCTTGAGGGGCAGCTGTGCAGCTGGGCCAAGCTGTGCCAGCAGCTCCAGCCGTGCTGGGGAGCCTTGCCAGCTCTGGGCCCGGCTGTGCAGGAGGGTCCCTGTGTGCCACTGGCAGCTGGGGCCTCAGTCACCTTGTGTCTCCACAGGAGCTCCCGTGCATCTCTAGAAGAGGAGCCTAACAACTCAGGTAAAATACTCTCAACCTGTTATCCAAATTTTGCATGTGTGCCCCTCTCTGCCCTGCCATGGCTCCAGCACTGTCATGAACTCTTCCCAAAACCCACCCCTCCCAAACGAGACCCTCTGCCCCTGAGCCCCCTGGTCCTGTTCCCCAGCCAGGATTGAAGTTGGCCAGCCCCTGTCTGCCAGGGCAGGGCTTGGCCCGCATTTGATGTTTCAATAAAGAAATGGAGTTGTCACAGCTCTGTCCAGGTGGTGGCAGGATCAAAGCCCACTCAGCGGAAGCACAGGCAGAGATCCATGGCCAGGAGCAGCCATGGATGCCCACGGTGTGGGCAGGCAGGAGCCAGGCAGGGGCTGCTGTGACCAGTGGCGGGGCCCTGAGGGCTGGGGGAGCCCATGCTGTGCGTCCCTGGGCTAAGGGCGCATTTCCTTCCCCAGCATCATCTGGTCCTGGGCCCCATGCAGCAGGCATGGATATTTTGGGGTCCATACCGAGGGGTGCAGGGATCCCTCATGAATCACAAAGGAGTATTGATGGCCTCTCCTAAGGTGTGCAGGAATGCCTCATGAGGTGTGCAGCGAGGTTACATTTGAGGGGGATTTTTACTCTTCTCAGCACAGCAAAGGGTCACTTGGCCGAGGTTTTGCAAAGCTGGGAGAAAGCCTCTTGCAAAGCCTTGGGCCCGGCCTGCAGGCACAGCGGGCGGGCGGACCCCATCCCCTGGGGCCAGGCCGGGCTGCTCAGGCCGAGCCGGACTGTGGCAGGCTCGGGCCCCGGCAGGGAAGGGCTGCGGCCCTGGGCTCTGGTCAGGCTGCTGAGCTCCGCCCTGGCCCTGTTCTGCAGCCCAACACATTTACAGCCGGGGCTGTGCCCTGGCCCACAGGAGGCACCCGGGGCTGCAACTGAGACGGTGCCTTCTCCTACTCAAGGGGGCTGGCTGTGTTCCTTTGGAGGATCCAGAGCCTTGTACCTCGGCCTGATGGTGCAAAGATCCCCCCAGCATCCCTGAGCTTGCAGAAATAAAGGCTTTGTGCTCGTTGGTATGTTTGCCCAATTATCCCATCATCAGAAAAACCAAACAATATTAGAGGGAGCAGCAATTTTAACTGAATAGTTTAGAAAATATATTAAATTGGATACACTTGAAATATTGACAATATAATTTGATTAAATATAAGGGATAATTTAGTTCCAATAATAGTGCATAAGCAAAAGATAACCACGGGGCACGAGGTGCAAGGTTCTTGGACCCTTGCCACCTCACGTACGAGCTTGCCAAGTGAAGATTCTCCCCTTCTATGCCAAATGTCAATGGCATCTCCTCCCATTTTCAATTCATCACACTTCTACCCCCGCCCTCATCACCACCTTTACCGTGCATGCTCTACCACTCGTTTGCCCCCCTTTTTGGGGGTCGTCTGTGGATGAAGGCTCTCTTCTTCTTCGATGTCTTTTAATTCACTTTTGGGTTACGCATGTGCACCAAGCTAGCATAATACAAGCCAAAATGAACATAATATTATATTTACACATCAAAGGAATAAATCTCTTGTAGCTGGCATTTTCCTAGGACCCAACGCAGGTTTTCCTTTCTTTCTGGTTATTTTTAGTAATCAGATCCCTGCTTGGCTTCATTTGCTAAAAATCCCAAAAAGTATCAGCTTTTGTTGTGTGCAGCTGTCTGACTTTCCCAGGAACATGGCAGATGTGTAAAGAGGGAAAATGCCAGGAAATGATGAAATGAGCCTGATCTGTGTGTTCAGGAGCAGAAAGGGAGCTGGGGGTACTTGTAAGAGCCAAAATGAGGGATGTGAGACTCTAAGGGCTCTCCAAAATGCAGTTTATTGTATCCAAAATGCAGTTTATTCCATCCAGAATGCAATTTATTGTGTACAAAATGCAATTTATTCCATTCAAGAGGTTACAGCAGTCCAGGGTTGTGGGTGACAGAGCTGTGCCTACAGCTGTCAGCTACAGCTGCAGGCAGGCCTGGATACCCTTTGGTTTTGGTTACAATGCATTAGATACTTTTCTATGCTGAGCATTTTCATACCGTAAAACCAATCTATACCTTAACTTTTATCTATAGCCTATCACAACTACTATAATTACCATATTAATGTTACTATTCTCCAATCAGTAAAATTTTGTACATCACAGTTTAAGCTAGAAGATATTTTTCAGTTTTCTAACAGTGGAAAATTCTGAGACCTTTTTTCTACTTGCAACATTTGCTGACTCGTTTGCCTGTGCTATCCTTCTGCTTGGTAAAAACATCTTCTTGTCTGAGGTGGGTTTCAGCCAGAAAAACCTCTTCTTACTAGCACACATTTTGCCTCCTTGGTTATCCAGTAAGAGTGGCTCAGCAATTCTTTTCTTCTATATCAAAACATGCTTCCATCTCTATTCCTTCATCAGACTCTACATGCAAAAGTTTTTCTGCCAAGCACACATATCTGTGAGACTTTCTTGTCAAACTTTCATCCTTCCCAGCAGGTACTGGTGACAGCAGGCTGGACATGAGCCAGAAGAGTGCCCTGGTGGCCAAGGAGGCCAATGGCTCCTGGCCTGGATCAGGAATGGTGAGGCCAGCAGGAGCAGGGAGGTCGTTCTGTCCCTGCCCTGGGCACTGCTGAGGGCACACCCTGACTGCTGTGCCCAGCCCTGGCCCCTCAGTTTGGGAAGGACTTTGGGACACTGAGCACATCCAGAGGGGACAACGAGGCTGGAGAGGGGCTGGGAACACAAACCCTGTGAGGAACCCCTGAGGGAGCTGGGGGTGCTGAGCCTGGAGAAAAGGATGCTCAGGGCTGCCCTCATCACGCTGCACAGCTCCTGAAAGGTGCCTGTGCTCAGCTGGGGCTGGGCTCTTCTCAGGGTCTCTCGCTGCTCAGAGTGACCCTGAGATGTGTTAGAAAGTCTCTTTTCCCAGCCCGGTGCTCAAAGAATGAGGCAGAACTCTTCAGTTCTCAGGCTCAAGGTTGTTTATTGTATCTTATTTATAAAATTCTTTCTTCTGACTTGCTGAGATCTGCTCAGCAGGACACTCAGAGGAACTCTGCCTGCCCCAACGTGCTGTTATGTCTTTATTCTAAAAGCTGTGTACACAATATTTACAGTTACTTCCCAACACCTATCACCTATGTTAGACAGTGAGCTTCTACTCTAAACCAATCTGTAAGTGCCAACATCACAGCAGAAGATGGAGGCCAAGGAGAAGAAGGAGAAAGGCTGGACAAGCCCAGATTCCTCCATCTTGCCCCCTGAACCCCCATTCTAAAACCACCAAAAATCTATTTTTCCACTGTGTGATAAATTCACTATCCTTCTACTTAAACTTTTGTGGCTTGTCATTCTTCATACAAGGTTGGTAATTGTTTTTTCCAAGGGCTGAATCAAAGGCACAGGGGTCTTGGGCTCGGTGCCAAGGTCTCTGAGCCCCCTGACAGAGTCTTGGGTCATTCAGGACAACCAGATGAATTTCCTGGGTTCCCACAGGCTCTTTCTCCAGGCAGCACTGACAGAACCAGAGGACACAGACTCAATCTGCACCAAGGGAAATACAGGTTGGATATCTGGAAAAAGTTTTTACAGAAAGGTGATAAAGTTCTGGAATGGCTGCCCAGAGAGGTGGTGGAGTCACCATCCCTGGGTGTGTTTAACAAAGCCTGGATGTGGCACTGGGTGCCAGGGTTTAGTTGAGCTGTTGGGACTGGGTTGGACTCGATGAACTTGAAGGTCTCTTCCAACCTGGTCAGTCTGAGAATTCTCAGAATTCTGTGAAAGGGGCAATGGAAAGACACAAACCATGCACTTTGCCTCCCATAACTGCTTTGTCCGACTGCTTAAACATTCTCTTAACCAAAATCTGACCAGGGAAAGGCTGTACCACAAAAGGAACATTCCCACATCAAACATCATGCCTGCACTGTAAATACAAAGTGTTGAAATTTGCTGGAAATTTCTCTTGGAACAATGTGCCTGCCAGCCATAACTCAAGTCAACTTGGATTTCATGAGCAATTTTGGTGATTGTTCTACATCCCCACTTGGAATGAATGCTTGCTACTGCAGAGAATTCAGTAAATTCACTGTGTCCTCACAGAGTTTCTGAGCTTTCTTGGAGCCCCTGCCCTCGGCTCCTTCTCCAGTGCTGCAGGAGAGTGGGGAACAGATTTTAGGATCTCCCTTGTGGTTTTTCTGTTTCATCTGACATCAGTGTAGACGACTATTTAGAAGGCCAGAACTGAATTATTTTCTCTTAAAGTCTCCAGCAGCTGCTTTGAACCATAACCCAGCCCTTCCCCCAGATCCAAAGTGGAAATTGCCAACAGCCCTTCCCTGCACTTAGGGTCCTGCAGCTCGCTTGGGTGGAGGTGAAATTTCACTTCCCCTGTGGGACAGAGAGAACAGGAAATGTGACCAAGGCCAGTTTTGGGGGTTTCTCCCAGGTTTTAGTACTGTTTCTAGGCATTGCTAGAGTAGTAATAGATCAGAGACTGCTACAGAATGTTTGTAGCACTCTCTTCTCTGATGAACCACTCTCAAATACAGCTTGATACAAATTGGAATTGACTCAAACTCATTTTATTTTTCCTGTTTTACCTTTGTATGAAACAGGTGTTAACCCCAATGGAGCCTGGGGATTAATCAAAGAAAACCAAATCTTTTAACACTCAAAGCACTCCTTAGAGCTTTCACAACGTGAGAGAGCTCATCTCAGATCCCTCACATAAGCCCAACAATATAATGTGACAATTTGTGGGGTTTGTTTGAAGAGTTCTTTATTTTAAAAGCAGTTAAAAGCTCGTGACGACAAGCAGCAACAATAACAGCTAATAGAAGGATGTTTGCAATGATCTCTAGCAAGGATAATGAAATTACTGTTTTAAAATTATCTTCGCAGAAATAACAACACCTTTGTTTTCCCATTAAAATGATGGGACAATAAACAATGAGTTACGAATATTAAAGACTGACATCTCTAGCAATGCTTCCTCCTAACAAACCTAAGTGTTTTTCTCAACTCTGAAAATATAATTAGCATGAAAGCATACACACAGTGATGTCTTATTATCTCTTTAACACCTTTTCTCTCCTGGCTGGTCAATATCCAAGGATGCAATGCCCTGCTTAATTCTGGGCTGCAGGAACAAAAAGCCTTTGGTCCAGCCTGACTAAGGATTCAAACCTCTGCTGGTGGCTGGAATGCAACCATGGATCACCAAAAAATATATCCAGACCTGAAAAGGAGCAATTATGGAGCCACCCACTCTTTGCTGGCTGTAGAGTTTGTGTCAGTCAGTTCCCTGGGTCTGGGGGAGCTGTCACGGGGCAGGGAGGGCCAGGGCTGGCAGTGGCTGCTCAGGGATGGCTTTGGCCCATGTCCCTCCAAGCAGTGACTGCCCAAGCAGCTCCACAGCCCCCGGGCTCTCCTTCCGGCCTGCTGGGCTTTGTTGGGTGGCACAGCCTGTGCCAAGGGGCGGCAAGGTGCCTGCAGGCCTCAGCTCTGGGGGAAACGGAGAATGTCCTGCCTGCATCCACCGTGCTGCCAGCTCAGCAGTGCAGCACAGCATGGGCTGACGCTCCCCATTGCTCCCACAGGTGCAGCCGGCCCCACCACATGTGTTCTGGATTCCCAGAAGGGGTGTGAAAAATGGCAATCCCTTGTTTGTAATATTTTATTAATAATAAAATGGTTATAAAAATAGTAATATCATTAGAGTGATAAAAATTTTGGACAATTTGGATTAGGGCAATCGGAGACAATAGAAAAAAAGAGATACAGA
Source organism: Zonotrichia albicollis (assembly GCF_047830755.1). Taxonomy (NCBI): domain Eukaryota; kingdom Metazoa; phylum Chordata; class Aves; order Passeriformes; family Passerellidae; genus Zonotrichia; species Zonotrichia albicollis. The sequence continues at coordinate 12,711,376 of NC_133827.1, forward strand.
AATCTGGGTACCCATTTTCTGGGCAGTATTAGCCCGAAAAAGGACACACTTTAATGGAGGATTGGCCCTAAAAAACAATAACCTGTTGCATATTCATACATCACATACATGATACATAAATTCCATTGAAACACAGAATTCTCTCTGGTCATCGTCAACTTGTCCCTCTTAGTCTTAACCGGCTTCTTGAGGGCTGAGCAAGGCAGGAAGAAGTTAGTTTCTTCTGATAAGAGAGCAATAAATTCTTTCTCTTTGAAGGATTTCAGTGTCCTGTGGCGGCTATATTTACAAAAAGCCAATCATAAAATGTGCATTTTTCACAGGGGCTCAGAATGGGTTACTGTTGGGGAACACTCTGTTTGCTTGGGATAAGGGCCAGTTTGGCCTTTGATTTCTGCCAGGAAAGGATTTAGGAGTGCTCAAAGAGCCCTGACTGAGAGCTTTCCTGTTGCGTTGCATGTTTTTGATTGTAATTAGGTCCTAGTAGTCAGTTTCCAATGCCCCCTTATTTTGTATTGTTACAGCATATTTTATTACAAAAGGGTTGCTCCTTTCCCCCCTGTGTTGTTGGTTTTGCCCTAGTTGTCCATCTCCCCAAAGACCTGCCCTTTTGTTCCCTGTTCCTCCTGTGGTAAATAGGTATGATTCGTGCTGATAAAAATTGAAACAGTAATCAATATTGATAAAGTAATTAATATTTGAGAATAATAAAATAGTTAGTAGTTAAAAGTTGTAATGCCAAAGAAGAGAGGGAAAGGAGGGGCTCCACCCACCCCCCCCTTCCCAGCAGATGTTCTCAAGGACCACAGGAAAGAAGCTGAAGATACAGTTGCTAAAAATGACCAAGAACCTGGTTGGGTCCAAGAAAATGCTAATTATAAAGGACTTATTGCTTTGATATGTAGATGCAGTGATACGTTAGTCTTGGCTTACATTGTACTGGCTTGGTGCGCATGCGTAACCCAAAGGTGAATTAAAGGATAGCGAAGAAGACTACAGGGCCTTCATCAGTGACGACCCCCAAAGACTTGTGCGACCACCAAACCGAGTGGTGGCGCATGCATGGTAAAGGTGGTAATGAAGGCGGAGACAGAAAAGTGACGAACCAAAAATGGGAGGAGATGGAATTGACACATGGCATATAAGGGGTGACTTTCATTTGGCAAGCTTGTATGTGAAGTGGCAAGGGTCAAGGACCCTGCACTCCGTACCCCGCAGTTGTTTTTGCTTATGCGCTATTATTTGAACCAAATTATCCCTTGTTCATATATTTTCTAAACTATTCAATTAAAATTGTTACTACTTTTAATATTTTTTATGGCCTTTTTATGATGGAATAATTGGGCAAACATAACAATTTTGGTGCCGATACCCAGGAACTCTTTTAACTCCGGGGAGGTGGATAGCTTCTGGGAAGGAGCTCCACACCAGACTTTTAAGTGGTCCCAAGGCTAGGCCACTCTCCCTTGGGAAAAGAGAGTTCTTTTTACAGTAACGCATAAGCAAATTAGTTATTGGAAGTGCGCAGGAGAGGCTCCCATCAGAGTGCCGGCTTGTAGGAGAGAGAGTACCCATAGAAAACTGCTTTGTGCACGAAGACCCTCGTGAGAAAAGGAGGCTGTGAGTAACACGGGGTTTTGGGTTGGGGGGCGGCTGTATGTGTGTGTGAGTGTGTGTGGAGTGTTTGAGACGGGGGCTGGGCAGTCCCAGACACCCAATGTGATTGGGACCTCCCAGTACCGCGTTTTCGCGTTCTCCGCGAGGATGTTTTGCGGAGAAAAGAAGAAACCTCACAACTTTATAAAAGTTGTAAAGCTCGGTAGGTTTTTTTTTACGACACCGGACGCACACGGAGAAAAGTCTCCTCAAAAGGCATGCGTACCCCTGAAAATTTCAGGTCTCCTTTTATTCCCCTTGCAAATGCAGATGCATACAGTTTCACAATAAGTTCATACATATTCATCCCGCATGACATTTAGCACCAGTTCTTCTTTATCAAAGGAATTTCTAGGTCGGGGCAAATTGACCTCGTGGTCTTTTCTGTTTTTCTTTCTCTGTCTCCTTGCTGTCTTGGCATATGAGTTTTTCCTTCAGCTTTGGCCTCACAGACTTTTCACCATTGTTAGACACTTCACCTAATTCAGGATGGATCCCTACTCTGTCTGAGTACTGACCACTCACGGCAGAGCTGGGTCTTGCTCTCTGCCGAGACACAGATCTTTGTTATTCATTCTTGTCAATTCCATTCTTAGCTTAGCCTTCCGAGAAACCTTTTCCTTTCTATTTCTTTTTAGTTTAGTTATAATGCAGTATATATATAATAAAATAATAAATCAAGCCTTCTGATCATGGAGTCAACATTCTCGTCTCTCTCTCATCCTGAAAACCCCTGTGACCACGGTCACATTGTCCCAGCCCGCACCGGGTTTGCAGGCTGTGCTGGCACCTGTTCCCGCCAAGGTGCCCCCTGCTGGGGCTGGGGCACGACAGGGCTCTGAGGTATTTACCTTTAGCACGAATGGCGACACGGCCGGCGGGAGGCCGGTGGATTCCCAGGGCCATGGCGTCTCGTTGTTGAATTTGTGGACACTTCCCTCGTGCCAGGTGACTGTGTGTCTGAGGGACCCTGTGCGTTTCTGGCGAGAAGCCAAAACCAAGACTAATGAGATGTTTGAGCCTGCCTCCTCCTGGCATCTGCTGGGTTGATGAGGAGGCTCCTCTGGCTCTGCCGGTGTTGCAGGGGCAAGTGGAGTTGACCTGGCTCCCGTCAATCATCTGGCCTTGTCCCTGAGGGGCCCAAGGACCAGGATACAGCACATGCTATGACTTTGCCAGGGGCTTCCCAGGCTTTCCCTATGCTCAGGGGTGTTACTCATAACACTCATGAACCGCTTTTGTATAAGCTGGAGAGGGCAGTCCATGATGCTGTTGCTCAGCATGGTTTGGGGTCTGCTGAGGTTATGCATATTCTCCAGAGGGTTGCTACGGACGTGCTGACGCCTCATGACCTCGATCGTGTGGCACATTCTCTTTTTGACCATGTGCAGTTTGGTGTTTTTGAAACCAAGTGGGCTCGTTTGGCAGCCCACGCGGTGGTGCAGGATGCTGCGCTGGCGCCGCAGGACCCCAGGTGTGGGGTTGTCGCTGACGTGCTGTTGGGCACGGGGCTTTATGTCAATGTTCAGGGGCAGGCTGGATTCAATTCCCTTGTGCTTGACCAGTGCCACATGCTGGGCTTTGCAGCAATTGTTCAGACCCTGAAAATGGCTGCTCCAAGGCAGCCATTTGCAACCATCGTCCAGGGGGTTGATTTGATGAGTCTTTCATGGAATTTGCAGCAAGGCTGACTGTGTCTGTGGAGAGGCAGGTGCCTGATCCTGTGGCAAAGAGGATTGTGATTGCAAACCTTGCGAGGTGTAATTGCAATGATGCTTGTAGGAAGGTCATAGTGGCTCTGCCTGGTTTTCCTACTGTCTCCCAGATGGTGGAGGCCTGTGCAGACATCATCCCCTTGGGTCAGAAGTTGGCTGCCGTGGCTGCCGCTGTGCAGCCAGTCTGGGATGCACCGGAGGGCAGGTGGCCACAGCAGGGGAATGCGCAGGCTGGCAAGAAGCAGGGGAAGAAAGCACAGAAGGTCAAATTCCCCATGTTTTTGTGTGGTCAGTGTGGTAGGCCGAATCACATGTCCAATATCTGCAAGGCGACTGTTCATGTTAATGGCCAGGGTTTACTGGGCTTGGGAAATGTGAAGCGGGGCGTGCAGGAGGGATGTGCCCAGATAAAACTTCTCTCCAGACCCCGGAGCCCATGGAGGTCTCCTTTTCTGGCTTGCAGCCAGCACCCACGGATCAGCAGGTGTGGATTTCTGCACCGCAGTAACAGTTGTCTCAGAATCTTCTGAGATACACAAGGTTCCCCAGGATGCCTTTGGTCCCTTGGGTGGGGGCATGAGTGCTCTCCTGATGGGGAGGTCTTGCGCCACCCTTCAGGGCATCACTGTGACCCTGAGGCTCAATGATGCAGATTTCACAGGGCAGATTTGTGCCATGGTCTCCACACCCACCCCCTCCCGTCACGATCCCGAAAGGGACACGACTTGCTCAACTTGTGCCTTTTAAATCCTTTGTTCACAGGACAACTGACCGGTCACATGCAGCTGGTGGCTTTGGATCCAGTGGGCCACCACAATTTTGCTGGACTGCTGTCCTGACCAAGGACCATCCTGAGATGCTGAGTACCCTGATCCGTTCCTGGTGCAGCGCCGTGGGAGATCCACCTCCACGGGCTTCTCAACAGCGATGCTGACATCACGGTTCTCTCCCTTGCCGCCTGGCCCCCAGTGGCCCCTGGATCCAGTGGGGACATCTGTCAGGGGCCTGGGAGGGACGGTGCAATGCTATGTGAGCCAGCGGCCCATGCTGGTCACGAACCCGGAGGGACAGACAGCCTGGGTTAGGCCTCATGTTACTTCTACTCCTCCCAAGTTCTGGGGGAGGGATGTTCTGTCTGTCTGGGGGTTGCGCATCAGGACAGATTTTTGATGGGGGCCACTGCGATGAAGGGCGCAGTGTCCTACACCTCTTATATGGTGGCTGGTGGACAAACCTGTCTGGGAGAAGCTGTGGCCCCTCCCTCAAGATAAATTGGTTGCCCTTCAGAATCTGGTGCAGGAGCAGTTGGACCAGGGTGAAGCCAACAGGGGGGCTTTGTACAAACCACGAACCAGACAGGGCTACTGTAGAACGTGCCTCAAGCTGCTTTATTTTTCAGCATCAGTCTCATTACATGATTATGACAATGGGAAGATGCCAGCAGCTCACATTCCAGGCAGCAGACCAGGAACTTAATGTTACAACTTACTTTATAAGTTTCTTGACCAATCACACAAACCAAAAGCACATTGACAGTAGTTCTATCCAATCACGATAAGCACATACCTTTGGTTAAAACAATGCTTTCTTATTTTGAATACAATACCTACTTGTAAGCCTTAAAACACAATGCACAGAGCTCCATTATTAAACTTTAATCTCTCTTATATCTTGCTAGATAAACTTTCTGTAGCTTAGAGAGCTATTCTAGACAAGTGTTAATACACAGACCATTGATCTATTTGCCCTTGCTTTTCTACAGTTTAAATAATTTTTCTGCTGACCTATCTCATGGCTGCTGCATAGCTCTGCTCACAGTTCTGCTGTCTCTGAGGCCTGCATCTTGCAGCTTTCCCAAAATCCTCTAATTTTGTGGATTCCTACACAGGGTCATCTGGAGCCTTCTACCAGTCTCTGGAAGACTCCTGTCTTCTGCATCAAAAAGAAATCTGGGAAATGGAGGTTGTTGCAAGACGTGTGAAAGGTTAATGCTGTGATGGAAAGCATGGGAACATTGCAGGCGGGCATGCCATCTCCTACCATGCTTTCCACAGACTTGCTGGTCCTCATTGTGGATCTGAAGGATTGTTTCTTTATGATTCCTTTGCATCCCGATGATAGACCGAAGTTTGCCTTCTCGGTGCCAGCAATTAACGAGGCTGAGCCCGCACAGAGATATCAATGGAGGACATTGCCTCAGGGCATGCATAATTCTCCTGCCATATGCCAATGGTATGTGGCCCGTGCCTTGTCTGGAGTTCGCAAGCAGTTTCCTGATGCGGTCTGTATCATTATATGGACGACATTTTGGTGGCCGCATCCACCCAGGATGAGCTGCTGAGGATTCAGCCTCGGTTGCTCGATGCTTTGCATGCTCATGGACTGCAGGTGGCTCCAGAAAAGGTCCAACAGAAACCACCTTGGAAGTACATGGGGGTCAAGATTCTGGAATGGACAATCTGTCACCAGGAGGTGCAATTTGTGCATTCTGTGAAGACACTGAATGATGCTCAGAAATTGATAGGTGTCATCACTTGGTTACGTCCATATTTGGGATTAACCAATGCACAGCTGTCTCCTCTGTATGATTTCTTGAAAGGAGACTCTGATCTAAAGTCGCCTCGCACACTGACCCCTGAGGCGTGTAAGGCGTTGGAGGTGGTTCAGCAAGCTGTTTCGGCTTGTCAGGCTTATCACATTGATCCCTCCGTGTATGTCACTGTGTTCATCACCACTCCAGATTCGCATCCCACAGGTATCATTGGTCAATGGAGTGACAAATGGTCTGATTCCTTGCACGTTCTGGAATGGGTTTTTCTGCCCCATCAGCCGCAGAAGACGGCAACTGCTTTGTTTGAGCTAATTGCTCGCTTGATAATCAAATGCCTACAACGGTGTTTGCAATTGATGGGTGCGGATCCTGCAGAGATCATACTCCCGGTGCAACGGAAGGATTTTGACTGGAGCTTTGCAAACAGTGTGTCCCTGCAGAGTGCTCTGGAAAATTTTTCAGGGCAGATCACTTATCATCTGCCTAGTCATAGGCTACTGCATATGGTAAAATTCACACAAATCTCTTTGAGGCCCAAGAATAGTCAGGAACCCGTGCAAGGACCCACCGTCTTCACTGACGGTTCAGGGAGAACGGGAAAGGCCATTGTCACCTGGAGGGATGGATCTGAGTGGCAGGTTCTGGAAGGCCATGAGGATGGGTCAGCCCAATTGGTTGAACTGAGGGCTGCTGTCATGGCATTTGAGAAATTTTCCCAGGAACCTTTCAACTTGGTCACGGATTCCGCCTGTGTGGCTGACATCGCACAGCGGTTGGGTCGCACATTCAGTTTTGAAGGAGGTCAGTAATCCTGCCTTGTTTCATTTACTGAAGACCTTGTGGTGTGCCATTCAGGCCCGAGTTCATCCATTTTATGTTCTGCATGTGAAGAGTCACACCGATTTGCCAGGTTTTATAGTAGAAGGTAACGCGAGGGCTGACAAGTTGGCTAACCCAGCGTGGGTAGCGCCTCAGCCTGATACACTTGCGCAGTCCAAGGCATCCTGTGGGTTTTTCCACCAGAATGCACATACCCTGCAGAAGCAGTTTCAGCTGACGCCAACTGAGGCTCGTGACATTGTCGAGTCATGTGACTGCCATGCACTTGCTCTGCCTTTGCTGGCAGGGGTAAACCCCAGAGGCCTTAGGGCCTTGGAGCTTTGGCAGACCGATGTCACCCGGATTGCCGAGTTTGGCCAGCTCAAGTATGTGCATGTCACTGTGGACACGTTCTCCTCTGCGATGTGGGCTTCGGCTCACACTTGGGAAAAGGCTTGTGATGTCCTTGCCCACTGGAGGCAGGCCTTTGCCGTTCTGGGCATACCTTCTGCTGTGAAAACCGACAATGGTCCTGCTTACACATCGCAAAAGTGCGGCAGTTCCTGCAGTTGTGGGGTGTCTTGCACAAGTTTGGTATCCCTCATTCTCCAACTGGTAAAGCTCTTGTAGAATGCGCTCATGGTACTCTGAAGCAGGTTCTTCAAAAACAAAAACGGGGAATGCAGGGTGAAACCCCGCACAGTCGGTTGGCAAAAGCTTTGTGCACAATCAGTCATCTCACTGTGCCACAGAACTCAAATAATCCTGTCATTTTGAATCACCATCTCTTGTTGCAGGCTGCAGATGAGGCACATCAGCCTCGAGCGAAGGTTCGGGTGTGGAATTTAGTCAACAAACAGTGGGAAGGTCCCTATGACCTATGGTGTTCAGTCTGGGCCTCCCCAGCTGCCCTTGGTGCCATTTTTTTCTTCACATGCTTATATCCTCTATGAAGAAAAGCTCCAGAATCTCACCCTTCCATGCCTCCCAGGCTACTCCTGTTCTGTCCTCAGTCTCTGCCCCACTGACCCCAGGGCTACCAGCTTCTACATCCTGGTTATGTGATGAGGCCTCCATCCTGGAAGATTTTGTGTCCTCTCCAAAGTCTGTGAAAGTGGAAAAATAGTGATCAAAGTTATTTTCTCCCAAATCTTGCAGTGACGGAAGAAAGGTCAATATCTTTAAACTGAATGAGGGTGGATTTACATTTGTAAGAAGGAGGAAATATTTTACAATTATAAGAATGGCACAAAACTGCAACAGTTATTCCAGAGAAGTGGATTTCCCATCACAGGAATTCCCATTCTAGGAGAAGGAACTTTGTGCAGCCTGACCCAGTGAAACCCTCTCATCCCCAGGGACAGAATTCCTCTTCTGTGGGTTCTCTGATGTGCTGGGTGCCCTCACAAGGCTTCTGGCCAGAATTTCTGCTGAGGGCAGCCAGGCTGCTGCAGGGGCAGTGGCCTCACAGCCATCACCATGGCAGCCCTGTGCCCTGGGCCTGGCTCTGCCCTTTCCTCTGCCCCTGCCTTGGCTCTGCTGCCATGAAGAGTTTTGTCATTAATATCTTGTCCTCAGGGTGCTGGGGCCAATGGCTTCCCAGTCAGGCTCCTGGAGCAGAAGTGGCTTTTCAGAGCCCAGCCAGGAATGAGCCCTGAGGCAGCAGCTCTGCAGTGGTGGCCACCAGGCCGGGCTGCCAAGGGAGGCTTCTGGCCATGGCCTGCAAGCAGCTGCTGCTGCCAAGGTGCCTTTGGTGCCTCAGGCTCTCCCTGGCCCAGCTCCCAGCACGGCACTCTGCCCTTGTGCCCGAGCCCTTCCCTGTGCTGGGGCTGTCCTGGGGCTTTTCCTGCAGCAGGACCTGCCTTGCTCATGACACAGGAAAGGCAGTTCCTGCTGGAGAAGGAGGGTCTGCCTGCAATGGGCTCCAACAACTCCAGCAAGGCCCTGTTGAATTCAAAACTGCTTCCTAGAGCACTATATTCTAATAATTGTTGGAGCTCCTGAACTGTGGAGTAAATGAATGTAGTTAAGGTCTTTCTTCTAATCATGAGTAGAATCAATTAGAGGAATATTTATATAAATCTATTGGGTATCCCATCATTAATTCTGAGGGACAAATTGGGTTAAAGTTTCAATTCCATCTCTCCAATCCTTTACACCTTTGAAAAATTCTGGGGCTGGGACTGGATCCAGCTACTCCCAGTCTCCTCTCTTTGAAGGAATTTTAGAAGTCTAGGGGCCCTGCAGGGGTTTGAGGAACCATGGTGGCTGTTGGGTGTCATTTCTCCACTTCATGATTTAGCAGGAGTTTTTCCAATAAAGAAATGAAGCTTTTGCCTGAAGCTCCCTCTGTGCCCATGACAGGAACCCCTGTGAGTGTCTGGGCCATGCTGGGTCTTTGGCAGCCTGGGGACTCCTGGGGTGTCACCATGGAGCCCCCGTGAGTGCCTGTAACAGATCGGTGCCTTTGCAGCCTAAGGTGCCCTGGGATGTCACCATGGAATGGTTGCGACTGCTTCGGACCACAGGGCTCTTTAGCATCCCAGAAAACCCTGGGAGGTCTCCATAGAGCCCCTGTCTGTGCCTGTGACATTCCAGCTCTGGAACAGCCTGGAGACTCCTGGAAAGTCCCCATGGAACCAGTCTGAGGGCCTGTGACAAATCTGATCCTTAGCAGGCAGCCATCACCAGGACCCTGTTGCTATGGTCAGTTTCCATGGCAACTATCAACAGCCCACTGTTGCTACGGTCAGTCCCTTGGCAGCTCCATGGAGATTCCATGATGGGGTGGTTGCCATGGACACCAGCTCAGGCCTGCAGCCACAGCCTGTTGCCATGGCAACCATTGGCAGCACCATCCCCAGCCTCATGCGATCCCAGAACCACAGAATTGGCTGAGCTGGGAGGGACCCATCAGGATCCTCCAGTCCAACTGCTGGCCCTGCACAGGACACCCCAACAATTCCAGCCTGGGCCTGGCAGCACTGTCTAAACGCTGCTGGAGCTCAGGGAGTCCTGGAGCTGGGACCCTTCCCTGGGGAGCCTGGGCAGGGCCCCAGCAGCCTCTGGGCAAAAACCTTTTCCTGACATCCAGCCTGAGCCTGCCCCAACTCAGCTGCTGCTCCTGGCCGGGAGCCCCGGCTGGGCCGGGCCGGCGCCCCCTGCGCTGCGGCTGCTGCTGCTGCCAGAGCCGGGCGGGACTCGGAGACAGGGAACGGACACGGGGGACAGCAAAGGCCTGGCGGCTGCAGGGATGGTGGCGCTGGGGCCAGGGCCAGCACAATGCTTCAGCCTGCAGTTAACCCCGAGGCAAACGCTGGGAAAGGCTCCATTTCAGCCTTTCTTTACAAGTCACTGTGAAGGGACTGAAATGAAAGGAGAACAAGCAGGGCCTGACTCTTTCTCCTTTGGAAGGAGCCCCAGGCCTGGGGCTGTGAGGGGCCATGAGGGGCCCCGAGGGGCCATGAGGGGCTGTGAGGGGCCATGAGGGGCTGTGAGGGGCCATGAGTGAGGTGTGAGGGGCTGTGAGGGACCATGAAGGGCTCTGAGGAGCCATGAGGGGCTTTGAGGGGCCATCAGTCATGAGGGACCATGAAGGGCTTTGAGGGGCCATGAAGGGCCATGGGGAACTCAGAGAGGCCATAGGGGTCTGTGAGGGGCTGTGGGAGCCCTACCCCCTCATGGAAACAAGGGTCCATTGTGACACTGCAGAAACAAAGAGATCATTGTTGACAGTACAGAACCTCATGGAACCAAGGGTCCATTGTGACATTGTGGAACCAAGGAGACTGTTGTTGGCGGTACAAAAGCTCATGGAACCAAAAGTCCATTGTGACATTGTGGGGCCTCATGGAACCATGGAGACCATTATGACACTTCAGGACCTACTGCCCCTTCAGGACCTACTGAAGGGGCCACTGTGACTCTGCAGGGCCTTGTATAACCAAGGGTCCATTGTAGCATGGCAGGGCTTCATGGAATCAAGGGGATCACAGTGACACCCTGGGACTCCATAAGGGGCTGTGGGGCTCCATGAGACTTAAGGGCCATCCTGACTGTGGAATTAAGGACACCATTGTTACACTACAGGGCATCATGGAACAAAGGAGGCCATTGTGAACCAGTGGGGGAACACGCTGAGACCATTGTGACACTTCAAGGGCCGTTGTGGAACTGCAGGGCATCGAGGAACCAATGAGACCATTGTGACATGGCACGGCCTCATGGGAGCAAGGAGCTGTTGTGACACTATGGGGACTTGTAGAGCTGAGGGGCCCTAGTGACCCTGTGTGGCACCATGGAACCAAGGAGAGCACTGTGACACTTCAGGGCTCTGTGGAACTGAGAACTCGTGTGACAGTGAGGAGCCCAATGGAACCAAGGGCCCATTCTGTACTTCAGGGGTTCACAGAACCAAGGTGCCGTTGTGATACTGCAGAACCAAAAGAGACCATTGTTACACTGAGGGGCTTCATGGAACCAAAGAGACCATTCTGACACTCCAAGTCCCCATGGAACCAAGGGGCCATTGTGACATTGCGGGTCCCCATAGAAGCAAGAAGCCAGTGTGACACATCCAGGCCTGGTGGAACCAAGGGGTCATTATGACCCTGGGGAACCCAATAGAACCAAGGGGCCATTTTGAGACTGTGACCTCATGGAACCAATGGGCCATTGTGGCATTGCGTAGTCCCATGGAAACAAGGAAACCATTTGGAGACTGCAAGGTCTCATGGAAGCAAGGGGCCACTGTGCCACTGTGAAGCCAAGGAGACCATTGTTATATCACTGGGCCTCATGGAAACAAAGATCTATTCTGGTCCTACAGGGCCTCATGGAACCAAGGGGCTGTTGTGATGCTGCAGGGCCCCAAGGATCCAAGAACATGGAACAGGTCTGGGTGGCTGGGCCTCCTGGGGGCTGCCTGACTGGCCCAGCTGGCCTTGGCATGTTGAGGGTTGCTTCTCATCAGCCCATGAAACCCTGGAGTTCTGTGCTCTCTTTCCTGTGGGAAAGAACTGTCCTTCTCCTCCACGGGTTCATGGCCGAAATTGGGATTCCTCCTCCAGATTTGATTATATCCAAGAATTGTTCCCATATGAAACTTGCCAGGACAGACAGCTCTGGCTGGCCTTGTGTTCTTGGGGGCCACCTTTCATCTGCCTTCAAAACACTGGGGGCCTGTGCTTTTCTTCCCATGGAAAAAGACGTCTGTCAAGTCCAGGCATACATGGCCAAAATTGCGAATCCACCTTCAAAATTCCTTATATCTAAGGATAGTTCCCAGACAAAAGCTGCCTGGACTGTCCAGGTTCCCTTGGCTTCCTGAGGACCAGCTCTCATCTGCCTTTGAAACAGTGGGGCTCTGTACTTTCCTTCCCGTGGAAAAGAACCGTCCTTCTTGTCCTTATGCCCATAGACAAAAGTGGGGTTTGGCCTCCCAAATTCTGTCTGTCCAAGGATTCTTCCCTGACAACAGGTCTGGCTGGCCTTGGCCTGGTTGGGGCTGCGTCTAAACAGCCTTTGAAACACTGGGACTCCACCCTTTCCTTCCTATGGAGAACTGTCATTCCAGTCCAGGAACCCATGGCTGAAATGGAATTCCACCCTCAAAACTCCCCATATATCCAAAGACTGCTTTCAGACAACAGCTGCAAGGGCTACAGGCCTGTCTTGCCTTGGCCTCTGGTGGCTGCTTCTCATCTTCCTTCAAACCCTGGGGTTCTGTGGTTTCTTTCCTATAGAAAAGAACTGTCCCTCCTGTCCAGGCGCTCTTGGCCTCAGGCACTTGACCACTCCATAGGGAAAGAGGAGCGCTGTGCTCAGTGGGATGGAGACTGAGGACAGCAGAGGAGAGCCCTGGGAGGGACTGAAGGGTGGTTTCAGAGATGTTGGATCCTTTTGACATAGTAGAGAACAGGCATAGAAAGGAAGAATTAATGCCAAGGGAACCTGGGGAGGCCCAGACTGGACACCAGGAGAAAGGAATTTCCCTGCCAGGGCAGGGCTGTGGTGCAGCACGTCCCCCACAGGGAGCCTGGAGCAGCCCAAGGCTTTATGTGGGCAGGCTGGGGCAGGCAGGAGGCAGAGCTCTCAGCAAAGGAAGGGGCCAGCCAGGTGGGGCAGCCAGGGGATGCCGACAGCCTGCAGAGACAGAGACACAGTTTTGCTCAGCATCAGAAACACCTTTTCTGTTCTTGTCCCAAATTGTCATCACTGTAACCAGTTCTCTCCTCTACCTTGAACATTTTGTCAGTCTTGTGCCGCACAGGGATCTATTTAAACTACAAGAAACTTCAGTATTTCAATCTCACTTCGAGTTCACGAGAAATTTTTTGAGCCCACCCTGATGGACAGAATCTGATGCAAAGAGCACCAAAGCTCAAGAGGCTCATTAAAGTCCTTGTGCTGTGTCTGTGCTGCTGAGCTGGGTCAGGCTCCTGGCCCAGAGGCAGCTCCTGGCAAGGGCAGCACTGCAGAGAGACAGCTCTGGCCAGGAGCAGCTCCTATGCTCAGCCCAGCAGGGCTGGGGCACTGCCAGGGCCCCTCAGGGACACCAGCAGGGCACAGACAGAGCTCACAGGGGCTCAGCACTGGCAGGGGCTTGGGATGGCCCTGAGGGGGCTGTGTCACAGCAGCTCGTCTGTGGCTGTGTCATAGAGGCACAGAGCAGCTGGGATGTCAGCAGAGGGCTGTGTGACAGCCCAGGGTGGGTTGTGTGAGGTCACAGATTGGGCTATGACATCACAGAGTTTGTTGTGTGAGGTCATCAAGCAGCTATGGCATCATAGAGGGGACTCTGTGACATCACAGAGCAGGCTGTGATATCATGACATGGCTGTATGGCATCATAGAGCAGGCTGTGAGGTCAGAGTGTGTGCTGTGACATTACAGAGTGGCAGTATGACATCACAGGGAGGGTTTTGTGGCATCACTGAGGGGGTTGTGACATCACACAGCAGTCTGTGACATCATAATGGGAGGCCACAGAGCAGATCCTGCTTTCATACAGTGTGGATCTGGGGAATCAGGGAGTGGGTTGTGACATCACTGGGTGGCTGTGTAACACCATAGAGCAGGCTGTGAACTCACAGTAGAGACTGCGAAATCACAGAGTGATTTTCTGACCTCACGGAGACTTCTGTGATATCAAAGAGCAGCTCTCTCACATCATAGGGTGGCCTCCCAGAGTTGGCTCTCTGACATCACAGCTGGCAGTGTGACATCACAGGGGACTGTGTGACATCACAGGGGCTGTGTGAGATCACTGGGGAGGTCACTCTGCCCCGGCCCCCCCTCACAGCTCCCCCCAGAGCAGTCCAACCCTGCTCGTGCACAGCCGGGTCCCCCCCTGTCCCCCTGGGTCCCCCTGCCCCCAGCCCCACAGCCTCCACCAAAGGATGTTCCACAGGATCCACCCCAGAGCCTGACATGGGGACGGGGGACGGGGCCCTGGGGGTTGCACAGGGGGTACAGGGACCCCCCGGCAGCGTCCCTGTGTTCCCCAGGGCCAGAGCCTGGGCCAGGGCTCCTTCACCCTGTTACGAACGAGGGCTTGAGAGCGCTGAAAAAATCCCCAGCAAGGGATCAGAAAAATCCATATTAAATATTAAGGGACAGCAGCACAAAGTTCCTTGGCAAGAGTCATTCTGCTCCTGAGTGGACTTCAGGCACACCAAGGAAAATAAAGCAACAAAACCAAACAAAATCCAGAAAATGAAAACAGAAATTAACCCAGAACTGGGGCTTTCCTTCCTCTGGACAAGAACTCTCCTTCTCGGACAGGTACCCATGGTCAAATTTGTGATTCCATCTCCAAGATTGTCTATTGTGACAGACTGGAAGAGATTGTTGGATCAAAACATTTCATGTGTGGGCAAGGAAGGGACAGGTCTAGCCTTGCCCTGCCCTGGAGCCCCAATCCCCCCAGAGCCTCTATCCCAGCCCAGCAGAGTCTGCCAGTCCCTGGCACAGCACAGGCAATGCTCCACAGCCACCTCTGCAGCCCCCAGCCCAGCTCCTGAGGGACCAAATGAGCCCAAGTCCCACCTGGGGGAAGGGCCCAGGAAGACGAAGGGGTATTGAAGGCTGACCACAAGGCAAGCACACATCTTGGCCCTACCTCCTCTTGGAATTTCCATCTGAATACTGCTGGAATCCAGGATTTAGTATCTGTGTGTGTGCTTCACTCTATCTTTTGTTTCTTTTGCTCTTTGTGTGTCTTCTTCTCCTTCATCTAATTCCCTCTTCTTGCAAATTTCGAGTAACTTAAATTTGAACAAGCTACAAGTTGGTGAAGTTGAATGGGCCAAGTTCATGCTTTGAGAAATATTTTTTGTTGATTGAATGTCATATTAAACCTTTTGCCAAAGTTTCCCTGATTTTCTAAAAGTGCCACTAAAGGTGGTTTAGTTGTTTTGACCTCTTGATGATCTTGTCAGTATTTCTCCAGTGTGTCCAACTCAGAAGACACAAACAATTGTAATTCCTTTTAAATGTCTCCTGGACTGAGTTCTCTGGGGGATGGGGGTCAGGGCTTGTGTGTCCTGCTTGGCACACCCCGGCAGGGCTTTCCCAGCCACATTCCACACTCCATTTCCCAGCTGGAGCCGCTGCTGCCTCTGAGTTGTGCTGCCCCAGCCCCAGGGACGCTCTCCTTGTCTGCCCATTCCCCCACGGTCTCTGGGCAGGGATGGCCTCAGTGGGGGCTGCTGACATCCTCAGCACCTGGGAGGCTGCTGCTGAATTTTCCTGCTGCAGAGGCTTGTTCAGCCTTCAGCTCTTCAGTGCAGGAATTCAGTGTCCCAGGGCTCATTAACATTGTGAACACCTGAACAAGCCAAGCCTCTGGGAATAATTTGATTTAATTTCCAAATCTTTTGTGGTTAAGTAGATCTCAGTAGTGTATTCAAAGTGAATACATGATATTTAAAAAGACAGCGAGAATAGATTTTTTAGGTCTTGTTTAGTTTTGTTTTCCTGTTCATAAATTGATATATGCAGTCTCCTATTGTCACTGAATCCAAGTATCTCCTTATGCAGTCTGAATAGATATGAAAATCAAGACCCTTCATGGCTGACAATCAATCAGACTCTGTCCTTACCCCCACCCCACCATTTCCCCCATCCAAGGCCTGGCACTCAGAGCAGCCTTGTGCAGATCTGAGCTCCCTCCAGCCCAGGCTGCACCTGCAGCTTTCAGCTCCTTGGATCCAACTCCCACCTGCTTTCCTTGGAGAAGGAGCTGCCCGAGACCCAGAGGGATGTTCATTTCTTGTCAGCCAACAAAGCCAAGGGAAGGCACAGCTCCATCAAATGCAAAAGTCATTCCTCTGCTGGATAATAAATCCACTTTCCACAGCAGACAGTCTCAGAGAAATGGAAAACATCTTCTGTGCCCAGCACAGATCTCAATGTCCCGCAAACTCTCCCTGCCCTGATTCTGCCTAGATTTGCTCTTTGCACACACAAGTCACACACTGAAGTCAGGAGCTCCCTCCATGCCCAGTGGGAGGAAAAGAGAGAAAGGGAATGAAGAGCTGTGCAGAACCAAGGTCCAAGTGCAGCCCCTGCAGTGGGAACCACAACTCATCAGGTTTGTGTCCTTTGGGCTCAGGGACTGGTGACACTCAGAGGCACAGAAAGGTTTCTTGCCAACAAACACAAGTTGAACATTTGAACAGTTTAATAACGATCACAGCTCTTCCCTCAGCTCACTGTGATGTCCCAGCAGCATCTGACATGTCCACTATGCCCCAGGGATTTCTGTACAGGAACAGTTTTAGACAAAGACATACGATAAGATAATTCTGTCATAGATATAAACACAATTAAAATTATGACTAATGATATATTTTTTTTAACTTCAGAATGATTGGGCAACTTCCTGCAGCTCACAGCATGAAACCAATCAGGTGGGTGGGCACAGAGCAGGCTCCTCTCTAGGGCACTTGCCTGTTTGCAATGCCTTGCACAGGCGCTGGCCCTGCCCCACAAGGCCTGGCCTGAGTCCTGCCCCTGCACGCCCAGCCAGGCTGAGATGGACACTTATGGTTTCTGGGCCAGGCTCTCTGAGCCCAGCCCAGCTCCCTGCAAGCTCTGCCAGCTGCCCTGAGCTCTGGGCAGCACCAAGGGCCTCTCCCCAGCCCAGCCCAGCCGGCTCTGGCCCCACAGCTCTGCTCAGGCCAGGCTGCTCTGGGCACTGCCCCACGCTCTCAGCCCCTGGCAAGGGCACAGCAGCAGCTGCAGCTGCCACAGGACTCAGCCCCAGCCATGGGGGAAGGTGCTTGGCCAAGGCCAAAGGAGGCTCCCTGGCTGCCCTGCTCCTCTCTGCCTGAGGTGCTGAGAGCTCTGCAGCCCCTGCTGCTATCCCATCTGCCCGGGGCAGCACAAGAGCCTGGCCTTGAGGCCCTCAAGAGCTGCTCCTGCTCCAGGCCCAGGGCCCATGCCAAAGCTGGGGCAGCAACAAAGCTGTGCCCATTTCTGTTCATTGCTGCTCTGATGGGGATGGATCCTCAGCCACTTGGAGGTTGCTGATGAATTTTACTCTTCCAGAGGCCTCTTCTATCTTGAGCTCTTTATTTCAGGAATTTAGTGAGAAAATCACAAAACATTTGTTCAAAACACCTGAACAAGAGAAGCCCTTGAGAAAAAATTAAGTTTTCAAATCTTCTGTGGTTAATAAGACAGACTTCAAAAGTTAATTTAAAGTTAATATATTGTATTGGAAACAATGCAAAGTGAACTGTTTTTTCCTGTTTTCTATTCTTGTATGTAGATTGATATCAGCAATGTCCAATTGATATTGACCCAGAGAACCTTCTACTACAGCCTGAATAGGTATGAAAATCGAGACACTTCATGGCTGACAATCAATCACACTCTGAACCCACCCCCTCCCCACCATTTCCCTCATCCAACCACTGGCACTCCTATGGATCAGGAATGGCGTGGCCAGCAGGAGCAGGGCAGGGATTAGTCCCCTCTGCTCAGGACCTTGAGTGCTGTGTCCAGTTCTGGGCCCCCAATTTAGGAAGGACATGGAGGAGCTGGAGCGTGTCCAGAGAAGGGCAACAAGGCTGGGGAGGGGTCTGGAACACAAGTCCTGTGAGGAGTGGCTGAGGGAGCTGGGGGTGTTTATCCTGGAGAAGAGGAGGCTCAGGGGAGACAAGGCAGTGTCAGGGGAATGGTTGGACTTGATGATCTCAATGGTTTTTCCACTCTTGCTGATTCTGGAATTCTCGGAAACCACCCTTGGAGCAGTTGCAGGATGAGCCCTAGGCCTCCTCTTCAGGAGCTCCAGCAGCCCAGGTCCCTCAGCTTCTCCTGCCAGCCCCAAAGCCCATCCTGTCAGTCCTGCAGAGCCTCTGCAGCTCCTCCTCACTGCCCAGAACAGGGAGCCCCAGAGCCAGACACAGCAGCCCAGATGTGCCCCCCTGGCCTGGGGTGCCTCTGGCAAGGGAGCAGCACCAGGCACTGCAGGAGCCTGCAGACAATTCCTGCAGCACTTGTAGGATGATCCTGCTGCCCACGGGACGTTCCCATGGTGCCAAGTCAAGAACTGCAATGGGGAGTGGGGCCAGAGAGGAAAGGGCAAACAGGGATGGGCTTTTTGCAGGGTAGGGAACAGGGGTGGGCAATAGGAAGAAATCTGGATCAGGAAAGAGGAAAGAAAGCAAAGGTGAATCCAAGGAAATGCTGAGGGCAGTTTGGGGGTGGCTGCCATGCAGCCCTGGCTCTGAGCAACAGCGTCTGCAGTGGGACAGGAAACTCCCAGCTGATGGGAACAAACTTTCTGGCTGACTGCAGAGGCCAGGACAAAGCTGAGTGGTTTCCCTGGTGTCCCCCAGCCCTTGCTGGCCCCAGGGGCTGATGGCATTTGTGCTCCCTCAGGTTCATGTCCCCACACCAACAGCATGGGGGTGCTCCCCCTGCTGTGTGCAATGCAAACAGGGGCTGCTGAGCCAGTGCTGCCGTGTCTGTGCCTGCAAGGATGGGGACCTGTGTGAGCTGGGGGAGAGGCCAGGGCTGCAGAGAAGGGATGTTGTTGGCAGCTCCATGAGGACGCTCTGGGACGCTGCCCTGGGCTGTCCAGCACTCTGGGGATGGATCAGCCCCTGCTCTGCTGCTCCTTCCCATCTGCCCCAGGGCCCTTGCAGAGCCCCAACCATGCTGTTTGCCCCCAGCCTGCCCACGGCCAGCCTGGGGCTGCTCACAGGGGTTTTCTGTGCTGAACATTGGCCTGGGTGTGTTCTTGAGAGAGCCTGGGCAAGGAGCCTGGAGCCCCAGGCCCTGGGCTGAGGCGTCAGCGCTGCCCCAGCAGTGCCCATGGCCTGTCCCTGCTGCAGCCCCGGCACTGCCACCCCCAGGGCTGTGCCCGGCCCCGAGAGCACTCAGGCCCTGCAGCAACACCAGGGCCACCAAGGCAGCGGGGCAGGGCCACGGCAGCAGCACTGGCAACACCAAGTGCTGCTGCTGCTGCTGGGCACAGCTGCTGGGCCAGCCCTGATCTGCCCCAGCTCTGCACACAGACATTGCTGCTGCAGCTCCAGAGAAGGCAACGAAAGGGCATCTCTGCAGAACACTCTGCTGGGAGATCCTTTAGTTCCTTTAAAGCCACCAAGAGAACAGCCCTTCATTGACAGAGTCTGTGGTCACAGGGAAGGTGGAGAGAAACAAAATGACCTATGTCACAAACAATAACATTACTTTGTGGACAACATTAAGAAGTTAAACTAAGAAAAAGGACCACCAATATGAAACCAAAAAGAAGAATCAAAGATGACTTTTATTACAAGTGATTTGCAGAAATTGACCATCAGTTTAATGGTTCTGAAACCATCCAGTCATCAGTCTCTTCACTGCAGCCTTGAGCTCCTGGTTCCTCAGGCTGTAGATAAGGGGGTTCAAGGCTGGAGGCACCACTGAGTACAGAACTGACAGGGCCAGATCCAGGGATGGGGTGGAGATGGAGGGGGGCTTCAGGTAGGTAAAAAATGAGGTGCTAATGAACAGGGAGACCATTGCTAGGTGAGGGAGGCAGGTGGAAAAGGCTTTGTGCCGTCCCTGCTCAGAGGGAATCCTCAGCACAGCCCTGAAGATCTGCACATAGGAGAAAATCATGAACACAAAACAACCAAATGCTAAACAGGCACTAACAGCAAGAAGCCCCAATTCCCTGAGGTTTGAGTGTGTGCAGGAGAGCTTGAGGATCTGGGGGATTTCACAGAAGAACTGGCCCAGGGCATTGCCATAGCACAGGGGCAGGGAAAATGTATTGGCCGTTTGATGGAGAGCATTGAGAAAGGCACTGGCCCAGGCAGCTGCTGCCATGTGGGCACAAGCTCTGCTGCCCAGGAGGGTCCCGTAGTGCAGGGGTTTGCAGATGGACACGTAGCGGTCGTAGCACATGATGGTTAGAAGATAGAACACAGCTGCAATGAAGAACAGAAAGAAGAAGAGCTGAGCAGCACATCCTGTGTAGGAGATGTTCCTGGTGTCCCAGAGGGAATTGTGCATGGCTTTGGGGACAGTGGTGCAGATGCAGCCCAGGTCAGTGAGGGCCAGGTTGAGCAGGAAGAAGAACATGGGCATGTGCAGGTGGTGGCCGCAGGCTATGGCGCTGATGATGAGGCCGTTGCCCAGGAGGGCAGCCAGGGAGATGCCCAGCAAGAGGCAGAAGTGCAGGAGCTGCAGCTGCCGCGTGTCTGCCAATGGCAGCAGGAGGAAGTGCCTGATGGAGCTGCTGTTGGACATTTGCTGGGGCTGCACATGGGAACCTGTTCATGAGGAAAGGACAGTGAAGAGTTTGAGGAGATGTCTATAACCAAAATCAAAGCCATTTCCCATACACCCTCTTCTTAAAACACAAGGACACACTTGTCTGTTTAAGAGTTCTGACATTTTCTTTTTAAGCTCTCCCCATGTTTCTCCTGCTCTTCCAGGATATCAGAAACCCTCGGCATTTCTGCTGCCCTTGGTATAACAGAGTGAGTTCCCTGTGGCAAGATAATGAGTGGAGACTGGAGGGAGAAGGTCTCACTTGATTGTGTTTGGAGTTTCTTTGGGCTTTCAATTTTATCAAATGGAGAGCCCAGCTCCACATTTATAGCCAAGGTCTCACATTGCTCATTTCACCAACCCAGCAGCATTTTCAGTGTCAGAACACCTCTGCCTTCCCTCAGCAATCCTATAACTCAGAGATGCTCTAGGACAGGTTGGCACCCTGGATTGGAGCTCCCAGCCTGGACTGAAATCTCGAGGAGATTTCAAAGTGTCCTTATGATGGCATTGGATTGAGGGAGATGCAGCTCCTTCCCTGGCTGCACTGACAGCATTGCCCAGAGCCGGGCACTGGGGACAGCATCACCCTGAGCCAGCTGTGCCCCCTGCCAGAGCCCCCAGGGCCAGGCAGCTGCTCCCAGCCCTGTGCTCTGCAGAGGGAACTGGGCCCGGGGCTGCAGAGCTGCCCCACGGCTCTGCTGCAGCTCTGCCTGCACAGGAGGGGCTGCATGCCTTGGAGCCCCGGCCCTGAGGGCAGAGGCTGGGCTGGGGAACAGGAGGGAGGGGCTTGTTCAGAGGGAGGAGCTGCACTGGAGGGGATCCTGTGGGCATCTCTAACCTCTCCCTGCCACAGCATTGCTGGGGCTTGTTTTCTCTCATTGCCTGATCTTCTCTCTGCTTCCTGGAGATTTCCCTCCTGCAGGTGTTTCCCTGTGCCTGATCTCTCCCTGCCAGCACTCACAGACCCCAAATCTCTGTGCACTCTCCTCGGCCCTACAGAACCCTGCCTGTTTGCAGGGCACTGGCTGGGGCAGGTTCTGTTTGCAGATGGGACAAAGGACAGATCAGACTGAGCCTGATGGCTCCAGCAAAAGTAATGTCGTTGCTGTCCACGGGAAGAGGAGTGGCTGAAAGCACATTAGGGACCTCCTGTGAACCTATTGATCACTAAAAGTAACAGTTCAGATGTCTCAGGTACTTCTCAAAATTCATAATCATCCTTTAATATTTATAACCCCTCCCCGCCATTCTCCAATAGTAGGAAACTGAATACACTCTTAGGAAATTTCCTCATTTTTTATCAAAATCCTTGTCTTGGAAATATTCTGTGACTGATCAGAACCCCACAGTACTTTAGAACTTCATGAGCATTTCACCTCCCTTGCACCAGAAATACCCAGAGTTGTACTCACAGAGTCTGTAGGCATTGGGATGGTCCAGCTTCAGGAGATGGCTCCAGGAGCTGCAGCTGCATTGTCCTGCAGCCAGAGGTTCCTGTGCCAAGGGCTGGCAGTGATTCTGCCCCAGGCACTTCTCAGCACCTTCCCAGCCCTGACTGATTGAAGCTCTCTGTGCCTCTGTGCTGTGCCCGGGGTGGCTGCAGGCAGTGCCCCAGCCCTGCTGGGATGGCAGAAGAGCTGCTCATCAAGAGAAATGTGCTTTTGAAGCTCTTCTTGGTTACCAGGAGCTGCCTCTGTGCCAGGAGCCCAGCCCAGCTCAGCAGCACAGACACAGTACAAGGACTTTAATGAGCCTCTGGGGCTTTGTGCTCAGGCCCTGAACATCAGCCCCTGAGAGGGAGCTGAAGAAACCTCTCCAGAACTCCAAGTCAGAATCCAGCTCCAAAGTTTCTTGAAGTTTTAATGGGTCCCACTGAGGGACACAACTGAGAAAGTGTCCCCAGGCAGAGCAGAGAACTGGAGGCACTGATGACAGGAGGGGACAAAGAGAAGCCAAGCCTTGGTGCCCTGGGCCACAGCAGGGTCTGTGCCACCAAGGGCTGTGAGGAGACACCTTGTCCTGAGGCCCTGGGGCCTCCTGGCACAGCCCCAGCCAGGCTGGGCACTGTCAGCCCCTTGTCCTGCCCTCAGCATCCCCCCCTAGCCCACATCCCAGTGGCCTCAAGGATCTGCTGGAAGGAGTCCCTGGGGAGCCGTGCTCAGGAATGGCCCTGGGGGCTCCTTCATGCTCCCTGCAGGGACTGCAGATTTTTGAAAGGACTTTGGGTTTTGCTTTTGCCTTGGAGTCTCTGAGAGGTTTGTGCAATCATGGCCTCCAATTATCTGCTGTAATTAGTCCCTGGAGAGGCTTTGTCAGTAACAACACTCAGCGGGGCTCATTAATGCTTCGGGGTACTTCAGTTTTTTTAAGGTACTTGGTGTTTCCCTTTTGATACAGACTCTGGGAGAGGTTTGTGCAATCATGGCCCCAATTATCTGCTTTAACAAGTCTCTTGAGAGCTTTGTACTGACAATCAGTGGGGCTCATTAATACTTTGAGATACTCAAGGTTTTTAAGGTACTTTGGATTTTGTTTTCCACACTGAGTCTCTGAGAGTTTTCTGTGTCATTCTGGCCTCCAATTCTGTCCTCCAAGGAGTCCATGAGGAGCCTCTGTTGGAATGGACCTCAGTGGGAGCCATGAATGCCTTGAGACACTTTGGGGTTTTCTTCTGACTGTGACTCCTGGAAAGGTTTGTGCAATCTCCTCTCAGGCCCTGAGGTTCCAGGGCTCAGCTCCAAATGCAGAGTGAGGCGCATGAGGATCAAGCAAATCCTGACAAACCATGGCTCTGCCTTGATTTCCCTCTGCTCTCATGGAGCTCATCAGGACGCTGTCTGTAGTGGTTTTTGTTCACTAATTTGAGATTTCTTGGAGAATGCAGCAATGATTGTGGTGGGTCCAGTGTTGGCTATATACCAGTACACTCACTAGATTATACTTATTTCCTGCTGTGAGGTAGGATTAGGAGAAAGGCAAAGTAGGCTCAAAATTTTAAAAGGGTATAAAGATACCAGTAACTAGAAGAAAGAGTAATATGAATGCGAAAAAAACTTTTGGAACACTTCTCCTCTCCCTGCAAGCTTTTCTTTCTTACTGACAATGCAAAGAGACAAAACCTAAAATTTTCATTCATTTTGCCACCTCTAGAATAGTTTTTCTTCAGTTCACGTAGGGAAAGGAGTCTCTCTTTCATGCTATGGAAGCTTTACAAGAAAACATGTTTCTCATGGCTCTCAATTCCCATGAATAGCAGCCACCCAGAAAATCTGCAATTGTGAGGTCCCTCCCATTTTTTCACATCTTTTTCCACATCTGTGTTTATGGGCCATGTTAGTTTACGGGGCATTAGTTTAAAGATGAGCTGTTCAGGAGCAAAGGTTCTCTTCATCTATGTCTGAAATAATCTTAATCTCTACAAACAGAGGTCTTCTCTTCATGAGGCACAGGGTCTCATCACTTGTCTCTCTTTCTCTGTTCAAACTTCTATTGGGATCATAGTACTTCAAGGTTTGCTAACTTTAGCATGGAGGTTTTTGCTGAATAAGTCATCTTCCCATGCTTTTCAATGCCTTACAGGGAAAAAGAGAGTCTGATGTATCAATTACATCCTTCTCCATTGCTTTACAAGAGGATTTCAGCCCCAAGATCAAGACATCTCCTCATCCCTCCTATCTGGGGCTCAGCTTCCACTTTACTGACCTCCATGTCTTTGTGCTGCTCATGTATGTATCTGCACTTTGTCCTTTTCTCTCCCTCGAGGGAGGATGGAAGCACTGAAAGAGTTCATATCTTACCCGGGGCCTGCAGATGGTTCCGTGACCCCGGCCAGGCTCGGTGCTTGGGCTGGAGCTGTTTTATGATGGAGGTTTCTGCAGCGGCTGCACTGGGGCTGTGTCAGGATAGGCCGCGCTGAGGGGAGGGCCAGGATCTCAGCAGCCAGGCCAGAGCACAGCAGCAGCAGCACGGCCGGGGGCCGATGGCTTCTCCTCCCCCTGCCCGGGGCTTGCGGCTGAACCCCAGCGGTGGCAGAATCTTGGCCAAGCTGGCCCGGCCCGGGGCTGCTGCTGGGGCCCGGCGGATCCTGGCTGGGCTCGGGCTGGCGGCAGGGCGGGGCTCAGCAGTGCCCAGATGGTCACAACTGCAGCCATGGCCCGGCCCGGCCTCGGCCCCGCGGCCTCCCCTGCCCTGCCCCGCAGCCGATGGGGCCTGACCGGGTCCCTGGGAAGGGGCCCGGCCCCACGGCAGGAGCCGCCCGGCCCGGCCTGCCTGAGACGGGGCCGGGTCGGCCTTGTTACCTCTTTGCCGGCCACAAGGGAAAGAGACCCTCTGTCCTGGTTTGAAAAGGAAGTGAGTTTTCTGGGATGCTGTGGTTAAACCAATAGGTGCCCAGATTTGAATATTGGCACGTGGTGTGGCCACTGAGGACATGGATACGCCTCTGAGAACACAGGGGGTTAAAAGCAGAGAACTGCCAAGAAAACTTTCTTTTGGTTCTGGTGAATGAAAGAAACCTATGTTGTTAGCTTTTTCTGCTATTTGAAATATTCCTGATTGTTGGATCCAAATTATTCCTAATTGCTGTAAGTTTCTTGTTCACTGCATGTATTATTTTGCTATGATGTTTCATCATACTTATAAAAAAAGACATGCATCTCATTCTTAAAAAATAAAAAAGAAGAGGAATTAACGCCTCATGAACATTCAAGTAATGCAATATGTACATGAGAAATTTGGACAACTAATCATTTTGAATAATGCAATATTTACATGAGAAATTTGGAAAACAGATCATCACATCTAAATCCCAATAGGCTGTACCAGAGTGAAGCCAAATTAATTCATAAACATCAGGAGAAGATGTGCCTGTGTTTTATCATCAGCAGTTCAAAGCAGTCACCTGTTCATTCCATCAGATACTGATCAGCTCTGAAAAAATGAGGCCCAGTGAAAGGAGAAATAACCTCATCACCTTGCAGCCTTTGTGGCCAGAGCAGGAGCAGGACTGCCAAGACATGGCTGTGGCTGGAAACTGACGGAGGCAATTTGCCAACAAAAGCCTCATGGCATCCTCACGGTACAGTGCTCCTATGAACCTTCTGCAGGTATTCCCTGTTCCAGCGCCCAGGAGGACATTCAGTGATGTCAAAGATCAACATTTCCAGCTCACAGACTTTCTCATCCTTCTCAACTAATTGGAAACAATGGTCATTTCCCTAAGAGACATTAAACATTATTCTTTTGTTTTCTCATGCTGCAAAACCCTGTGTCAATGACTTGATAGAATTTGGTAAGTTTTGTTGATTGTAATTGGTCTTTTATCTATCTTATCCTATATCTAACAGATAACCAGTGATAACCTTGATGAGATAAT